>NC_056689.1:61328876-61642166 GCF_018350215.1 Panthera leo
CACAGACAATTGGATGAAGTGCTATCATCATTCCCATTTCACAGACTAGGAAACTGAGGCACAGGGAAGTTAAGGACTTGCTTAAGACCACACAGCTGACAGAGTTGGGACATGAAGCTACACATTCTGGTTCCAGAATCCATGTTCTTAACTGTACAGAATACTCAGCAATGGCGGGGTCTAGGTTCTGTCTCCTCTGAGGCCAGGCCTAGGGCTTGGAAAAGGAAAATACATGTTTCAAGTGGGTCTTTTAACTCGTGGATCAAAGGTAAGACCAACTTCTCACCTCCTTTCAGGATCTATCAAAACTCAAAACAATAACAGTGGCAGCCGCTCTCTTTGGGAGTTTGCTTCGGGCCAGGACCTCTGCTACGATGATCCTTACATTTAATGAGAAAGACGCTATTTTATCCCCCATATTCACTATAGGGCATGAGGATCTGAGGTTAAGCAACTTGCTAGCCACAGAGCAAACACATGGCATGGCTGGGGTTCAAACCCCATATGTCTGACCCCCAAACCTAAACTCTTAACTTCAAGCAACATGCTTCTATGCAATGACCCCAGAGTAACACTGACATCATTAACTTTGCCCAATAATGCAGATTTTATATCAGTAAAATGGAAGTCGGACTGAACTTGCCACATTTCCAAGGAAAAGTATAAAGTAAACAGGATTTCAGGAGGAATATCAACACGTGCCCAAAAGAACAAACTTGAAACACTCTTGAGTAACCTCGTTTGCGTTTAAAGTAGCTGCAGGCCCTCTGCCTAGCAAGCATCCCCAATGCCGGGCCAAGAGGAAACCACAGGATCCACGGCCGCCTGCCCCCCCTGGTGGTGAAACTCAGATCACCGCAGCCGGGCTGTGGAGAAATGCAGCTTCCAGAAATGGGAGGGGAGCATTGGATCTTTTTCAGGTCTGAGAGGACCCTCTGCTCTGGGGAGCCTGCTCCAGCCCCCTCTCAGCTCCTGCAGGAAGCCAAGCACGACCACGAGCCACAGGCCCTCCCTACCCACCAGGCACAAAGCCCTTCACTGCACCACCTCCTTGACCTCTGCACAAAGCCCTTCACTGCACCACCTCCTCTGCACTCTGGGACAGGAGACTGCTCTGACAACCCCTTCACTTTACAGGTGTGACAGCCAGTTTTATGTGTCAACCTGGCTAGGCTACAGTTCCCAGTTATCCCACCACACAGGACTCTAGGTGTTTCTGGGGAAGGTGTTTTGCGGATGTGACAAAGTTCATCTAGGTGGCTCAGTCGGTTGAGCGTCCGACTTTGGCTCTCAGGTCATGATCTCAGGGTTCATGAATTCGAGCCCCACATCGGGCTCTGTGCTGACAGCTCAGAGCCTGGAGCCTGCTTCAGATTCTGTGTCTTCCCCTCTCTCTGCCCCTCCCCCGCTCACACTTGGTCTCTCTCTCTCTCTCTCTCAAAAATAAATATTGAAAAACAAAACCAAAACCACGGCAAGTGTTGTCGTGCTAGCCAATCCCTATACCTCCTTCAAAACGCATAGCAACATCACCTCCTCTGAAATGCTCCCTGACCACTCCAGCCTCGGGCATACACCCCACTTCCCTTCTGTGTATTTATTTATAAGTCTTGCCTCCACCGGACTGAGGCTCCTGAAGTCCAAGAATTATCTGAAACCATCCTGTACTGTAGTTCAGGCCCGCGTGCTCAGTCAACATCCCTGGATTGAATGCGTACAAGGGAGGACCTCGTAGCCACGGGAAGAACTCTAAACACAGTTTCTTTTGAGGGACATTGTCCTAAAACTTGGGGTGGGGGGGTAGTGCTCAGTCAATCAGGCCTTGCAGGCAGAGCTGAGGCTTCACTGAGGAGGAAATTTCACCTGTGCACCGTGGCGCCAGGCTGGCCTTGGGTCTCAGACTTGCAAAGCGAGCCCCGACTACTGTGTGACCAATTCCTTGCAAGAAATCTCCTGGTACATAGCTCCCCCTGGGTTTGTTTCTCTAGTTGAACCCCGACCAACACAACAGAACAGTGAGGCCGCTGAGCTCAGTGTTGGGAGGGACCTGCCCAAGGCCACAGGATTGGCAAGTGGGACTGACCGGTGCTCCCCAGCACCCACAGGAACCCCTCGTGCCCCACACCCAATCATCAAAATCCAGCCACGGTGAGGGCATCTCCCCCTGCATTACTGCTGGAATTCTCATGACCTCTCACCCATCTCCTCTCCTTGTCCACCTCCACTTGCCAGGCAGAAGAATCCTTCTGAGATCTAAGTCAGATCATGCCCCACCCCTCCACCCCCTCCTCAGAATCCCTTAATGGCTCTTCATCTCACTTACAGCAGAAGTCAAAACCCTTGAAAAGGCCTGCAAAGGCCTATCTGCACTGGGCTGCTTCCCCCAGCCCCAGCCACCTCTCTGCTCTCACCTCCTACCACCTCGTCCTCCACTATCTTCCACCCTAGCCACAGACCTCCCTACCATGCCTGGAGCAGGCCAGCGTACTCCTACCCCAGGGCCTTTGTACTGGCTGTACCCTTGGCCTGGACGACTCTTCCTCAGGAAACCATGTCACTTCCTTGTTTCCCTCTAACAGGATGTTTTTTTTTCCCCTCCTTAATATTTATTTATATTTATTATTATTTTTTAAAATTTACATCCAAGTTAGTTAACATATAGCATAATACTGATTTCAGGAATAGAATTTAGTGATTCATCACTTACAAATAATACCCAGTGCTCGTCCCAAATGTCCTCCTTAATGCCCCTTGCCCATTTAGCCCATCCCCCCACCCAACACCCCGCCAGCAACCCTTAGTTTGTTTTCTGTATTTAAGAGTCTCTTATGGTTTGTCTCCCTCCCTGTTTTTATCTTTTTTGCTTCCCTTCCTTTATGTTCATCTGTTTTGTATCTTAAATTCCACATGTGAGTGAAGTCATATATTTGTCTTTTTCTGCCTTATTTCACTTTGCAAACTCCTCAAGGGCAGAAAGACACATCCCTGTAACCTCAACACCTTACACAGCACTTGGCATACAGCTGGTGCTCAATAAGATCTCCAAACAAGCCATGCTTGGTCCTGCTGTTCCTCCTTTGCACAAGTGCTGTCTCTTGATTACCAAAGTTTCCTGTTCTCTGCCCCCAACCAGAAAAAACACTCCTCTTCCCAGATAACGTCCCCTGATGAGGCTGCAATGAGCTCTCTTTCCTGACCGACAATGTTCGTTCATGCACGTATGAACTCCTTGGCCCATTCAACAAGCATCAGGGGACCTGCTATTAATGCAAGCCCTGCAGCGATGGCTTCCCTCTCAAGGGGGTGGGACACAAATAATAAACAAGAAAACCCACAAAGAATTAGAATGTGGTCAGTGATGCGCCAGGTGATTTGAGGGGGCAGCTAAACACCGGAAAACTGGGGTTTCTCTGAGGTGACAATTAAGCAGAAATTTTAAGAACGGGCAGCTATGTGAAAGATCAGGGAACAGCATTCCAGGCAGAGGGAAGAGCAAGCGTGTAGGTTGTGTGGAGAGAACGAGCTTGTTGTATTTAAGGAATGGAAAGTGACTGGTACGGCTGAGCAGAGACTGTTGGGGGTGGGTGAGCAAAGGAGGGTACCAGCCTAGGGTGGGACAGCAGGCAAGGAGCTAAGCACACAGGGCTTTGTCAGCTGGGATAAAGAGTTTATTCTGGGTGGGATGGAAAGTCCTTGGGGCAATTTAAGCAGAAAAGCACATGATTTGATACTTGCTTTGAAGAGCTCACTCTAGCTGTGGTGTAGAGAACGCAGAGGGCAAGGGTGCAAGCAGACAGGCTGAAGAGGAAACTGGGGTCTTCCTGAAGAGAAGTGAGCTTCGAACAGGGTGTGATGGTGGAGGATGGGTTGGCAGGGGAGACAAAGGCGGGGGTGCAAGAACCACTTCTTGATGCTGGGCTCGAGCATCAGTGTGGATGGTGGGATGGGGAAGATGTGGGCAGGAGCAGGTTCAGTGGAGGGAAGAAAAGCAGAGAGAAGTCTGGGCTACACTGCCAGTTTGGAGGTCATCGGCCCTGCCTCCCCCAAGAGGCTATAAGCTGCCTGAAAACTTTCGTCCTGTTGCCTCCACCTTCCTCAGGCCTGGCTTCAAGTCTTGGCTCTGCACTCAAGAAGAGATCCCTCCAAGGAGGAGCTAGGGCTTTGGTTACTAAAACGTGAACTGTGATGGCCAGGGAACAGCATCCACGTTCTCTATGCAAGTGCTGCTGGCTGGAGTGACTCTGCGAAGCTTCGTGAGCTTCAATGCAGAGTAGGGCGGAGCCCCGAACAGGGACTCAGATCCTTACTTTGCCACAGACCGTCGGCGGCCACCCTCTCAGAGCCTGTTTCTCACCAGTAAAACGTGAATCCCACCACCCACATGCAATGAGCCTCTGGGCAGCAAATGAGAAAACATATGCAAGGTTGCCAGCCCATAGGAGATGCTCATGGAATAATCGTAGCTAGCACGCTGGGAGAGCTTTCTAGGTTGCAGGCCATGTTCTAAGCATGCTTACATATGTTAGTGTGCACAACCTTCATTATAACCATATGAGGTGTGTATTAGTGTTCTCCAGAAAAACAGAACTGGATGTGTATATATAGAGAGAAAAATAGATTTATTTTAAGGAATTGGCACAAGTGATCATGAAGGCTTGGTGAGCCCAAAATCTGATGGGGTGGGCTGGTAGGCTGGAGACTCAGGAAAGAATCACAGTTCAAGTCCAAAGGCACTCTGGTCGCAGAGTTCCTTCTTTATGGGAGAAGTCAGCTTTTGTTCTATTAAGGTCTTTCTTCAACTAAGTGGATGAGGCCAACCCCTATTATGGATGGTGATCTGCTTTACTCAAACTCCAGTGATTTCATCTCATCCAAAACAAACACCTTGACAGAAACGTCCAGAATAATGCTTCACCAAATATCTAAACACCGTGGCCTGCAGTTGACACGTAAAATTAACTGCTATAAGGTGGATATGAATATTGTACCCAATGTACAGAAGAGCAAACAGGCACAGAGAGGGTAAGAAATCTGCCCAAAGTCTCAGAGGAGAAAAGTCAGACTTGACATTCCTCCTGTCTGGCTCCAGAACTTTTAACCATGACACTAAGTGGCCATTATCATAAGCAAGCCAACGTAAATTAAATTTCTCTCATCCTTTTCCTGGCTTGAGAGTGGATGGCAGAGAAACCGGGGGAGGCTCTCCCTGGGTGAAGCAGCTTGGGTGGGGCCCTGTCTTATTTAGGAAGCAGCACAGAACCTGAGCTTTGGCGATGGAGGTTGGGGGCACCTGAGAGGTTATCCAGTCCAGCCCTTGACTTTATAGCAGGAAGCTGAGGCCCAGAGAAGGGATTTGCCCAACATCCCAGCGCTTCAAAAATGATGATGATGATGATAAACTTACACTTGCATAGCAGTTATTATGTTCTAGAAACTATTCCACGTGAACTTGTTTAATCTTTTACGTGTGAGGTAGATTCTACTGTCATCTTCGTTCAAAGAAAATGAGGAAACTGAGGCAGAGAGTTTTTGAAACTTGCCTAAGGTCACACAGAGCCGAAATCGGAGCCCAGGCTCAACCAGTACGCTACAGCTCTAAGGCCCAGGGCAAGTTTCCCGGGTAGCAGGCTATGACAGAACACAATCCTAGGTGTGCCTCTCCTTCCCAGTTCTCCCTCCTGGGGCTCTGACTGCAAGTGACAGCGGAGGCCATATACAATTCCTCCGGTTCATAATGCGGCCTCAGCCTCCTATTCACGCAGGAAATACCCTCCTGCACTAGGGGGTGGGCATACCCGAGGCACCCCCTGCCCAGCTGACAGGTACATGCACACACACATCTCGTCCCACACCAGACACCTCCCAAACAGGTACACACACATGGACGCAGACTCTAACCAGATACACCCCCAAACACTGGCACACACACCTAAGCACCCTACCAGCCAACACACCCTAATAGCACACAACTATGAAGACCCACACACGTACACACAACCCCACATACACATGTGCCCCCCAATACATAAACCAGGACACAACGTTTCTGGTTCCAATACACATAGAAGCAAACACTTGCATACACAAAACATGCTAAACCATACTCAGAGGCACACACACCACATAATTACACCTACCCCTATTCACATTCTATCCATCACACATGGGCACACACACCTCTACTGTGTGTAAGACATCTACTGGCCAACGCATTTCAATACAGGTATCTCTCCATGGGAGCCAATAACGTCAGCCACGTGTTTATACATACTCCCACATCCCAGAGGGCCAGAACCCCCAGATGGCTGCCCATCCCCATAACTCACCACCCCCATACCGGCAACACATATGCCAACACAGATAGCTCAAGTCTGCCGCCCCCACCCCCTCACCGCCCAGCCGCCAAACACAGCCCTAACACCTAGGGACCACCCTCCCCCAATTAACTAGGCGCCACCCCCACCTAGGCAGGTGCAGAATCCGCCTCCTCCATCCAGGGAGAATCCTTCTCTGACCCCAGTGGTCAGCGTCCAGCACAGTGTCCGAGGACCTGCCCCGATTTTCTTATTCCCACCCCCTTCACAAACTCTCTGTGGGCCCTGGCACGCGTCAGCCCAATGCCAGGGCCGGTCCGCTCCCTCCCATCCCGGCCTCTGCTGCGACCACCCAGAGCCCCCACCCCTGCAGCAAGGAGAACAAGCTCAGAGCTGGGGGAAGAAGGGAAGGTTTGCGTTGCAGGCGTTAAAAACTCGTAGTCACTCAAGTACGACCCCCTTTTCAGTCCAGGACCCCACCTTCCCACGGGGAAAACCCTGCGTCTCCGTTAACCCTCTCATCACCACCGCACCACGGGAAGCACCCAGGGAGAAGTCAAAGCAGTGCTCAGCAATAGGCACTGCAGCCCCGGGGGGAGAGCGGGTAGGATCCGGCTGCCTGGATTGCGGGGGCCCTTCACGAGACACCCCCACATCCCCCATGCACCTATCCCCACTCCCACAAGGAGAACCCGGGAGAACCTGAGGCATTCGGAGGGAGGAGAATGTGCGAGTACCGGAGAGCTTAGGGGCCACGGTTTGGGGAGGGGGACAGGTGAAGGGAGCCCATGCCCCGCAGGACCAGGGCGGGCGGCAAGGACAAGCCCCCAGAAAGTCAGCTGCAGGATCGGAGACGCGCGAGCGCAAAGCAGGAGGGGAGGTTGGAGAGAAAAACGCCCGGAGGCTCCCTTACCTGATTTCCTCTTGGAACTGCCATAGTCCCTGAAAAAGAAGCAACAACAGATAGACATGGTTAGGGCCGGGCAGAGACGCGGGACTGCGCCGCTGCGGCTGCAGGGCACCCACGGGCCGGCTGCTGTCGGTCCCCGGCGCCACTGCTCATGTGATCCTGGCGGCCCGCGAGCCGCGCGCTCCGCAGCCGCACGCACTGCGCGCCGCGCCTGCCCGCAGGTCCCGCGCCAGCCGGGCCCCGGGCGCGAGCCGCCTGCCCCGCCCCGCCCCGCCCCACCCCGCCTCCGGCACCCTTGACCCCGCCCCGCCCCGCCCCGCCCCCGGCCGGCCCGACAGGAGGGGCTGGGTGGGCACCTTCCCGCTTCTCAGAGGGTGGGGGAGGGCGGGCCAGGTTCTCACTTCGTAAATAGGGAAAGTGAGGCCCTGGACGGTGGTCACTGGAAGCCAGGCCCTGCGGGCGCTGGGAGCCTGCTCCTCTCTCCTGGAGACGGGACCGCTTCCCCTCCCAATTCTTTGCACAGCTTGCTCATCCCCACTCAGACTTCAAGTCACGACTGAAATGTCACCTCCTCAGCGTGTCTTCCTCAACATCCTCCCCATCTCATCTCCTATTGGCCTCTGCGTAACCACAGATTTGTATGGCCCTTTGATTAAAGTCTGCCCCTGCCCTAGACCCAAGGCTCCCTGAGGTCACACTGTGCCTTGCTTCCTCCCATTACATCCCATGGGCCTGGTGTAGGTGTGGATATATATTGGCTGTAGGCTGAATATTGAACAGATAGGTCTTTCTCCTTAAGGGCTCAGGCTGGGAAACTGGAGATTCAGCAGGGGTGAGGGCACAGCACAATGCAGGGGTAACTGCCAGGTCAGAAATAATAGGTATAGAAGTTGAGCTTCTGAGTACTGGGTTCAAATCTTGTCAATGGCAATAACTCAACACCTCCCAACCTTTGATAATCTGCTCTGGACTAACCCCAGGCTGGGGCGTGCCCCACCCTCCAGCAAGGAATTAACCCAGACTCAGGATGGGGCAGTCTCCCAAATCCGGCCCCTGCTCTAGCCTTTGGCCCCTCCCACAACCGCTTCCATTCACCAATCCTCAGGGGAGCTTCTCAGGCCTCTGAGATGCTGGAGGTTCTGTTCAGTGTTCAGGCAAGGCTGGCTGTGGATCTATCTGGAGACTAGAGGAAATGCCTTTATTTTCCCTGGGGGGATCAAAGAAAATGCCAATTGCTGGACTTTGGTCTAAGTGAACTGGCCAGCTAGGTCTGCCAGCTGGAAGGAGGTGATTTCGTAGAGAAAGGGACAGCAGGTTCACAAGAAAGACAGTCAGCCTCAAGGAGACTCCCTGAGATTCTGATTCTGGAGGTCTAGGCGGGGAGCTTGAACTTCTGGGGAGTTTGTTAAGCACCAAAGTGATTTGCCCACACAGCCAAGGATAAGTAAGGGGTTCTGCCTCTCCTAGGCTCCTAAGTTTTCTAAAGTTTGAGCTCAGACCTCAGTGAATCAGAATGCTGGCTGGGGCTGAGGCCAAGGAACCTGCATTTCTGATACACTCCCCCTACCCGCCCATCTTGCTTGAGAATTTCCTTAGCATTCCATGCTTTTAGTCCTCACATCCACACTAAGAGAAGGTCCTATCACACCCATTTTACAGATGAAGAAACAGAGGTTCAGACACTGCCAAAGACTGCCCAACTTAGGGAAGAGCGATGGTATATACACCTATCTGCAAGAATGAAAACTACAGGGTGGGTGGGGTGGAGGAGGATGTGTGCATCTGTTGCCTCTAAAAGGAGTTAGGAAGGTGGGGGAGTTCCCATTTGCTCTCCAATCCCTACCTGGCAGTCCGGGCATGCTCATTTCCCTAGGGCAGAAGGGAAGACCAGGAGAGACCGTGTCCCAGAGTGCCTGCCTGGGCCCCTTGAAGCTCAACTGTGGGGAGAATTCTCAGGGAGGGTCAGGAGAGCATTATATGGTGGCTATGTTCTGCTTAGTAGACTTGCCACTCCCAAGGAGGAATTCATTTCTCAGGCTTTTTTACAGAGTGCGGGAGGCCTGAAGAAGGGCAGCAACCAGATGGCACTCAGAAGCTGTCCCTCCCTGCCCCACTATTTTCCTGCTGGTCCTGCAGGAGAAGACCTCTGGCCCTGGGACCACAATGGCTCACTGACCATCCACTGGCTGTCAGCAGTCCGGACAGGGGGTGACTTCCTCACAGTGATAGCCACCTACTTTCTCTCTTGTTTGTGCAGCTGCCCACTGCCCAGGATTCTCTTAGAGCCTGTCAACAGCACCAAGAGGGGAGACAGGCAGGTCATGATCAGGGACAGGGGAGCATACTGAGGCTTGGGAGTGGGAGGGGGACATAACTCACAGGTGCTAAGTGCCTCTTCTGCACCATATGCCCAGGTCAGCAATACTTAGCTTGGTCATTCAACAGGATCATCGGGGAGCTGGTTATAAATTCAGACGTGGAGTCCCATCCCAATCAACCACACAGTTTGCACCTCTGACAAGCGTTGGCCCAAGAGCTCTACTCCTTCACCACAACCTGACAGGCAGGAGTGGCATCAGGGGCACTGTAGTTCCTGTACCCTTGTCTCACAACCCCGGCCACCACTAAGAAACACTTCTGCTTAGTAAGGACAATGGGCTTGCAGGGCCAAAGAAGCTTCCAGACAGATCCCGGGCCTGCCTGTCCTTTAACCAAAGTATAAGCCCTTCCCATGTGGACCCCCCCCCCCATAGGAGGTGTGGCTTCCCGGTTTGCAGGTGAGGAGAGTAAAGCTTAGAGAGGCTAGACAACTTGCTCAAGGTCACAGGGTGGGTAGGTGAGGCTGGGATTGGGCACTGAGAACACAGGCCTTGCTCTGGGGCTCAAATCCTTAAACGCTGCCATCCCTGGAGCAGTGCGTGCAAGGAAGGAAGGGGAGCGCCAGGTCCTAGGGGCCTGAGAAGCACATGGGTCAACGGAGTGGCCGGGCTGTGACTGAACGGTGGGAATGGCAGGTACTGGAATCCTTCACACAGCATCTGGCTTCCAGCCCGAGCAGGCACGGCCCTAATATGGAACCTCTTGCAGGTGTCTGGTTGGGCAAAGCTGTTTCATATTTTTAGCTGCTGAATATGCTGAGAAGCAGCATAGGTATCCAATGGCTGGGACTCCCCCATCCCTCACATACCGGGGCATGGTGGGGGAAGGCAGGGCACGCCCACCTCCGGCTGCCCTGGGCAGGGCCTCAGGGCCTTCTGCTGGGGTCCAGCCCCCTAACAACTCAAGATCCCCTCCTACGCTGGCCCTCCTAGCTCCAATTCTTGCCCTGAGCTGGCACTGACAGCCCCCACCCTGCTGGTGATTCCTCTCTGGCAGGTCACAGTCTAGCCTCCTTCCTGCTTGCTGCTGAATCACTATATCCCAGGCAGCCACAGGAAGCAGAAGGGGAGGGGAAGGCCAGTCTCCCTCAAGCATCGCCAGAAGCTAATGTAATTGCAAAGGCCTCCCTGGCTGTGCCCTGACAAGGTTCCACCGAGCCACTCAGCCTCCTCTGCAGCTGGTCTGGAGGATGATTAAAGACCACAGGTACGGCGACCAGCCATCCCAGGCAAACCGGGGCATGGGAATTTCAGGGGTCAAACTGGGAAAATCTCAAACTGGGACAGTGGGCCACCCTCTGGTCCATGGGTCTGGCCCTGGCTCAGGGAGAGGGGTGGAGTTCTTCCAAACCAGCACCACGCCCTTCTTTCCTTTCAACTGGGACTCCTTGAGGCCTCCCACTTCCCCTCCCCCACAATCTCAGGGTATAAACAGTTCGGCTCCTGGCCCTGCCTCTGGGATGCCCAGTGAGGTTCTGGAAGCAGACAGAGCCCAGTTCAGCCCTCCACTACTTGCTAGCTGGGTGGTCATCTTGAGCCTCTGTTTCTCTATCTGTAGAATGAGGGTAATAATAGTTCCAACTCCTTAAGATTTAGGGAAGATGAAAAGTACAGCGTGCATAAAAGGACGAGCATAGTGCCCGGCACAGAAAATGCCACATAAATTGTCTTTGCTATTAGTCTTTCATACCTGCAACCGACCCAGGCTGCTACCCAAATGGCCAAGGCCTGCTTAAACGTACATCTGCAAGAGCCCTTCAGAAGCAAAAGGAAGGGGCTTCTTGTTAAGGACCTCACCATGATGATGGCAGCACAGTACCAGGTAGGGGCGACTCCAGCCTCGTTTTCAGAGGTTGGGGCTTTTACAGACACAAAACAAGCACTGCTCTCTGCCTACCACGGTCCACCCACGAAAAGCCCGTTTCTACACAGTGAACATTTGAACAGAGCTCATCTGGCAACAACAATCATATTTTCAGGGAGACATTGGCCCCTAGGGATTGGCATGCCTAGACTCACTGATGGGATGCCTTTAACCTCCCAGAGTGGCCTAGTCTCTAAGCCCCAAACCATAAGACGTAAAGGTCCTGCATTTTCACGCCAATGGCACCCAGGTAGGTCACTTTTTTTTTTTTCTTCCTTTGTTTCCACTTTCAGTTCTCTTGGTGAGATGCTGCACTCCTTCCGTGGACCTGCTAGTGAGAGCGCTGGGCTGGAGACAGTCAAGACCAAGAGGCTGGACGCAGGAAAGGCGGTTAACAACGCCTGCCTGCTGGACACCCATGTTTGCACAAGCTTCTCCACCCTCTACCCTCCCTTGAAAATTCCCGGCAGGCATTTGACCTTTAGTGCTCTCAAACAGGCCGAGGTGGTGGTAATCCATTTTACGAAGGAAAAGACTGAGGTCCTGAGGGCTTAAGTGGTTTGCCCAGTGCCCTGAAGCTCAAGTGACATTCTGATGCCGAGCCCCCCCTCACCCCCCACTGATGCCCACCAGGGAACGGGCTGCAAGAATCGGATGCACAAGTGGCGGGGGCAGGCTCTCGCGGGGGAATCCTGCCAGTCAGGGATCCCGGAGTGAGAGGCAAAGCCAGGAAGCGCCACTGAGGCAAGGGAGAGAATAGGAGAAAATGCCAGTGTGGTCGGGCCAGCTCTGTGGAAGGATGCTGAGTCCCTGCCAGGCAGAACTCTGCGTGCTGCAGGGGCCGTACCCTCCGCCGCCTGCCACCCCCTCTCCCTCCCACTCTCCATTAGAGAGTGCCCTGGCAGAGAAGGACACGCACGCCCGAACCTCCAGCCTGATGTTCTCACCCTCCTGTCTGCTGGCTGACATTGGCTGCTCGGCCCAGGATGCCCATCTGCGGGGCCTGCTGCCGCAGGGAAGTGCTTGAGAGGCCTGCTGGCTTGCCAGAGGGCTGGCCGTGGGTGACCTTGAGAGCCCAGTGGTCTCAGGGGACACGGGTTGGACCTAGAACACGGAGGCTGGAGTGAGGGTATGCAGCTGTGACCAGGGGACTGACATGGAGCCCTTGAGATATGTAACAACCATCTTTTGACTGCCGTTATCCACCAGTAAACACATTTTCAGCTCCTGCACAGGCAGGAGAAACCTGACATTGTGAGACCTTCCAAGAAGCACAGGCGTGGTTCTACTTCAAGTGCAGAGAAAAGGGAGATCTGGGCAGAACATCTAAGACAGGCTTCCAGGAGCAGTGAACTTTGAGCTGAGCCTTGAAGGCCTGGGGAGTATTTGGATCCATGGAGAGGGTAGAGAGTAGAAAGCTCTAGAACCAGGAACAAGCATCTCCAAACAGGAAGGTGACAGAGAGCAGATGGAGGGGTGGGTGAGCAGATGGAGGGGCAGGGAAAGGCTGGGCTGGGGGGCAGGGGGTGGGTGGGTGTAGGGGTGGGAAGCTGATGTCCCTCTGTGAAATCCAGAAGCTTTCAGAGCCAGGGAGGGATGTGATCAGAGTGTGACTGGAGGAAGATTTTTGTTAAGAGATGAGGCAGACGGTGAGGGGGCAGGATGGGAGAGAGCTAGCGACCAGTCTGGCACTGGTCTGGGCCAGTGTCCTGGTTCTGGGCCTGGCTCTGCCCCCGTGGACCCGGGCAAGCCACTTCAAAGTAATGCTTTTCAAATGACACGTTGCGACCTATTATATTAGTGAGTTCTGAAACCAACTTAGTATGTCCCAATAAGCATTTTAAGAAGACAGACAAGACGATGGAGTCAGTTACAGTGAGGTAATTATTGGAACTTCTGTCTCAGATGTCTACCTACTTACTTGTCTACCTGTACTTGTGATGGGAAATTTGTTACCATGGCAGAAAAAGTTTTAAAGACACTAACAAATGCTCAGGACCTGTTTCCCCATTGCTAACCGAAGGTACTCCAGGCGCCCTCACAGCCTGTTAATTGTCTGTGAAACCAGTGCAGTGGGACAGAGCATATGTCGGTCCAGGAGCCAATCGAGGAGAGTCTGAGTGAAGGGACCTCAGGTCAGCTGAGGTCTGGAGAATGCTGGGGGATTTTCCCACCCCACTTAACCCCTAGCTGGGTTTCTGTTCTGGCTTTTGAGAGCCTTTGCACGGAATGGTCCCGAGGGGCAGCGACCTCTGGGGAAGACAGACAGAAGGGGCATGAATGCTGTTCTTTGCCCCCATTTGTGCCCTGATCTAAACTGTGGCACTGAGGGCCCTTGTGTCCAACAAGAATCCGTCCTTTCTCCACATGATCAGTGTTTTCCAGGGTCCTGAGAATGGGCCCCATTGTGGCCGTGTGGACAGTCGAGAGAGGCCGGAATTCCTGCCCTGGGTGAAAAAGCTGAATTCCTGGGGAGGGAAAGGATCTCGGGCACCCCCCAGGCTGAGTCCCAGAGAGGCCCGTACCAGGGCTATCCCATAGCCCAGAAACCTCCCAGGCCTTGTGCTAATCTCCCGAACACCCCAGAGCCTCTCTGCCCCTGCTCCATCCACAGCAGAAAAACAAAGCGCTCGCTGTCTGTCTGTCTCCTCTGAATGGACTCACCATTCTGGGCAAAGGCCCTAGCGTCTTGCCAGCCTGGGGATGGCTCCACTGTATCCAGGCCTCAGAGTACAGGGTTAAAAGTATGGGTGGGGTGGAGCCCAGTTCAGCCATTTGCTGCTTTGTGACACTGGCAAGTTCCGTAACCTTCCTACACCTTCCCGTGTCAAAGGGGGGATACAAGTATCCTACCTTTGTTGTGGGGATGACCCGAGATAATGTGCAGAGCTCTTACACCAGTACCTGGCAAGTGGAGAGGACCCCTGGCCAAGAGCCTGGTTTCACAGCAGGGGCTAGATTGAGTGTGGATGGTGGCCAGGATAAAGGAATTGCTGACTGGCCCATTCACGGGTATGGACTTCATAAGAATCTGGCTCCATTGCCCCAGGAGGGGGGCCAGCTCAGGACCATGAGAACAACAGGCCTGGGTTCCCGTTTGTGTGCATCCCAAGAAGTCCCACCCAGGTGTTGACGGACAAGCAGTCTGTGGAGGAGGGGGCAGGGCGGGGATGCAGGCACAAAGCTGGTTTCCTAGAGGGGAAGCCAGGTTGTTCAGCCCTCTGGCCACAAGGTGTGTGAGCCCCCACAGGCTACCAGAGCTCCTGTGCTCTCTGCTGCCTAGCTGCGGGTCTCCCTGGACTTCTGGGGACTTCATGCCAGACCTGGGGAACTGCGGAAGGGGCAGTGAAAAACGCAGTGCTGGGGTTCAATTGCAAAGTTCCTAGAGAGAAGG
Source organism: Panthera leo (assembly GCF_018350215.1). NCBI lineage: Eukaryota > Metazoa > Chordata > Mammalia > Carnivora > Felidae > Panthera > Panthera leo. The sequence goes on from NC_056689.1 coordinate 61,343,737, forward strand.
GCAGAGAGGGTGTTCCACGTGTGCAGACCCTCCCGGTCTCTCGGAGAGCAGTGCTCTGTCGGTCCACCCACCCGTCCATGTCTGAACTTAAGGGTGGCTGAAACCCAGTCTTGTGTCTGAGCAGAAGGGTGGTGAGAAACACAGTTTTGCCCTCACAGAGTATACCGTCTGGTTGGAGTGACAAGACCAACACCCAGGAAAAGAGAACATACAGTCACTTTGTGATGAAATGTCCCAAAGCCTAGTCCAAAGGATTTGTTGTATAGGAATTCCCGAGGAAGGGGAGGTCAGAGTGGTCCGGGGCAGCTGGGAATGGCTGTCTAGAAGAGGGGGCTCTGGAGCTACCCTGGAAAGATGAATATTTAAAAAGAACAGAGGCAGGAAGGAAGTTTGGGGTGGAAGGGACGATGTGCCTTAAAAAGGCAGGGGCAGGGGGCACCTGGGTGGCTCAGTCGGTTAAGCGGCCGACTTCGGCTCAGGTCATGATCTCACGGTCCGTGAGTTCGAGCCCCGCGTCGGGCTCTGTGCTGACGGCTCAGAGCCTGGAGCCTGTTTCAGATTCTGTGTCTCCCTCTCTCTGACCCTCCCCTGTTCATGCTCTGTCTCTCCCTGTCTCAAAAATAAATAAAAATGTTAAAAAAAAAATTTTTAGGAAAAAAAAAGGCAGGGGCAGGAATGGATATGGGATCGTGCATGGGTGCATGTGTCTGTGTGCTGGGAGTGGAGGGTGAGAAGACCCCTGGGAGGCTATCTGCTTTTTGCGGTGGGGGGGGGGGGCAGGGAGGGCGGTGGGCAGGACATCCAGCTGGGGCTGGACTCAAATGAAGGCAAATGGCTTAGATTTTAGAAGAAACTTGTTGGGAGAAACCCAGGGATGACACTTGTAATGGAAGATTTTCCCCACGAGGTGGCAGCACTAGCTCTGTGGCTGAGAATCCAGTTTCCATGCGGCTCTGCTCTTCCCTGTTCAGGTGCTGGGATGGCTACTTGTTTCAGGGCAGACAGAGGACCGCTTTGCTCCCCAGGCTACAGTAGCCCCTTCTGCAGGAGTGTGCCTAATCTGTGGGTGTGCCACACACTGGGGCCCCACTGCTGAGCAGAACTCTGGTTTGCTCCTTGGCGGTAACGATGCACGCTCTCCAGCCCTAGCCTAATTTTGAGCTGGGTTAAGGACTCTGCTTCTTACAGATGCCCAGGAGCCTGTCCAAGGCCCAGCTGTGCCTGTTCCTGCCTCAGCCTCCATGGGAGGCTAAGCAAGGCCCCAAGCAAGGCCCCAAGCTTCTCCTAGGCACGCAGCTCACCTGCACCACTGGGGAGGGCCTGGGCTCTTGGGACCCATTTGGTGGCCTCTTACAGCGAGAGAACCCTGCATCTCCCAGACTTTCTCAAACTCCATCCACATCACAAATGCACAAGCACTGAGCACCCAGACAGGCCAGGCCCCCCCTTGACATCTACTTGATGTTGTCTCCAAGGCAGGTGCTTTGGGCCCATTTTACAGATGAGGCTCAGACAAGTTAAGTAACCTGCCTGGAGCCACACAGCTAGCAGTGGGGAAGCAAGGCTGAGAACTCAGGATTATTTGTGCTTCTAGCCTCTTCATGCACAGCCCTCCCCACCCCCCCACCCCCCGCCCTCTCCGGTGTTTCACAACTTTCCAGCCCAGAAAGCCCATTCTGATTTTGACTCCAAATGGCACTGAATGTCCCAATTTTGTCCCCAACACCTAGAGGTGCCCCCACCTTGAGCTGTCCAATAGAGTTCTGTGATCAGTGATGGAAATGGCCTCTATCTACACTGTGCAATCTGGCGGCCACAGCCATTAGGTCTGTCGAACACTTGGGATGTGGCTAGTATGACCCATCTATTTAATTAAAATTTTAATTTAAATGGCCACAGTGTATTACCTGATACATTGGACAGTGTGGCCTGGCTCAATGCACCGAATGTGGCTCTGGCAGGAAGGTTTGTTTTGGCTCATGTGGGGGGATGTATATGTGTGCAGCTGCCTGGATTCAAATCCCAGCTCTGCCAGATTCTCTTGAGTGTCTCTGTCTTTACTTCCACTCTGTAAAATGAAGAGGCCAACAGGACCCACCTAACTGGACGGCTGGACGATAAAACAAGTTAATGCCTATGAAGAACTCCGTGCACAGTAGCCTCGGTAAAGGTGAGAGAATGCCTGAGCCTTCAGCCCATCCTGCTGTCCCTACACCCTAGTCACAGAGCCCTGCACAGGCCCAGTGGTTGGGGGTGGGGGAGGGGAGGGGCTGCTGGAGAAGGAGCTTGGTAAGGACGTGGGGAGACTGGCCTGGCTGGCCCTAGTGGGGTGGGCCAAGGCTGGAGGTGCCTGTTTAGAAACAAGAAACCCAGGTTCAGAGGGGTGAAGCCACTTTGCCAAGACCCCGTGGCTGCTGGGTGGCAGAGCTGAGTGGTCTGAGACCCCTCACCACGTGCATGACTGTTACACTTCCTTTTCCCCGGGAATCCCAGGCTGCCAGGCCGCCCAGGCCCCTTGGCCTCACTGCTGCACCAAGTGGTGGTGCTCCACGAAGGGGCGGGCGGCTGCCACACACTGAGCAGCAGGCACTGGGGACGCAGGACAGAAGCGCTCTGTGCCCAGGAGACCTGGGATGCTCCAGGCCAGCCTGGGCCCAGGGCAGGCTGGGGGCTTCCCGAGGGCACTTCCTAAACTACTGCCTCCCTGGGCAGCATGTGAGAGAGAGGGTCTACCCAGGAGTCTCGAAAGACATCAAACCGAGCCATCCAGTGGCCGTGGGGGGGTGGGGGTGGGGTGGGGTGGGGAGTGGTCACAAGACTTGGGTTTCAGGCTCAGTATCTGAACCAGCAGCATGATCTGGGGGATGGCAGCTCTCTCTGTGCCATGGTTTCCTTGACTGAAAAAGTCAAGGCATTGGACTGGGCTGTTCCTTTTTTTTTTTTTTTTTTTAATGTTTGTTTATTTTTGAAAGATAGAGACAGAGTGTGAGCAGAGGAGGGACACACACACACACACACACACACACATACACACACACACAGAATCCGAAGCAGACTCCTGGCTCTGAGCTGTCAGCACAGGGCCTGACATGGGACTTGAATCCACACACTGTGGGATCATGACCTGAGCCAAAGTCAGACGCTTAACTGCCTCAGCCACCCAGGCACCCCTGAACTGGGCTGTTCTTAACTTCTGCAAAGAGACCTCCAGCTCCAGGCCACAGACAGGCCGCAGGAGGGGCAAGCCCGGAGGCCTGGATGCCAGCTTCCTTCCCCAGCTTTCCTTCCAGTATTGAACCTCCTCTCTCCTCTGAGTCAGCCCAGCTCCAACCAGTGAATTCACTGCTCTCCAGAACACCCATTACAGGTTCCACTGGGCCAGCCCTGGGCCACCGCCTTCATCCTTTGCTGGATAATAGCCTGAGCCTCTGCTGCCGGAAGTCCTCTGTGGTCCTAGAGCAGGCATAAGTCCTGGGTTACCCCAAAGCATGGTGGGAAATGGGGCGAATGAGGGAGGGGGCTGGTCAGGCCTTGGTAGGAGTCACCACTGAAGAGCCCTCCCACCCTGAGTGAGTCCTTCTTTCCCAAAGATGAGTGTGTGTGTAGCGGGCTTGGGGGGGGAGTGGATGGGATACTGCTATTATTGCCATTATTATTATTATACTATAATTGATAAGAATAGTACTTTTTCAAGCATTACCCTATACCAGGTACGAAACTAAGCCCTTGATGCATAACAGCTCATTTTATCCTCAGAACATTCCTATGTGTAGGTTCTCTTATTTTCTCCATGTTACAGAAGAGAACTAGAGGACCAGAGAGGGCATGTAACCTGCCCAAAGTCACACAGCCAGTGACCCCAAGCTGTCTTAGGTAGTGCTCAAATCATTTGCCACCTTGTGGCTGGCTGATAAGGACACCTGTAAAATCCAGATGAGCTAAATTAGGAGTAGGCGGGAAAGAGAAAGGTAAGGTGAAGGCAAAGCCTCAGGGCCAGAAATACCAAAATGACACCATCGACTTGTGGACACTTCCTTGGGAAGGTCACAACTTCAGCTCTGGTATGAGCACAGCCTTGAGGAAGAGGAAACTTGGCTGCGACACGTGGTGCTGTGTCCCCGATCACCCGCTCAGAGAGGCACAGTGGCTCCTGACTGTAGCGGCCTGTGCAGAGAGCCCCGGGCTGCTTCCTGGAGGCTGTGCCGCTAAGTGAGCGGGCCCATGGCCAGGTGTGCGGCCCGAGAACAGCCTGGCCTCACGCACGGGCAGGTTTTACAGTCTCCAGAGGGGCTGTTTCTCTCAGCAGAGTGGCCATGAATTCTGGGAGCAGTGACAAGGCCTCGTGGCTGTCCTGGGCTCTGCCTCCCTCTGACTTTCTCTCCTTCCCGTCCCCACCTCCCAGCCTAATGCCACTTCTGACACCCCCAGAACCTGGTGTGGCACCCTCTTTTCCTCTGCAGCTCTCGCATTACTATGATGTCTTTCCTGTTTCCTCCCCTCCACTCTGAGCCCGGGACGGGGGCCACATCTCCCCAGGCCTCACACAGGGCGAGGCACAGCAGGTGTTTGCCGAACCAATGCACGAACGTCCTGACTGCTGGCCACCAGGCTCAGGGCTGCTTCCGAGGGGCTGGCGAGAGCTGCAGCATTATCCTGAGCTGTCCTCCTGGGGCCCTCTATCCCCTCCCGTAAAGCCCGGAGGAAGTGCTGCTTCCTTTAGAGGGTCTTCCTTCATGATGACGGGTGGGTCAGCGTGTGTGCATGTTAGTTTGTATAAAATGCCAATGTCTTGAACAGTCTCCATGTGGGGAGTTCACCCTGATGACTCAGTGCGTTTTTCCTCAGTTTGTGAGGATGGCCTCGGAGTCCTGTGCTCCATCCCATGGCTGTGACATCACCCAGGGTTGCCATGGAAACTACTGGGCCCTCACAGTGAGAATGCACGCTCTTCCTGACACCCTGCATTATGCTGCAGGACGCATTATTGCCTCAGATGAGTCTCTCCCTTGCCTAGCTGAACCGCAGTGCCTTACTGCCTCCTTTGCCTGTCTCTCTGAGGGCCCGAGTCTGAGAACAAGGACAGATGTATTGCTCAGGGAGTGCTAGCTATTTAAGGCGCTAGCTCAGTAGCGAGCTGAGATCTGAACCCAGTGCTGGCTGACTCCTAAGCCAGCGCCTGGAACTGTCAGGATCTTGATCTTTGCATCCTTCCTGTCGGCCTTCCCACCTTTCTGCTCCAAAGCCTCCGAGCTTGTACTCAGAGGCCTCCATCAGCCCAGGCCTTCTCCCTCCCCATCTGTCTGAGGCACCCCCAGGTGGAGGTCAGGCTCCCTATCCTTCCCTGCACAACCCCCCCCACCCCCCGCAAGGGTCTCACTCCCTCTCCAAGCTCCCCCTGCACTCTCGGCCCGAGCATCTCCATTGGGCTTGCTTGACCACCTCGCACTCACTGACAGTCAGGGCGCACCTGACAGCCTGCCCTCTTGGACCAGAGGGCGCTGCCCCCCCCCCCCCCATGCAGGCCTTCCTGAGAGCTCGGGCCGGCGCAACCTCAGTCCAGTGTCCACATTCTTGTTGCAGAAACTCAGGGCCTCAGCCCCGGACCCCCCCCAGGGCTGCTCCTCTGTCAGTCAGCAGGCATATGCTGAGCACCCATTATATGCCAGGCCCTGGGGTCTCAGCATTGAATAAAACAGACTCATCCCCTGCCTCGGGGGGGGGAGGGCAGTAGACAATTAAATAAAACAAACTGGTAAACTGGGTTAAAAGCTCTGAAGAAGGAGCACCTGGGTGATCAGTAGGTTAAGCATCCGACTCTTGGTTTCAGTTCATGTCATGATCTCGTGGTTTGTGAGTTTGAGCCCCATGTCGGGCTCTGCACTAACAGTGTAGGGCCTGCGTGGGATTCTTTCTCCCTTTCTCTCTGCCCCTCCCCCATCTCGAAATAAATAAACTTGAAAAAAAAAAGCTGTGAGGGAAAAGGAAAGGTTGCTGAGATGGAGAGAAAGGGAGCTCTGAGGAGGTGAGGATTCTAGGGGACTCTGAGGAGCAGATGGAATGAGGGGGGCGGGGGGCTAGGGCCTTAAGTATGGGGATGGGGAGGGAACCAGGCCTGCCCAGGCCCAGGCCACCGGGAACCTTCTTGGAAGTCATCCTAAGCACAGTGGAAAGCCACGTCAGCGCTAGCTTACACAGGCTCTCTGGAAAGCCCCCTCTGGCTGCTCTTTGGAGGTGGACTGGAAGGGGCGAGGCAGAAGCAGGAGAGCTGGAAGGAAGAAACCACAGTGGGTGCATAAAAGCCCAGCACCCCTGCCCTTGGGTAGGACCACCAGTTCTTGGTCAGCTCCCAGAGCTCCTGTGGGATGAAGCCCCAGTGGCCCATGGGCATCTGGTTGATCATGAACTACTTTTGGCTGCTTTCCCTCCCCTGCCTTACTTCACTCCTTCACTGGTGTCTCCTGGTGTCACCTCCCAAATAAACTGCGTGGGCTCAAATCATCCCCAGATCTGCTTCTGTAGGATCCTAAACTGAGACACCTGCCTCTCCCCGTCTCTGGTATAAAGTTTCCCCCTACTTGCCTCCCAAGATCCTCACAGCCTGCTGGAACTAGCACATGACCAACACATAGTGGGGTCTTTACCCAGAGATATGACTGGTGTCCTCTGTCCTCTGGCTCTCAAGGTGGCTGCCTGTGGCACTGCAGGTCTCTGTGAGGCTCTGACCAGTAAGACAGGCTCACAGGTGCCCTCTCCTGCATGGGATGGGGGCCAGAGCACTCCCTGCTATTAACCTTGACTTCTCTGGCTTGGCAGGCATACCTTTCTGTAGTCAGGAGTCTGCTCCTGCATAATTATATCAGGCCCAACCACGGCCCAGCCCCTCCTCCCTGTCCATCAGGCTGGCTTTGATCTGAGTCTCCATAAAGGTTCAGCTCAGGCCTCCAGGTGCCCTTCTATGCACCAGCATTCAGAATGCTCTGGAAATCAGCTGGGAAAGTTTCTGAGAGCCAGAAGGAACACGTCAAAAAACGTGGTATGAATCCAGTTTCTCTGGGTGACCTTAGGGAAATCAACACCCCACCCCCCAGCAGAACCCGTCAGTGCAATGTGAGGGCGGAGCCGGGGCTGGAGGATGTCTGGGCAATGTTGAGCTCTGAAGGCTGGGACCGGGTGAGAGGGGGCAGCCCTCCCCTCCTGCCTCTCAATGAGATGCAGCCAGGGCGGTAGGGGCTGCTTTGATGGCCCCAGAAACTGCCAACTCACGTAGCTGTAAGCTGAGCGGTGAGTGCTCTGTGGGCACTGGTTCTCCAGGCCTCTGGCTTCTCCTTCAGCACATATCAGCCCCTCAACAAAGGCAATGGCAATAATAGGTCCCATTTATTATGAGCATGCGCCATGTAACATGCTAAACACTTAGTGAGCTTTACTGAGGGTAAGAGGCAGGTCCCCCACTGGACTACCCGGATTCTGGCCATCTCTGCCACTTACCGGCTTTGCAAGTCGCATGACCTTGCTTTGCCTTAGTGGGTTTAACTGTAAATTGGAGAAAATAACTGTACCCGTCTCATGGATAGGCACAAAAATTAAATGAGCTAAAACGTGTCAATTGCTTTCTGCCAAACACCTGGGCTGCCTAGTACTCGCCCTGGCAGGAAGGTGGGCATCTTGTAGTTAGCCCCTAGGTCTGTTGCCTGTGCCCACTGGCCTTCCGACATGCCCTGGGGAAAGTAAGCACTGCAGTCACGGTGTAGCTGACCTGCAGGGCCAGACTGTGTGTGTACTTCCTGGGGATGGGAATAAAGTGCAAGGTGGGCACCCTCACCCCTCCACCCTCGGCCCCTACTCAAGGGCCAGCCCACCCGCTTGCTGCACCGAGAAGATGAAGTAGGCCTTGCCCGCTTGCCCGTGGGCTATGGGACAATTTGTGCAAGGGCCAAAGCAGTTGGAAGTACCAGAAGGTCTAGAAATCAGAGCAGCGCATGATTGAGGAAAGAAGTCAGTCTCCAGACTGGAGAAGACAGAAAGGATGCTAACGGGTCTCCTAAGCCTTAGAGTTTGGGAAGAAATAAAAACCTCCCTCTGGGATCTTTCTAGGGCTCTGCAAAAGCTCTAAAACTGGACTGTGGTGATGGCTGCACCACTCTGTAAATTTACTAATAATTGCTGGATTCATTGTACACTTAAAAAGAATTTTGCTTTATGTAAATTATAGTTCAGTAGGGCTATTTGAAAATAAAATCTCCTGCCTAGCCTCAGGTAGTGAGCACCTCAGGCTGTGTGTCCTGGGGGTGGGGCAAGGGGAAGGGGGTTCACATTAATTCAGGGTTCCTCCTGTAACAAATGGGCCACCTGTTACAGAGGGGGTAAGAGGCTGAAGGCTTGGTCTGGTGCTAGGGTCGCAGCTAGACCCAAGACCAAAGTCAGGTATCAGTCTGGACAGTACCTGGCTTCCCTTTCAGAAGACATAGTGAGTGGGTCTGGTTCTGGAAGCAACTCAGAGGTCTGATCCCACAGCAGGAAGGCCCTCCTGGGAACCCTTGAGCTAGGGGAGGGGTCTCAGTGAAGGCACCCTGAACTGGCCCAGGGGCTCCTGAGCCTTGCACCTTCTCAAAGATATGGGCTGACAAGAAGCCTGGATTCCCCTTAAAGAGTTCCCAGATATGGAAAGTGCCCCTCAGCTGTTCCTTCAACTGCTCCCATCTGTGACCACAGCAACCAGGGGGTCCTGATTCAACTATTCAGCCCGATGGTCAGATAAAGTGTCCCATCTTGCAGTTTGGAGCTAGTCACTCTGGCCACGGCCCCTGTGCTTGTGCTTCTCCATCATACACCCCCTGTGATGCAGATCTGAATTTGGAAGGGTTTGAATCCAGCCTCTGACAATTACTAGCCGAGAGGTAACTTAACCAATATGAGCCTAAGCTTCCTCATCTGCAAAAAGGAAGCATGAGTCTCACAGGACTATACTGGTGGTTAAATAAGACAGGTCATGCTGAAGGGTCTGGCAGTTTTGGGCAGTATCCACCGAGTTTACAGACCTCTGCCATGATGCTGGCAACTGTAATGCCCAATGTTGCCACAAGGTGGAGCCAGATACACACAGATCCCGTGAACTAAGACACCCAAAGTCAAGTGGTGCCTGAACCCCAATCTACAGGGCTTGTGAAAGGGAAGGGTCACATGACCTGTAGAATGCTTGTCTCTTCCACATCTGACTGTGTCTGTGACTTTCATTGCCACGGCCACTAGCCGCCACTCCAGATCCAGGTGGCTACAAGCTTGGACTATTGTAATAGCCAGCTGGTCCTGGTAAGATCACGGAATGTCAGAGCCAGAAGGGACCCCAGAGAACCAAATTTTCCCCCTCACCTGATGCTGAAGTGTAGAACGGGTTCATGACTGTTCAAGGTCACTCACTGGACCAGGCCCAACTCCTCTGGCCCAGCTCTGGTCAACACTGTCAGTCTCCAGGAAGACGATTCCTCTCAATTCCTTACAACTGCCCCAGTCTCAGGGAATCTCTCTGACCTGACCGCCCTGGTCTCTCACTGCCTTTCAGTGGCTGGCTCCTGCCTCACTCTCTGCTTGAATGCCACCTCTCCAGAGAGCCTTCCTTCCCTGACCACCTCACAGGAATAGCCCACGGGTGTGGATGGCCCAGCACCCATACAATCACTTGTTTCATTTCTGCCATCTCCACTGGATTGGCAGCTGTTATCAGCCCCGTTTTACAGGTGAAGAAACTGAGGTCTTGGTGTTTAATTTCCAGGCCACAGAGCAGGTCGGGGAGGAGCCAGGGTGCTAGCCAGAGCCTGGGCTCCTCTGTATCACACTCTGCTGCCTCCCACAGCAGCGAGCCAGGCCCCGTCCGTGCTGTCTCCCCCTCGGACCACGACCTCTCCACAGGGAGGGCCGAGCTGTGTCCATTTCCATGGCCCCGCACCTCATACTACAAAGATGATCAAAAACACTTGAATGATAAATGCCTCCTGCCTGTTGCCGACAGAGGAAGCCTTAGTCTAGGAGGCCAAAGACCTGGGTTTGAGGGTCAGCTCTGCCACGGACTCCCTGTGGAAGGGTAGCTAACCAGCAGACTGGTTACAATGGAAGGGTAATAATTACAAGGAGGGGGAACCGAGACACCCTTGAACATGACATAACTGCAAAGCAGGACTCCAGGGCTCTGTGGGGGGGCTCATCCTGTGGCCTTGGGAGCAAGGGAATGGGTCCTCGGGGGCCTTAGGCATACCAGGACCGTCCTTCTGGGGCTGAGGTTTCAGGGAAACACACACACCCCTGCACCCCTCTATCTTCCCTATCCCACCACCTCTTTTCCGTTCCTGCTTGAGCTTGAGAGCTGAAACCCTGTGCCAGACCTAAACACAGAGTAACCTTCTCTCCCTAGACGTGGCCCGCACAGGCCTTTGCTCTGAGCTGGGCAGCGTGGGTTGGCCTCCCTCCTCCTCCCACCCAGCACGACAGCCAGGCCCTCGGCAATCCTCGTTCCCCAGAGCTGACGCCCCTTTCAAGTGGGTTGGAACCAGCGTCCTGTGGGCACCTTTCTGCCACCTGCCTAGGTTAAAGGGGGCCATGGCAGGGGGTGGACAGAGTCTGTTTGCAGGAAGTTCTCTGCGTTCCCGCCCCCAGTTGCCAGTGGACCCACAGTCCCTATGTCCAGTTGGCCCTGTTGCTGGTCAGTATAAAGAAGCTATTTGTGCAGCTGCCAGCGACAGAGGAGCTGGAGGGACAGCGTGGGCCACGTCCCTGGCCAGATAGGTGCTGGCAGGGCCTGATGGCAAGGGCCTAACTGGGACCGCAAGGCACAGGGCAGGTGGGTGGGCTTTCCACTCTGATCCCCAGGCCGCCATTCCCCTGGGAAAGGCCAGCAACACGGACGCCTTGGAGTTCCCGATAGCCAGCGAGTGGCCGGGGCAGCTGCCCCCCACCATCAGCACTGACCCTGGCGAGAACTCCCAGAGCTGACCATTTCCATTCCTGGAGCCTTTTCTGAGTGGCCACTCTGCACCCAGGCCTGGGCTTGTGGAAGAAAGGGAAGAACAGGAAGTCCCCAGGAATGAGCTGTATTGGGTCAGGCGCTCTCGGGGCACTTGCACGCATTAGCGCCCTGGAACCTCCCCACCGCCACGTGGGTACTGTTGGCCACTTTCACAGGCTTAAAGATGTGACGTGACTCATTCAAGGCCAAACGAGAGCTGGGTGTTCTGATGGTTTGTCTCTGGATTTCATTTAACTCCATTCAAAATTTTGATCTAGTGGCAACCTTGAGCCTTAAGGCCATCAGCCCATGAGTTCCTGGCACATAGTAGGTGCTCAGTGGGTATATGCTGAGGAGGGAAAGCACAGCAGGGACTCTCTCTCCAGTGCTCCTCCCTGTGCCTCCCAGGGAAGAGGAAGAGAGAGGGTGAGCACCTACTGTGTGCTCTACACACATCTCATTTCATTCTCAGCTCCTGGCCAGGTAGGTGTGAAGAGAAGGCTCTGCCATCAACCTGAGGTCACCCTGCCATCAGCAAGGGAGCCTGGATTCTAACTCAAGACATCAGGAGTCAGACACAAGGAAAGCAGTGATACTACCTCCCGAGCAGGCCTGACCTGGGGTTCAACCAGGACCAAGAATGGCAGGGGGAGGGGAACCCTGGAGGAGCCTCCCCAAATTCTCAGGGGCATCCTGCCTGCACCACCCCCACACTCTCTGTCTTCTTCCTGGCTCCCTGAGGCAGGGCTGGCTAAGTCCCTTCTGTCCCCCTGGACTGTTTTCTCCAGGGGAGGGCAGCCACCATGGCCTCTGTCCCTTCCAAAATAGAAATGGGAAGGGAGGCCAGGAGACTCTACAGAGGAGTGCCTTTTCTTGGGTCTGCTCTCCTGCCCACCCCAGCCCCAAAGCATCTGCCTGCCTCTGCCCTGTCCTCCATTCCTGGAACCCTTGCTCAGCGCCCTCTGGGTCAGCTCGCACTCCAGACCCAATCTCTGTACTCTGCCTGGGTCAGACCTCCTCGTGGGACAGCCTCCCTTTCTCACTGGTCTGCCGGGCTGTCCCATGACAGGTGGCAGCCATGCAGGGGTGGACTCCCAGGCCAGATGGAGGTTGATGCTCTGGGCAGGCTGGGGCAGGGACAGTTCTGACCTGATCTGGCCATGGGCCCATCGGCCTCTTACCCCAGGTCCCTCTGAACATTGGGCCATTGTTCCAGGCCACAACAGAGGGTAGCTCTGTGGCCCTGGGGCTGAAGAACAAAAACCTGTTTAGCAAGGCTCTGCTCCTCCCATGCAAGTTCAAGAATTTGACCAGGATCCTGGCTGGTTTCATGGGAAGAAATGAGCTAAAGGGACAGGTCTGGGCCTAGAGCTGAGAGGGGGCAGTGGGGAGCGGGAGACCCTCAGCCTGCTTTGCGGGCCCATCCCGTGTCCCGGGTGCTGCTATGTAGGAGGGGAGCCCTGCTGACCACATGCTGCGGGCTGGCAGCAGATGGACGAGTGGGAAACCCAGCAACCCAGTCTGGCCTCTGTTTCCCCCGCTGTGACACGGGGGAAGCCACCCTGTGCCATGAGGTATGTTCACCCTGCCCGTGGGCTCGGGTGGAGAGCAGAGGGCCAACCACAGCTGGGCGGCACGAGGAGGTTGCATCACTGTCCTGTGGCCGTGAGTGACAGACCAGCTTCCCGCTGCTGTGCCCTCCCTACGTGGGTGATAGTGACAGCAAGCTCTGACTGACTGTGTGCCAGCCTGTCCAGGCGCTTTGTGAGCAAAGGCATTGCCCTCCCAGCAGCCCTTGGGGCTAGGCACCATTGTGATACCCACTTGACAGACAAGGAAACTGAGGCACAGAGAAGCAACAGGCAGAGCTGGCCTCTGAACCCAGACCAGTAATTCCAGAGGGGTCAAGAGCGCTCTTCACTCGCTTCTGTGACAGTGGGCAGTTCTATTTATAATTTTGTTAAATGGCCTCAACTTTGTTTTGGCTCAATTAGCATTTACCAGGTGCCAGGCTGTGCAGATGGGAGGCCCCCGTGGTAGGAGAGACCCATGAACATACTCCTGTGGTATGGTCAGTGCCACTCCCGTGGCAGCCACATGCGAGCTACAGGTAGGGCTTTCTGGAAAGCATGAAGGCTGAGTAGGACTCAGTCCTGTGGTGGGGGTGGGGTGGGGCAGGAAATGTTCCCAGTGGCGGGGACGTGGGTTCAGAGGCTGGTGACACCTGGCTGCTCTCTGGTGACGGGAACCTAAGAATGAGGGTGGGCCAGGTGGCTGGAGAGATGGAAAGGCAGGTCACGGGCCTCTTCAGGGGCCTCACGGGGCTGGACCTCTTCCTGCCGCTAGACCCTTTCCAACAGGCATGCGCTTCAACCCAGGGGTCTGCGGACAGGCCTCGCAGAGGTCCCTTTGAGAACCTTTGGGTTCACTCTTTCAACTGGATAAAAATTTAAACTTGTAAAAAGAGACATTTGTTGGGTCATGTGGTTGCCTTGGCCTGAGTCCCGCCAAGCCATCTAGGCCTGCCTTAGCTGCCCTTTGCCATCGCTGACACCACATGGGAATCAGAGCACGGGGACCCCACTGCTTGGGGGCCTCCTGTGCCTGTGGAAGCCAGGCCAGGCGACACCTGGCCCCCCAGCCCAGCAGGGCGTCAGTCCTCACACAGCAGGGCTGTGAAGAGCATGTGTGGCTCCAGGCCTGCCCGGGCAGGCCACATGCACAGCCAGGGGTCACCTCAGGCACTGCAGGGGTGCCAGGCACAGCTTCCAGGAGGCCAGGCTCCACTGGTTGTCAGAGTTAAGGCTCAGGACCACCCGGAATTGGAATTTGTCCTGCATTGAATGCCCTTGAGCTCCAGGGGTGTGTCTTTCTCTGCCTCCTTTAGTATTTGGTGACTAAAGCTGTCCCTACCCCAAGCCGGCCACACAGCTCTAGAATCCACAGAGAAGAGCCTAAGAAACATCATCACTAGCTTCTCTCGCCCATTCCTGCCCACTCCTACCCTGGGGCCATGGGCTGGGGGGAGATATGCTCAGCTCCTTCCACTGGTGGGGCGGGGGTGACAGGACGGTGCCTCCCATTCCCAGGCACACCTGTTTGAGGCCTGCCTCCCCTGCCTCTCAGCTATGTGGCCTGGGACATGCCATGTACAGCTAGGGCCTTTGTTTCCGTATCTGCTAAATAGGGATAATAGTACTGACTTCAGGGGTGGCCTGAGATTTAAATGAGACAATATGCAGAGTACAGGCCAATCAGTGACCAATCAGGCTAACGTCTTCCTTTTCCTTTTGGCCCCACCATCAAGACACACATGCATACACATGTCTATGTGCACATGTACACACACACACACACACACACACACACACACACACACACGTGCGCGCGCGTGTGTGTGTGTGTGTGTACGTTCCTATTCAACTGCTGGCTTTCCAAGAACACATCATCCTTGGAAAGAAAATAATTGTTCAAGGGGCCAAGGCCCGTCTCCACCTGCCCTGGCTGGGCAGGGACCAGGAGGGGGCGCTGCTGAGGAGGTGGCAAACCTTAGGAGCCATGAGCTGAGTGACGGGTTAGGGCCATGGTTAAACGTGTCAGCCTGGAGCCAGCCTGCCTGGGGTTTGAATCCTGGCCCTGCTGCTTGCTAGCTGGGTGACCCTCGGTAAGCTACTTCACCTCTCTGGGCCTTGATCTCTGTAAAATCACGTCGCAGTCGATCTCCCGTGTAAGACTACATAATAAAGTCTGGATGATGGGTCTTGCCTTTGGCAGGTGTTTTCTGAGCACCTGCTCTGGGCGCTGGGGATGCGGCATGAAGAGAACAGGTACAAGTTCCGAGTCTCCCAGAACTGACATCCCCGTGAGAGGGAGCGACCATAACTGCAGTGAGGGAACAGAATGTGGAGCAGAGGAGCAGCATGGTCTGATGCATCACTCCTTCTGCGATGTTGAATAGGGACCATCAAGAGCAAGGACAGAAGCAGGGAGGCTGGGCACGAGGCAGAATCCGTGTGAGGAACGGCGACAGTGTGGTTCCGGGTGGCAGCAGGAAGACGGGGAGATGTAGTCAGAGTCTGGAAACACTCCAAAGGCAGTGCCCGCCTGATGTGCTACGTGGATGGAGGGGTGTGACGGGAAGAGATGACTCTAGAATAACGCTGGGGTTTGGGGCCGACAAGGCAGTAGTGCATGTCAGTGTTCACAGGAGGAGGAAGGACAAGAGCTGCCCTCCTGGAGTGGCCGCATGAAGACATGACACCGCTTTGGCCACTCTGTGTCGGGCTCACCTAAAGTGTCTAGAGGGAACATCCTTTCTGTGCGGGACTGGTGGTCTAGCAGTTTGGGGAAGGACCCTTCTCTCGCCCAGAGAAGCCAGTGAGCGGCTGGGGATCAGAGCCCAGGGGCTCAGGCCTCTGCTCCACCTCCCCCAT
Source organism: Panthera leo (assembly GCF_018350215.1). Taxonomy (NCBI): domain Eukaryota; kingdom Metazoa; phylum Chordata; class Mammalia; order Carnivora; family Felidae; genus Panthera; species Panthera leo. Next base: position 61,359,166 of record NC_056689.1, read on the forward strand.
CAAGGCTGGGTTGCCGCAGCCTTGCCTTTCCAGCAAGATGGAAAAGGGACACAGTCGCCCCACTCCAGGCCCTGTGAACGCTCGAGGGCCCCTGCGGCAGCACACTTGAAAGAGGCAGGGGGTTATCTGCAAAATTCCAATTAAATCCACAGGCTTTGATAATTTGATAAGCCACTCTACAGTCGCCCCTGAGTCAAAATACACTGTTACTTGATCCTGTGTTTATGTTTCAGGACGGAGGGGGAGGTGGACTGCGGTCTGGGAAGGTGCAGGCAGCTCTCAGAGAGGGGGGTGCAGGCACTTGGCTGATAAATCGTCAGCCTGTCAGGCCAGGGTCACCTATAGGTCTGGGCTCTTATGGTGAGCACAGAGTGGACTGGAACACGAGTCTCTTGGCAGGTCCTGGAGGCCGAGCGGGACCGGGGAGGAGAAGCCCTTCAGAACTGTCTGTCCATAGTTGACCCTGCTTCCTGAGCCTCAGGTCTGTCTCACATGGGACGGCTTCCAGGCCATCTCTTGCCAGACCAGCTGTGAACCAGCCCAGGTGACTAGCACCACCTGGAAAAAGAGGCCGATAACCCCACTGCCATAGTGACTCAGAGGCAAATGCTTTATGACCCCTTCCTGCAAAAGCCAGGCTGTGATCTGTAGGGTGGAGTGTGCACTGAACCACATTCCATTCTGTTCTACAACCTTCCATGGATAAAACTGTTGAATACTTCCTACGAGCCAATAGCACTGACCAGGTTATCTTCCTACACTTGGTATCCCTCTAAGCCCTCTTCACCGTCCCGTGAATTCTACGTCGTGCTTTGGAGATGGGAAAACAGAAATACCGAGAGGTCGAGCAAATGGCCAGAGATCATAGAACCCTGAGTAGCAGGCTCTGACCCCAGAGCCTGGCTCTGCAAAGCCGTGCCCACTGCCCCCCCAATGCACAACTGTCTCCCCAAGCCCAGTTTCCTTGAGGGCTTTCTGGAGATGGGCACTATTGCCATGGAGAGGTGAAACAGGACCAATTTATTTAGCTGACTGGCAGAGAATGGGCTTAGGAGTATGAACGAAAGGCAGGCTCAGTGATTTTGTGGTGATGCAACTGCTACTTCACCCACCAGCAACGATCCCTCTGCCCTCCTGTGGGCACACAATCACATGTGTCTCCAATGACAACCACCTAGGGAGGGGCATCTCTTCTCTCCCCATGGAAGGACAGAGAACAGAAAAGGAAGGAGAGACTCTGTGAGACCATCACAGCAGGGGAGCAGCAGGGCCAGATAGACCAGGGACACTGCTGGCGCCTCAGGAGACTTCCTGTCCTGGGAGAGTGAGGAGGGCTGGGGCAGGAGCACAGAGAGGGGAGGACAGAGAGGAGCACTGAGAGGCGTCAGGACCATGGTCCCCCTGACCCCTTCTAAACCAAGGAGGCAGGTGGGAAGGGTGGAAAGAGTACAGGCCTCTGTTTGAACCAGAAAAACCTGGGTTCAAGTTCAGGCTCCTGCTGTGAGTCTGTTTCCTTATCTGTAATGTGGGGATGAGAATATATAAACCCTTATGAGCCTGACATATGGTAGGTATGGTGAGAGCGATGCTTCTCCCTCTGGTGAGAACACACATTTCTGTCTCATTTTGTCATTTACAAAGCTCTTGCCCAGCCCTCATGTCATCCGAATTTTACTGATGAGAAAAATGGGGCTCGGGGAAGCCATATGAGTGAGCTGCCTTGCAGTTGTGTGGCTAGGAAGCAGCAGAGTTGGGGTGTGAACTCAACACTGTACATCCTATTCCCTTTGGCTTTCAACCAGTCTACCCTGTGAACAAGTCACCGATGAGTTTCTGATGGATTGTAGCATTTGCTTGTTTCTTTTTTTTTTTTTTTTATTTATTTTTGGGACAGAGAGAGACAGAGCATGAACGGGGGAGGGGCAGAGAGAGAGGGAGACACAGAATCGGAAACAGGCTCCAGGCTCCGAGCCGTCAGCACAGAGCCTGACGCGGGGCTCGAACTCACGGACCGCGAGATTGTGACCTGGCTGAAGTCGGACGCTTAACCGACTGCGCCACCCAGGCGCCCCGCATTTGCTTGTTTCTTAAGCCCACGGCAGCCATCAGGAAGGTGGCTTTTGTTGGGCCAAGGCTCTGGGCTGGGTGGCTTTTTCGCCCCCAAAAGGGCCTAGGCCATTTTAGGCTCTTCGTCTTATAGTATGACTGAAAAGAGAAGGGCCCCTTTAGGCAAGACTGCCATGTGTGGGTGTGCAGGCTGTGCACTTTACAACCTCCATGGGTGCCACTCACAGAAAATGCAGTAAGTGGTGCCCCTGGAGCCATGTGACACACACCCTTGTCTTCAGGCTTCCCCTCCCCATCACCAGATGGCCTCCTGCCTCTTCCCACCTGTCCCAGATCATTCCTCCATACCTTTCTTTCCTTTCCCTCTGTTGTACCCACCCCATCTGCCTCTCTGCCACTCATCCTGGTACTTTAAGATTTTAGGGGAAAAAAGCTATTGAACGAAGGGATCTCTCAGCACCCCCTTTGGTCCTCTCCCCACCCTCTCCCCTGGCCAATATTTTCCCTGCTTGCCCTCTTCTGCTCATCTGCTCCTGGGCGGAAACCAGATTTCTCTCTCTACTGAGAACCTACTCTGGTGAGGATCTGTTCTGAGCAAGAGAGCGTGGCCGTCACAATGGAGTCTGGTCATGTATGTGAGAAGCTAGCATGACTGGGTGGGTCATCTTAAACACTAGACCCAGAGCAACCTGATTCCAGAGAGAAGAGAGGGAGATCTGCTTGGTTCCCCATTCCTCTCTAAATATGGAAATACCAGCCAGCACTGGACCACTAGGAATCCAAGAGTTGGGTTCAAGCCTCCTGCCAGTCACATCCGCAACCAGCTGTGTGACTTTGGGAAAATCACCTAACCTCACTGGGCCTCAGTTTCCTTCTCTGTAATCGTGACTACTAATGTCTATCACAAACTAGCCCAAGAGTTATTCAGCGGGTGAGTTTTCAGCCTGGGCAGCACATGCCTCCCCCCGCACCCTCTGAAGGCCTACATTTCATTTGGGAGCTTGGGAGCATCAATAATTAAGAGCAATGACTGCTAACCCTGGGCATCTGAACAGAGGGTCCATTATATTTTCTTTGATCTCATCTGTTCCTTACAGTAACCTGTGAGCTAGAGTTTGCAGGAAAACCTGCTCCCCAAATGCAGAGACAGCCCCACTTGTCAGCTCTGGGGTAAAGGGAAATGAGGAGCAAGCTTGGGCAACAGGGAACAATGGTCTTCATACCTTTGGCCCATCTCTCCCCGGCCTGGTTGGCCTTGCCAGCTCCCCCTTTCCTTGTGTGCCCACATCCTGAGCCTCTCCAGCCTGCCCTCAGCTTTAGCCCACACCTCAAAGCACACAGGAGATGACTGAGCTACCACTTACTCTTTTGGGGGGTTGACATCCTCTGGTCGGGCCTCAAAGAACCGAAAGACTTCATCACACTGTGAAATGTGGGGAGGCAGTCGGACAAGTGCCTGTGGAAATATAGGAAGAAAGGGCATTAGGCCTGATGAAAGTCAAAAGCAGGGTCAATTCAGTCTGACGGTGACGGCACAGGTTCCAGGCCTGTGCTGTGGAAGACACCATCATGCAGCCAGCCACCCAACCAGACAACTCATCAGCGACTGAACTAATCAGCTAACATGAAACAACTCTTCATCCACCCCATCAACTAGCCAACCAGCCAGTTAATCCATTAACCAACTAGTCAACTAATAAAAATAATCAGCCAACCCCAATTAATCTATCAACCATCCAGTCAACAATTCGACCAACCAACCATTCAACTAGCCAGTTCACCAACTAAACAACCAGCCAACCAAGCAAATCACAATGACCATTGAGCCCTAGGTCTCGGAGCCCTCGGGAGCCAGTCATTCGGCACGAACCCTGGAAGGATTCCCTCCTGCCCAGAGAGTCAGTCCAAGATCCTTAGCCTGCCAACCCAAGGGCTTATTCTACCAGCCTCATCTCCCACCAGTCACATTCTGGACACAGCTGCTAGTCACAGCCCCTAAATACTGACTGCACAATTAATTATTTCATGACAAGCGGATAGTTCTACCAAGCACAACAGGGTGCTATGACAGAATCTGATAGGACCCAGGAAGATTAGCAGAGAGGAGGGGGGGCGGTTTCAGGAAAGACTCTGAAGCTGAGTTCTGAAGGATGGGTAAGAATTAACTGGTCAAGTGAGGGTGGTGAGACCAAGCATAGTGGCTCCGTGGGGCCTGAGCGCACTAAACGAGGGGAGAGGGACCACCAGTCTGGTCCAGCAGGGCTTTGTTTAGGATGCCTGGCAGAGTGGTAAGAGCTGAAGGGGTTGGAAAGGCTTCTTAGAAGAGTGGCCATGAGCTAGCGAAGAGGTATGTGCAGTATTTGGACAGGCAGAGAGGAGAAGGCAGCCACCGTACAGGGGTAAGTGTCCAGGTAGGGGCATGCACCAGCTATGAGCCTGTCACCCCGACAGGGCTGAGAGTCTGCTGCTGGAAAGTGAGGAGTCACAGTCAGAGGTGATCAGAGTTCCTGTTGCACACCAGACCAGCACATACTGCGTACCTTGCAGCCTGGGGCACCCAGGACCCCTGACCTGCCCCAGTCCAACGTGGAGGCCGCGGGGGAGCATGAGACCAGGTGAAGCCCTGCTCCTGGCTGCTCGATTCAGTATGCAGAGAAGACACTGGAACGATTCTTTAGCACAAACAGATGGGAGAGGTTGCTCCCGAGGCAGGGCTGAGGGACAGGGCCAAGGGAACTCTGGGATAGAGCCAGGAGAAGGGAGAAGAAAACTTGGGATGGTGTTATTGCAAAGCATTCAAGTGTGGCATCGAGCAGTAGGCATCCCAGCATGACGGCCCTTTTTGATATCATATCCACACCTGGGCAAGATGAGACAAGACCTGACTGCAACACTCTGCAACTCACAGCTGTTCTTTCTAGAGGCCAGGGCTTTCCAAGGGTCTCTAACAGATCACACACCCATGAGCAGTCAGGAAATAGGAAAGAAGGGAAATTAACATGTAATGGGCAAATGCAATGCTTCAGGCACCGTCCTAAGTCCCTTGACTCCAATTATCCAACAAACAGGGAGGGCCTTTCAGTGCGTGCCTGACATGGGGCTGTGTCCGGTGTCACAGGGATGAGCCAGACACAGCTTCTGCCCTTGCAAGAGCATGTCTGACGAGGTGTCACTCCGTTTTGTTCCGGAGGTGGACATCACTGCCTTTGTTTATGACGGGGACACTGAGACTATTCTGCGTAAGTGCAGAATGAAGCCCTGTGCTCAGGAGGTAGAATCAGTGCAAGTTGCCCCAAAGTGTTCAGGTTTTCATTTCAAATACGTGGCATGTGCTGTTTCCTCCCCCAGGAAGGGTAGAGGGAAAGGGAAAAGATAAACTGAGGAAGGCGAGAGAAAGAAAAAGAGAGACAGAGACAGAGAGATGCAGGGAGAGAGACAAAGAGATAGAGACAGATGGAGAGACAGACAGACAGAGAGACAGGGAGACTGATACGGAGAGACAGAGACAGAAAGAGACGGGGGGGGGGGGGGGGGAAATCAGGCCTGTGCACGGCAAGGGCTCCTGGCAGGAGAACTTAAGGGCTGGGCTGGGCTGGGCTGGGCAGGGGGGAAATCATTACCAGGGACCCAGGCTGTGTGCACGCTCGCTGCCAGGGTGACCTCCCTGAAAGGAAGAGGGAAGGGAGCCAGGGCTGGCTTCCAGCGGGCGCGGAGCGCCAGCACCCTCCCAGCTCAGCACGCTGCCACCCGCCCCCGGCGCAGCCCCTGGCCAGCCACGGCTCGCGCCGCCCCAGCAGCGAACACAGGGGCTCTTCATGCCGACAGAGACCGGCATTCCGGGGCCAGAGGACGTGTGGGCCGTGAGGGCTTCAGACAAAGAGGCCTTTTGGTCGAACCCCCGTGGCATCTTGACTGAACAGAGAGCCCCGAAGGGAGCCGCATGGAGGTCTCATCCTGATTGCAGGCAGACAAGAGGCTCCCAGCTCAGCACAGCTTCCATCAGCCCTGCCGCCAAGCCCAGATCTGCCAAAATTATCTGGCAGGAGAGCTAGGTGCTGAGCAGTGTGGCCCCCGAGGCCTGGGCTGCCAATCACTGCCAGAGCCGGGAAACCCCCAAATCCAGCCATTCTGAGAGGAGCAGGTGGGGGCCATACATGGGTATTTTCAAGGGCACCACCCAGGCCATTGAAATGCCAATGCCATTGGGCATCCAGGATTTATGCTATGGGTGGTTAAGTCAGGGCCTCAGGGCCAACCAGACATGGGTTTGAGTCCTGGCTCTACCATTCATGGGCTGTGTGGTGCTGAATGCGTTACTGGCCTCTCTGAGCTCAGTACAATGGGTATGACGTGGCACCTATTTGTTAGGAGGCTAGGTGAGGTTGTAACTAGGAGGAGCCTAGCACAGTGCCTGGCACTGAGTAAACACTCCGTAAATTTTAGTTGTTGTACTGTTGTCTTTGCTGCTATGTTCTCTAGATGAATGGAGTGATGCATACTAGAAACGACACTGGCATGGGAGTCAGGAGACCTCAATTCTAATTCCAGTCCTGCCCCTATATACTTGCCCATGACCTTGGGCAGCTCACCTCACCTCTCTGGTTGTCATTTCTTCTAGGATAAAGCAGACTAACTCTGGAATCTCAAACTATCTCAAGGAAAACCTGTTTGGTGAGGTAGAGTGATTCTGTGGGTACAAGTGAAATCGTGCCTTGTAGATGGCCCACCTTGGTCTTAGAGATCACCATGTTCATTAGTATAGCAAAGGCTCTGAGAAGTCCTGCAGGGAAGAAACCTGTAGAGCTTTGTTCAGATCAGCATTTATTGATAATCATGGCACGCTGAAGGATTGGCTCATGTAATCATCACAGGAACTCTAAGAGATGGATATGACTATGATTTCAATTTTAAGGAGAAGCAACTATAAAGCACAGAGGTTAAGTGATTTCTCAAGGCTGCACAGCCAGTAAGTAGCAGAATCTTCAATTGGGCCGTCTGAGTCCAGAGCCTGTGCTCCGTCCGGGTCTAGTACTGCCTCCAGCGCTACCCACAGGTCTCTGACCGTCGAGCAGGTCCTCCAACGATTCCTACTGACAGCCCATCAAACACAGCTGGGACAAATGCAGGCTACAGACATTCTGAAGTTTCTTCCATCTCTAACAGTCTGTGGCTCCAGCACTACAAACAGCACCATTATTAGTGAATTCGGTGTCTGACCTATCATTCTATGTGACTGAGCCTTTCTTTTTTTTTTTTTAATTTTTTGTAAATTTTTCAAAAGTTTTTTAATGTATATTTTTGAGAGAGAGAGAGAGAGAGGGAGAGGGCAAGCAAGTGGAGGAGGGGCAGAGAGAGAGAGAGAGGGAGACAGAATCTGAAGCAGGCTCTAGGCTCCAAGCTGTCAGCACAGAGCCTGATGAGGGGCTCGAACCCATGAACTGTGAGATCATGACCTGAGCTGAGGTCAGATGCTTAACTGACTGAGCCACCCAGGTGCACCTGAAGTTTTTTTTTAATGTTTATTTATTTATTTTGTGTGTGTGTGTGTGTGTGTGTGTGTGTGTGTGTGTGTGTGAGAGAGAGAGAGAGAGAGAGATGTGAGAGAGAGAGACAGAGACAGAGAGACAGAGACAGAGACAGAGAAAGAGTGCACGCATGAGCGGGAGTAGGGACAGAGAGAGAGGGAGACAGAATTTGAAGTAGGCTCCAGGCTCTGAGCTGTCAGCACAGAGCCTGACACGGGGCTTGAACTCACAAACTGCGAGATTGTGACCTGAGCCAGAGTTGGACGCTTAACCGACTGAGCCTTTCTAATAGGACTCTGATTCAGGTTAGGTGGGAAGAGCTGGAATGAGTATGACCTCACAGCCCTCGGCACCCAGGGAGGGGGCAGTGCCCTGTGGGGCTGCTTAGAGTATGCAGGCCCCTGTCCAATGTTGGTTGAGCTGAAATCAGTCCCTTTTTGACCTTGCCATCCTGTGGTCCAGGGGGTCCGTGAACTAGCTGAGAGCAGATATGGAGAAACAAGGCAACGGAAGGAGTCAAGGGCAGGGGGTGCCTAGGAATGGGGGAGACTAGTGAAGACGTGCTGAAGAGCCACCCAGGTGTGCCACCAGCCCGTCCCTCCAGTGCCTCCCTTCCCCAGTCCTAAACTGCCCTGAGGTCTCCAGCTCCTGGCCTGTCCCGACCATTTTCTGGGAGCCAGTGACCTGGGCCACCATTTGGTACCATGTCATCATTCTAGAAGACACGGATTCAGATAAGGGAGAGGGTGGCTGCACTGCGTGCCTCTGAGACCTCCACCCAGATGCTGCGGCCACAAGCCTGGTTTTTCAAGTGCAGTGGCATGGGAGGGGGCCCCAGGCAGACTGAGCTCAGACCCGCTTTGAAATGACCCAATGACCCCCTTCCACGAAGCTTGCCACTCTGGGTAATGTCTGCCCAAGGACAAAAAACAAACTTCCGCATTTGGCAAAACAACTGTGGATGCCCTGCTATTTCCATGGGATCAAACATTTTCCTCTTTTTAGGAGCATCATTTTGATTTCTTTTTTTAATTTCAGAGAGAGAGTGTATGAGCAGGGGAGAGGGGTAGAGGGAGAGAAGGAGAGCATCTTAAGCTCAGCGTGGAGCCTGACGCCTGAGAGTGGAGCCTGATGCAGGGATCAATCTCATAACCGTGAGATCATGACCTGAGTCAAAATCAAGAGTTGGACACTTAACTGACTGAGCCACCCAGGTGCCCCAGGGGCATCATTTGATTTCTTATCAATTTAAATCTTCTGGGTAAAAGCCCAGGGACTTAGGGTCGGGTGGGGTGTGACACAGGGGGCTGGAGTCCTGCCCATCTGGCCACACGCCCACTCTCTGCCCCCATCCCCACCCCTGGGCTGCCTCTAGCCTGCCTGGAATGTTCCTCCCGGATCCCTATCTAGGAAGCTGGGAGCTCACAGAACTTCTCTGAATCAAACGCAGGAGTTCTCTTTTTGAAGGGTGTAGCCGCAAATCCTTCTGAAACGGAAACAGCATCTAATTCGCAGCATTTAAGCCATTTCACAAGGGAGCCTAGTACATTGGGGCTTCGGGGACATGTCACCGTCCTCAGAGGTTTCCTCTGCTTGTGTGTGATCCTTGCATTTTATCATCAGATACTGGCTGGACACCCACATGAAGCCAGGCTTCCTGCTTGTTACTGAAGACACAAAGATAACAGATGTGGCCCTCCGGTTGCTCCCAGTCCAGAGAAGGTGGACACACAGAAGTCACCCTCCTACAGAGGATAGGTGTGCTGCATGGAAGCAGGCACAGAGTTTTCTGGGGAATGGAACAGCAAGGGTGGTTGGCTTTCCCTGGGGAGTCAGGAGGCTTCTAGGAGGGGCATCATGGGAGCTGAATGCATCTGCAGGAAAAGGACTAGCAAGGCCTGGGCGTGGCAGCCTAAGGGACTCTGGCTAGCTGGGAACGGCTGCACCTCTGGCGGACTGGACTGCAGAGCCTTGAGGAGAGGCAGGTGCTGAGGCCTGAGCAGCACTTAGAACGAGCCCACAGAGGGCCCAGCCAAGCGCCCAGAGGTTCTTATGGGCAATGGGGCTCCCCTGAGGGTCTTCAAGGAGAAAGGGACATAATCATCTTTATCCCAGGCTGGAAATGCTTTGCCTGGGTCTATCTGAGCCTGTGGAGATGGAGATATTCTACCAGTTGGGTTCCTCCAGAGTACCAGCCCACGTGGGAGGCAGGAACAGATCAATCTTCACTCTCTGCCTCCGTGTCCCCATCAGCAACACTCCTGACCCAGGCTAGCCCTTAGAATGGGGCCCATAAGAACAAAGTCTCCCTGTATCTAGGACTGAGTATACCAGGAAGTCTCGGTGCTTCTTAAAGGCATGTGTTTTGGTTGGGACATGAACCTTCCTCTTTATTAAGGTGAGAGCCAATGATGGGCCAGGCATGCTGGGAGGCAGATGCCTGGGACTAAGAACCACATCCCAGAAATAGCCTCAGTTTTCAAATCTGGGAAGTGGGAATAAAAATGAATGAGTCTGATAGATTTGGAGGATCACGTGGGGAGATCTTTACCTCTTCAGGGGAGATCCTGCCTTGTCCCCCTCCCCCAGCCTGACTACAACCAACCCTTCATCCCTCCCACAAAGAAAACCATTGATCCTGAAAACAAGTCTATCTTGGACGGCGGAATAATAGAAGCAATCTCAGCTTTTTGGGCAGCAAAAAAAAAATTCTAGTTGCACCCACCAGGAAATGGAGACTTGTATAAACGTCATTACCATGGCAAAGGGTGAGTTGATCATTCTCAAACACTCTCTCTCCCTGCCCCTCACCCCACCCCCTGCCCTGGGATATTTATTTTATCCCCTAGACAAACACTGCAAACATGTATTTCACACGCAGGAATGGGGTAAATGGAGTCACTTATAAAACTGTTAGTCGGAGCCCCTAAAGTATAGCTCTCGCTTGTTAGTGAGATGAAAGTCTTCGACGTTTTGAGGCCACAGAATCATTAAATATTAACCGCATAACCATGTTGCCCATTAAATTAATTTATGGAGCTAAAGAAATGCCTTTGGAACCCCTCTTGATAGACACCCAGCCCTCAAGTGCCACATAAAACAATCACCCGACTGGTGCTCGGTCAATTTTCCGTGACGCTCATCTAATCTGCCCCATATATGTTTAAAATTAACACTGAGATTTGGGCTGTGAAACCACCATTGGGCAGAGGGACTGGCTGGCCGGCGAGGGCAGGGAGCCCGAAGTCTGGGGAGGTCTACTGCGCGGTCAGACTTTCCGCGTCTGAGTCCTGGCACAGGAGCTGGCTGCTCTGTGCACAGAGCCAGCTTCACAGTTTTGGGTGCATCTGAATGCCCAGCAAATCCCAGACTGGGAGCCCGCGTTGGCCAGCAGTCCAAGGAAGATGCTGCCCAGCCAAGCAAAGCTGCATATGGAAACTGGAAACAAAAATCCCAGAGGTTCCCAGCAGTGTGTCCAGGGACAGACATGAATGAGGGAACGGCTGGCCATGCAGCAGACTGCACATGGCACTGACCATGGAATTCATGGTGGGGGCCAGTGATGATGAGTGACACTCGGATCCTGAGTGGCCACAGATTGGACAATCGGGAGGCAGAGCTGTGAAGCACGATGCTGGGTGGCAGTGGCCATGGACCGTTGCTGGCTTATCTGTCCCTAATGATGATTCCAAGGTCATTCCAAGGTCTCAGACAATCATACCACAGGCCCCAGCTTTCTAGTTCCGAAGAATTAAAGGCCACTTCTGCACTGCCCTCCCCCTCCCTCCTCCACCACCCCCTCACTGCCCCCCCCCCCACCCCCGCCATTCTCAGAGTAAATTACAGCCTGTGAGATGGCTGGCTGCTTGGTGAACCCATGACATTCCTCCTTGCTGCCTGGCTCTGTGCTAATCAGGTTAGGAGGCCCCTCCTCTTGCAGACTCCACTTAAATGGCTCCCCCGGCCACCAACTGGGCACCACTGGGGCCCCAGAGCCCCCCTGAATCTCATCCTGATTCAGGAGTCCTGTTCAAAGCCTGATCCCAGGAGATAAGATGTTATCAGTTTCCTCCTCCGGATGGCCTAGGATACGGCATTTCCACTGCAGATGCCTCGGGCTCCACCAGCTCCAGGAGGCTGAGGCTGATGTGAGCCATAAATCCCCAGCTGGGAGAGGCCTCCCTCCCTCTGCCCCCTCCTCCATTAGCTTTGCCCATTTATTTAACTTCTTGGGAGAGGAATAAAGAGAAATAAAAGCTCGGGCGTCAGCCATCAATTGAACTGGAAATGGCAAATGCTCTTTAAAGAGAAAAATGAATATTGATCCGAAGAAGAGGAGCTTCTCGTGTCAGACAATTCATCAGCGGGAATTCTCTTTAGGTTAAGGCAGACAATGTGACCAAGTATAATTGGCACAGTCACAAAATGGAAACTTGGGTTGATGGAGACTATATGGGAGTGTTCGTCTTCCTACGGGCTTGGGGACACCAGCTAATACCTTTAGCAACTTGATTCTTATTTAAACATTTTTATTGCCAAACGTAGTGTTTCTGAATCGTAACACACTAGTGCATCAAGGGACTGTGCAGCAACAATTCCGTGCAGGGACAGAGCATTTCAGAAGTGACAAACACTATGATACATATTCTCTGGTGCAGCACCTTTCATGAACTCTGCAAGAGTTGCCTTTACCCTGGTTTCCAGAGGAGGCACCCGGGACTCAGAGAAGTAAAGTAACTCGCCCAGAGTCACAGAGCTAGTGGGGGGTAGTGGGATTTGATCCCAGCTCTTCCCGTCCTAATGCCAGCATTGCAACCATCCCATACTTGCTTCTCCTCAAGGGTCTTGAGTCAGACTCCACAAGTTTCACTGAACTAAGAAGTCCCATTTCCATCAAAGCCAGTGGTAACAGTGTATTGTTTACGCCTTTTAATAATAATCATCAAAAGCCAGCGTCTCCTGAATGCCTCCTCTCTCCCAGACACTGTGTTGGTGCCTGGCCTGTGCCTGCTCCTTTCATCCCCACGACTAGCATCTGTGGAGCCACTGTCCTCCTCCCTATTGCACAGGTGTGAAAATTGAGGCTCTGGAAAGTTAAGTGACTTGTCCAAGTTCATGTAGCTAGTGAGGGTTTTGAACCCAGGCAGCCTCGCTGTCCAGAGGTCTGGTGCCCAGGCCATTTTCGCTGCCGGGATCCTAGGCTCTAATCAAAGTGGAAAGAGGAAGGGACTCTGTTTCATGACCCCGTGGTCACTCTCTCATCTGTTCTTTGGCATTGGCTGTTGTTTTTTTTTTTTAAGTTTATTTATTTATTTATTTTGAGAGAGACAGAGACAGCAGGAGCAGAGTAGGGACAGAGGGGGGGGCGGGGAGAATCCCAAGGAGGCTCCACACTGTCAGCACAGAGCCCAATGTGGGGGCTTGAACTCACAAAACCGTGAGATCATGACCTGGGGTGAAACCAAGAGTCAGACGCTCAACCGAATGACACCCAGGCGCCCCTGGCAGTGGCTGTTTTGAGGCACCTGCGCACGCGCACCTGTGTGTCTGTGAGAGTGAGCACTTGCATCGATAAAAACATGTGCACAAACATCCGTGACCATCAACACTTCTGTGAATAAACAAATATGCATTTCCGATATTTCAGATACTATTGAACTCAGAATTGGTTCCAACAACGTCCTGAAAGGAATTCACAGAAACAGTTCTCCTGTGTCAAGCAAAAAGTCCCATACAGAATCCCTTCAGCAGGAGACCCCTTAACTGAGCTCCCGAGCGGGTGGAAGTGATTTAAAATAGTGTTTTGTAAACATGGACATGTCCCAAAAGAAGTCTCAGCTGTGATCCCAAGGCCCATGTGCTCCAGGGGGTGGCCCAGTCACGAGCGACCCCTCCCTGAGGGACAGTCATACCCACCCCTCTGGCCAAGAAATGCCAGGTGTCAGGATGCATCTGCTAAACCACAGCCAAGAGTTTTATACAGATGGCTCTCCTTCACAGATGGACAGACTCTCTGGCAGACGGACCGGCCCCTCCCCCACCTGCAGACGCACCCTTACCCGGCAGTACTCGTCGATGGGCTTCAGCCTCTTCACAGCTACGTCCCGGATGTGGCTTCTCCGGAAGAGGATTTTGCCTGGAAGAGACACACGCTCATGAGCCGGTTGATTCTGGGGAAGGCTGCCATGGGACCTGGGCCACCTACACTCATTCCCCTCTCCCTCAGCTTCTCAGCATCTTAGCTGGCTACCAAGTGCCACCACCTCTGCCCATTGTCAAGAAAACAAGAGAGGAGCAGTCACCTCTCCCAGGGGGTAGGAGGCGCCCGAGGCTGAGGGCCCAGGACCTCTGGGGCCCAGGAGCAGCCCCAGAGGCTGCCATCTTGGCCAAATCACCTTGTCTGGGTCTAATGGCAGAATCGATGCCCTGACATGGGTGTGGCTCCCAAGTGACCTCACAAATAAATACAAAGGACGGCCCAACCCACACGCCATGTTTGGTTTTCAGGCCCATCCCTCCTTGAGAAATCAGCATTCCTTCCTGCCAGTCAGGCAGGAATTCCTATTCTTAGTTTAGGTGGGTGGCTATTTCCAGGGCGGGCACAGGCCAATGCCAAGGGAGCACGGCTGCCCCAGCCTGACTTTTCTCCAGCCTCTCTGTACACACAGCCTCCAACAGTGCAGGCCACTGTGCAGATGGGCTGGTACACCCCTCTGCAGGTATGGGCAAGGCTTACAGGAAAGGCCAGCCCCTCAGACTTTCCCAGCAGGCTCTTCTGAGCTTGCTGAATTCAATTTTAACAACCAGATCAATGTATAGTCCTTTTCAGCCGGTTCAATTCAGAGTTTGATCTCCTTGGTCTGACTTTCAAGTCCTGACACAGTTAACATTTCTATGCCCCATGGCCATCGATGTTGAGTCAATGCCCCTTTCATTGTTTTTAAAGTTTATTTATTTTGAGACACACACACACAGAGAGAGAGAGAGAGAGAGAGAGAGAGAGAGAGAGAAGACAGCATGAGCTGAGGAGGGACAGAGAGGGAGGGACAGAGAGAATCCAAGCAGGCTACACTGTCAGCGTGAAGCCCGATGTGGGGCTTGAACTCACGAACCATGAGATCATGACCTGAGCTGAAACCAAGAGTCTGACGCTTAACCGACTGAGCCACGCAGGCACCCCCAATGTCCCCTTTTTAGAAGGCCTTCCTTGATTAGCTGAGCTAGGAGCAACTTCCTCTTTCCAGAACATCCACATACTTTGTCCATTCCTAAGTTACTCACCTCATTCTGCTGTGTGTTACAGATATGTGTGAGCCCCCTTCCATGAGGGGCCTGACACATCCTAGGACACACACAACCCAGCCCATAGCTGTAACAAACATCTGTTGTTCAAGTCTGCCCAGTTTCCCTCTGGAGAGCCTCCCTCCTCCATTCCCAGTCCCTGGGGTTTTCTAGCCACACCCCCTGGCAACAAGAGTAGGCCCAGCCTACTGGGCTGTGACCCAGCCCAGCCAACCAGAATCACAGTGATTGGCTCAGAGATGGGCAGGGGACCCCATCTGGGCCAATGAGGGTCAGCCCTGAGACTTCTGCTGGAGGCTTTTTTTCTCCCACAGTTGCTAAGCTGGCAGGATGAAAGCCTGAAGCTTCTAGTGGCCATATTTATTACTGTCCGAGAAGGAAACCTACTGAGAGAAAGGATCTGTGCCTGGAACGAAATAGGGGCTCAGTAAATGCTTCCTGAATGGTTCAAAAGCAGAGCAAAGAGATGAACAGCAGATTCCTTTGACATCATTTGAAAGCTGGATATAGCTGTTTGGAACCCAAGGTCTACCTGGTACTTTTCACATGTATGAAGCAATAAAATAATTTTTTAAACTAATTGGAGATGGAGTTTTACGCTTGCGTTCAAGGAGTTCTAATTAAGATAATTGCCATTTCATGTGAACAGATACACAGACTGCATGTCAATCCACTTGAGTTTCTTCTATCCAGGCCCCAGGGAAGCATGAAGCATTGCCTTGGTTTAAGTTGTTTCCCCGGTGGCACCCAGAGATGAGGCATGTAAGTGGTTTATTTGGGAGCAGATCCCAGAAGATAGCAGGAGGGGAGTGAAAGGGAAGACAGGGAAGGGAAGGAAGTATTGTCGGGCCAGGTCACCCCTATGGTCTGTTGGGGATAATATGGACTACACCTCAGAGGTATCCCAACTGAGGGTGAGGGGTATTTGTCACCAGCTTCCTGCTTGTGAACATCTGAGAGTGCCAGGACATCTCTGGCACTTCCCGCCGAGTACGCTCCTGTGGCTACAGCAAAGCTCCCAGTCCTTCCCATAAGCAGCCTCCGGAGACAGAGGTGAAGGGCAGTGGACCTCGGAAGGCTAGAGCCTGAGTTCCTGGCCACCAGAAGTACTGGTCACCAGCCATGCTCCAGTTGGACCGGGGAGCATCTAACTCATCTTATCATGTGTGACTTGCTTCCCATTTGGGCCCCTCATCCCCCCACATCAGATGTGACCACCTCCTTCCTCCCCTTGGCACCCACACCCCACTCAGCACGAGGCTTTGCGTACAGCAGGCGCCCCATAGGTACTTGCTGGCCCATTCACTTCCCTCTCCTGGACTGTCCCTCAAGCTCTCTTTCCTCCCTTCCTCTCCGAAGCCAGGCAGACAGGCCATCTCCCCGTCAGAGGGACGATGCTGTGCAGACTGGACAATGTCATCAAGATAAATCGGCTTTGCCACGTGTTCCTTTTGAAAGGAGATAAAACATGATTTATCAAGACACTGGAGACGGCTTCTTTTCCTTGGAGGAAGATGTCACAGATCTGGTATTCCTGGCCTCTGTGCCTCCTACCCTTTTTTGGTTGCCTGTCGCTTTATTGCCTGCGTGCCGCGGGAGCATATGCACACAGCCATGGGGACGACATGTGCAAATAAACGCATAGCGTGAGGAGGCCTGCTCTCGGGACTGACAAAACGACAGGACTCCCTGGGTCAAGGTTTCTGAGCCTTCTACCTGAGTCTCATACGTCAAGAGCTGGAGATCGCGCAGTCCCAGTGACGCCAGTGGTCAAATGGTAGCTCGCAGGAACCTGGAGGACTCGTCTATGCAGCACAGGAAACCAAAGGAGAGACCACAGTAGGGACCCGGGCCCACAGACCTGGCTCTGCCACATGCTCCTTTGAAAGGAGATGAAACATGACTTATCCATCCTCCAAAAATAGCACTCCTGCCCTTTCTCATCCTGGCAAGGGACAGAAAGGAAAGGGAAAAGATGGCAGACAAAATCCCTCCGTCTCCAAACAGGCCCCTCTCAAGGCTGGCCAAACCCCTGAGATACACGGATACATAAGATACGCAGATCACATAAGATCACCTGCAGAGATCACCTGATCCAGCTGCAGACAGAACCGCCGAAAAGCAAACAGTTGAGGAACAGTTAAGGCCTCCACATGGTGCAGAAGCCCGGCAGAGGGGGGATGAGGTGGGGGGATGAGGTGGGGAGATAGGTGGGCTCCCACTCACATGAGTACAGGACCCCCACCTCGCCCCTCATGCCCACTCCCTGCAAACGAGGCCACCGTGCCTCTGGGACCCTTCACAAAGATTGTGGGTCTGTTGCTCAGGTGCAGAGTCAGAGGAGAGTTTCTGTACAAGCCATTTCCCGGCTGATTTTTTGGAATCCCAACAGGGCTTCTCTCCTTCCCGCTGAAATCCTGACAGGAGCAACGTTTTCTTTTCTTGGGGCTTTGGCACAAGCGGCAGAGGGTAGGAGGGGGAAAGAGGGAGGGAAGATCTGGAAGGGATTCTATGGTCTTGACTTCTCTGTTAGGAATCCAAACCGCACTCGGAAAGCCAAACCGGTGACTGTATTAAAAGGGAGAGAGAAAAAAAGGAGCAGGAGGAAAATCCCCATTAAGGAAGCCGAGACCACAGGGCATTGAAGGCCTCTTGTAAATGTAATTCAGCCCGTTTATAGCTCCTGCCAGAGTCTTCAAAGCCATGCAGATGCTGCCCCAGAAATATGATAAGCATCGTAAGGAAGATTACACACAGGGCATAAAATAGACCTCGGGACATAACTCACTCCTGAAAGTGGAGAAGAAAGTTGTTGAGCCTGACAGGGTCCAAGCACATAAGTGTAGGTCCCTGTTGCTGCTGCTGCTCTGGGCTGGGCTGAGGAGGTGGGACCAGCAGAAGGAGCAGGGGCCTTAGCAGGAGTCCTGGGTTCAAGTTCTGCCTGGGCCACAGGCTGGCTGCATGACCCTGAAGCAGGTTCCTCTGGATTCTCATCTGGAGACCAAAGGGCTGTGGCTCCATGGCTGCTCCCTCTAGAAGTCCTAAGATTTGCACAGCGGGCATGGTGGAATTGAGAGGGGCAGAGGAGGGGCGAGACAAGAGGTAATAGTAGCCAAGTGCTTACTACGTGCTGAGCACAGGCTAAGAGCTTTTCATTGGGTTCTCACTTAATCCCCACAATGACTTTGAAGCAAGTAATTTTATTAGCCCTACCTTGCACAGGGGATGGTGGCTCAGAGAGGACTGTCCAAAGTCACACAGCCACTAAGTGGCTAAGTTGAGATTTCAGCCTGGGATTTTACAGCTCATATAGTAAGAGGGAGACAGAAGGCAATGAATCCAGAGAGGTCTTTGGGGTCCAATCAAGTGAGGCCTTGAGAGCCATGGTGAGGACTCAGGGTTTTACTCTGCGTGTGATGGGAGCATTACTAACATTTCCTCCATGCTAGGTGCTCTGCTATGGTCTAGGGATCAGCCGCCTTGGGGGATGACTGAGAACTATGTAAGCCATAACCACGGACGGTGGGACACGCCATGGTACCCCACATACAAGCGGTCCTCCCAAGGTCTCTGCCTACCAGATACAAATGACCCAGTGAATGAACCAGCAAAGTGGGAAGGAGTGGGAACCAGTGTCTCGTGGACTTTGGAAAGAAAGAGCTCCCTGAAACAGCAAACCTCCCTGTCCTTCCTATCCCCCCACCCCTGCTCTGGTTGGGCGGGTATCCGCCACAAGTCAGTGGGCATCACCCGAGGGAGATCAATCTTTGCCCCAATCCCCCGTGTCGCCTGACCTTCTCATCGGCAGTGTCCACTCTGAGCCAGGACACACAGCTGGGGCCTTGACTCAGGAAGGTCCCCATGCTTGGGTGGCAGAGGGATTTCTTCCTCCCGCCCAGGACACTATGCATGTGATGAGGCATCTCAGTGGTACTTGATGGGTCTTAGTAATTGGCACTTGCTTCTGCAGAATGAACTGTTTCAAGAAGTTGAGAGATGAGGACATGGCTCAGCCATGAAGAGTCTGGCAATTTCCATGAACCAGGTATGTGTTCCTACAGACGGGCAAGCACCCATTGTATGGGGGGTGATTTGAGAGCGTAGGCTCCAGAAGTAATAGGAAAGGACTAGTCTCAGGGCCTCTTTTGGTCTGTCCAAACTGATGTAATCTTGGCAGCCTCTCCTCGTCAAGATTCACAGTGTGTATGTGAGCACGTATACTTCCTCAAACGACCCTCTCTTCCTTGCTTTTTCTGCCACCTGGAGTGCCACCCATCCCTCCATCACCATCTTGATGCTCCAGGTGCTAAGACCGCAGTGAACAAGACAGACAGGGTCCTGCTCTCAAGGTGTTTACATTTAGATTGGGGACAGGATGTGCATGGACGGGACACAGTATACAATTTTCATATCTAGTAAGTAGTTTGGTTACACATATGTGTCTCCTCCCATCTCTAAAAAAGAATAAAAAGGGTAATGGGAAGGGGCCTGCCTAGGGGGCAGGAGAATTCAGCTAGTGGTCAGGGAAGTTCGGTGGAGACTTTGAGGAGACGGAGCCAGTCATGTAAGGTTCTGGGGCAAGAGTGCTCAGCCAGAGGCAACTACAGAGCAAAGTTGAAAGACAGAAGAGAGGCCGTGTAGCTGTGTTGTAAGCCACAGAAAGGAGTCTGGTGTTCTTTGGCCTCCTCTATGAAGACTTCCTTGAATGTCTGTCTTGCCCTCCTTGGTCAGCCTCTAGGACCCTCTGGCAGTCACCCCACTCTTGCCCCTGATCTCTGCTGTCCTGGAGAATTTGTCAGGGAGTCACCATCCCAGGGCCCCCTCTCACCTTCCCTAGGGGTTCCCAGATACATAGGCCACCCTGGCCTCCCAGGGTGCAGATGCTCTCAACCCTCTCCCTTCCGGGCCATCCAGAGAACCTGGACCATCACAGGGGACTGGCCTTAGAAACAGGAGAGGCCACAGCAGGCCCAGAGGCCCCAGAGCGCAGGGTGCAGAGGCCTCATTCTCCATGAACAACGCTCCCACCCGTCTAATTGGATCTAAGGACACAAAGGGAAGGGGTGCATTAGTCTCCCAGGGCAGCTGTAACAAATTACCATAAAGTTGGTGGCTTAAAACAACAGAATATATTCTCCCCCAGGTCTGAGGCCAGAGGTCTGAAAGTGCCAGCAAGGCTATGCTCCCCCTAAGGCTTTAGGGGACAATCCACACTTGGCTCTTCCAGCTTTCGGGGGCTCCAGGCATTCTTTGCCTTGTGGCCACCTCACTCTGGTCTCTGCCTGTCTTCACACGGCCTCCCCTCCTCCATCTGTGTCTCAAACCTGCCTGTGCCTTTCTTCAATAAGGACACCTGCCTTTGGGTTCATGCACACCCTAAAGTCAGGATGATCTCATCTCCAGATCCTCAACTTGACATCTGCAAAGACCCTTTTTCCAAGTGAAGTCATACTCACAGGTTGGGGGTTAGGATGTGGACATAGGGGCCGCTCTTCAACCCGCTACAGGGGGTTATGGCAACGTCTACAGAGTTGTCCTGACTCATTACAGTCTTGTATCCCTAAACGGGCCACAGTCACCCTGAGGGCAGGGATAACTTTCTATACTCCCTCTGTCCCTGGCAATCCCTGGCACTGAGCGAGTGCCATGCATGTGGGTGTTGTCTGATACCCTCAGGAAGGTCAGAGGATTGTCTGGAGAGAGTGGGTAGAGAGTCTCTGGAGCTGTCAGCGGGCAGGCAAGCTCTGTGGGTCAGAGAGCCGACTGAGTGGAAAGGGGGTCCTCTCTGGCTCTGCTGGCTGATGCGGCACCCAGGAGAGCCTCTTCTTTGCCAAACCAATTTGGGGAGAGAAGATGAAAAGGTTATTGGAGGAATCCCCACCCCTGCAAAAAGTGACATGTATGTACGCTCATGGGGTGTGCTATGGTCTGAATGTTTGAGCCCTTCAAAATTCATGTTGAAATCCTAATGCCCAATGTGATGATATTGGACATGGGGCCTTTGGGGAGTGAGATGGTATTGGAGGAAGAGCCCTCACAAATGGGATTAGTTCTTTTATAAAAGACACCCCCACAGACTCCCTGTGGTCTCCATCATGTGAGGACGCAGTGAGAAGTCTGCAACCAGACCCCCACCCGAACACCCTGGTCTCAGACTTCCAGCTTCCAGAAGTGTCGGAAATAAGTTTCTGTGGTTTATCAGCCACCCAGTCTGTGTGTTGTTTGTTACAGCAGCCAGACCAGACTAAGCCAGAGTGATAAGACGCAGGCAATGCCTGTAGGGAAGAAAAGGAATAATTAGCTTCCACCCCACAGCTCTGGCTTAGAGTCTCGCATGGCAGGCATCTGTGGCTTTGTCTGCGAGCATCTGTACTGCAGTGTCCTGAGCTTCTTCTGAGGAACAATCCCTCCTTCATTCTCAGGCTGTGTGAGTTCAGTGGGGCTCACTTCACCCCAAACACCTGGAGTTACCAATCTGTATAGTCCAGCCATGGGCGTGTGACCCAAACTGGTCCAAGGAGAATCGGCCTGGGACTTTTGCTGGAACTACCAGAAAGAGAAGTACTTTTTCCTCAGGAGCTGCTAACTCACACACTGTGAACCCCAAGTTGCTAGGAAGTATCTTTGCAAATCGCCACCACCATTTGGGACAGCTTGTCTGGGAATGAAATTGCCAAAGAAAGCAAAGCTGAGAGCTAGAGAGATACATGATTTGGTCACCTACATCCAGCCATGCCTGAAACCACTACCCTTGAAGTTTTCAATTACATGAGCCAATAAATTTCCCCATTTTTCTTACACCAGATTGAGATGGATCTAGTCCTTGTCACCAAGAGGTTCCTGATAGTACATCTGGCCCTGCCATTTACTGTTGTGTGATATGGGACAAGTCCCAACCTATTTGAATCTCAGTTTCCTCAAAATGCAAAATGGGCACAGTAATGCCTAACTCAGAGGATTATTGGGAGGAGTCTATGAAGTGATGTACAAAATCGTTTAACACGGAGCCCAGCCCATCACAAACGTCGAGCAAATGGGATCTCGTATGAGCTGACAATCCAAGGTCACGTAGGTGGGGTAGCATGGGGGTGGGCGTACAGCCTGGTCCCGCCCACCTCCTCACTGGCTGCTTGGGATCTGAGCAGTATAGTGTTTCCCTGGCACCCTCTGCCACTTATCTTCCCCACCCGAGGCCAGACACTAGCTCCCTTCAGCCTGTAGCAACCTTTCCTGATTCAAACCCCCGCCCCCTAAAAACACTGTGTCTCCCACGCAGCTCCCATTTCTCTCCTTCGGGACGCTCTTCCATTAGTCCAATGCAGAGAGCAGAGAGCAGAGAACAGAACACACAACAGAGGCAGCGATTACTTACTTGACCCGGCCACCTGGGGGCGCTAGGATGACTCCCACAGGCGAGCCTCCCACACGGCACTCTCCGCCCCCTCTCCCACAGGCTCAGGGAAACACTCTTGAAAAAACCCGGTGGGCTTTCGCCACAGATGGAAACCTTAACTCCTCTTGCAGCCACAGCATGCTTACAGTAAGAACCATCACATCCAGGAGAGAAAAATGATTTTCCAAATTCTGATTTGGAGGTTCCCATTCCCCAGTACAGAGCCAGTCTTAAAGGAACAGAATCTTTTATTCCCCCATCCTCAATGGGGCCCCATGGGATTTATGGGTGTCTGCTAGAAAGAAAACACCTAGTCCTGGCACATCAGAAGTTTTAATACATCTTTACTGAATCACAGAATTGAAGGCTTTTCGAGCAGCCTTGCAGAGCTATGACCAGAATGATTTTTTCTTTCCTTTAAAAAAATTTTTTTTTAATTAATTAATTTTTTTGAGAGAGATTGAGAGTGAGAACAGGGGAGGGGCAGAGAGAGAGGGAAAGAGAGAATCCCAAGCAGGCTCCGCACTGTCAGCACAAAGCCTGGTATGGAGCTCGAATTCACAAACTGTGGGATCATGACCTGAGCCGAAATCAAGAGGCGGATGCTTAACCAACTGAGTCATCCAAGAGTGCCCCTACTCTTTTAAAATTTTTTTTTGTTTTAGCTTTCCTTCCTTTTTTAAAACTCCTTTCTTTTTGAAGTATAATACACACACAGAAAAGTGCACATGCATGTGTATAGCTCAATGAATTTCACAAATGGAGCCCACGTAGGTAACCAGGGCCCAGGCCAAGAAACAGAATCACCTGCACCCCGGAAGACCTTTGCTACACCAGAGCAGATTTTAGCTGGGGTTTGTTGGTACTTCTATACTAGTATGGATGTTGAAACTCTAGCCTGGGTGGTATGTGTCACAGAGAAGGGGGCACTGACACATTCATTGTTTTGGTGGCATTTACTTTTATTTTCTCCAGACTTACTTAAAAATATATGCTTTATGATTTGATTCAAGTTGCAGCAAATTGAAGGGCTCAGTGAGTCTCGATCCCTGGAACGAAGTCCCTTTTCTGTGAAGTGTGAATACACTTGTATGAATTGTTGTCAACAAGGGTAAATGCTTACCTACAGCATTAGCTTTGGGAAGAGCCGTGTTCACAGAAACAAACCCTCTGAATTTGTCAGCTTGTTCTCCCTTGTTTGGAGAATGCCCAGGGTTGGTCTTCGGCCCTGATATAGACTGGAGATACCTCATTAGCTATACGTTCTCACTTTGGAGAGAACGTATAGTGAGCTATACGTTCTCACCACACGCTGCCAGACAAGGGCAGCTCAGGTCTTATGAATCACCTAGAAGGTAGCCGGCATCTAGGGATTCCCAGTAGATATCAAATTAGGGAAGGATGTTGGCCACGAGAGCACCATGGGTTGGCAGGAAATATAGGCTGGCCCGGCCCAACCCTGGGAGGTAGATAGAGCATTGTGGTTGACCTCAGGCGTGCCAGATAGCTCCAGGGAAGGGAGAGGATTTGGGATTAACTATAACAGTGCTTAAAGTGGCCACACTTGAGGACAATTGCCACTTGGATGCCACTGGGGTTCCTTAAGGCAAAGACTGTGGTCTCATTCAGAGCTCAGCTTGGACACGGCTGAGCACAGCCTAGAAAGTGCTTGGTAGACTGGTGTAATATGTATACTAATGGTGGGCCAGGTGGCAAAGGCAAAAGGCACTGACCTTCTCAGCCACAGTCATACTGGTCTGATTTCACCTTCCAGCTGTGTTTTCCTATTCTTGGTCCAGTGAGAAGGTTAAAAAAAAAAAATCAAAATCTAGGACCATTCATCTGCCAGCAGTAGGATCAGAGGGTGGGTCGCAGAGGGTGGGTCGCCTTTTGAACCTGTGTCCTGGGGACATTAACAGGCCCCGGCATCAGCCTTCTCATCTGCCATGTGGGATTACAGGGCTGAGACACCAAGTGGAAGCAGCACGCGGGACAAGCACAGCACACAGAGCGGGGCACGCAGGAAGGGTCCGACACAAAGTGCCTGTTGTTACAGAGAAGGGAAAGGCCAGATCACTCCATGTCTGGCTAACAGCCCGTGAGTCGTACGGTGACCTTTCGTCTGTCTGACTCCCAGTCCATTTTCCACCCAGTAGCCCAAATAACATTCTCAAAACGAAAGCTTGCTTAAACCTTTCAGTGACTTCCCAGTGCGTGGAGAATAAAATCTAAACTCCTTTCCATGGCCCGAGAGGCCCCGCAGGGTCTGGCTCATGCCTCCTTCTGCAATCAGGTCTCATCATGCCAGCCATGCTGGGCATCAGTTAATGCCACAGACATGCCCAGGTCTCTCCCACCATGGGGCCTGTGTGCATACGTCCCCTCTCCCAGGACACAGTCCCCACGGCCCTTTGCACAGATATCGCCTTCCATACTTCAGATGAACGCATGGGGAGGCCTCGGCAGTACTGGGTCTCTCTGCCTCTCTCCCAGCCCTCCACTGTCTCCTCCCCAGAATTCACTGCGATGTGTAACGGTCTCACCTCTTTGTATGATGTCTCATTTACTATTGTATCCTCAGGGCCCAGCACAAGGACTGGCACACAGTGGCCCCCAGTTGACATTTGCTGAATGGATGTGTGTGTGTGTGTGTGTGTGTGTGTGTGTTGATGCCCTCTCGCTCTAGACTGTCTCTCTTATTTACACAGTCACATACACACAGACACACACCCCTGAGGGGACTAGCACATGTAGCTCACCCTGCCCATGCTGGGGGCCACAGGCGGGATGGGCTCGCCCTCCAGGACCCAGACAGAGTGGGGCCAGAGAGTGTGGTTAACTCAGAGCCCAGCATCAGGGCCAAGCTGTCCCCACCGTGTGGATGTGGGTGTGGAGGGCGTGGTGGGCAGTGGCTCAGCACCCTCCCTGTGAGAGCCAGAGAATAAAAGGCCCTATTCAGCCCCAGCAGCCCCAGCTCCTCCCTGCCAGGGGAGGCTGCCCTCAGGAAAGGGGACGGTGGGACGCTGGGCAGAGCTTTCCGGCAGCCTCTCCCTGTGGCCTGGCCCACAGCAGGGGCCAGTGGTGGGGGGCAGCCCAGGGGTACTGGGCCTCCAAGGCACAGTGACACAACAGAAAGGCCCAGCCAGCCCAGGAGGCTGTGGACAGGCAGGGGCAGCCCTGGTCCCAAGGGTGATGCTGAAAGACACAGTTTACTTCTGATGGTCTGTAGCAGAGGAAAATCCCCAGGATGTAGAGGCCCATTGGAAAACAGCCGCACAACCACAGGCCTGGCCGTGCCAGCCAGAGGGAAGTTTGCCTGGCTCCCTCTGGGTGGACACAGTCCCCCAAAGACTGCCTTTCTTGAGCTTTGGCTCTGTTGGCAGAACTGAGCCCAGTCAACTCTCTTCAGCACCCTCCCACCCACACAGTTGCTGTGGTTCCCCGCCCTCCGGCGAGGGTAGTGAGGGTCATAAAAGTAATAGGTAACATTCACCAAGTATTTGGTGTGAGATAAACACTGTGCTATGTATTTTATATTTATTCTTTTATTTGATCTGATGACAATCTATGACCTAGGTACTGGGTACTGTTGCCATTCCCATTTTATGGATGGGTGAACTGATTTTTGGAAAAGTGACCTGAGTTACCTGCCCAAGGTCACAAAATGAGTAAGCGGCAGAGCTGAAATTTAATGTGCCATGGCCTCTTTCTTTAGGCCGTCTGGAAGGGCCTAGGCTCTTAATGAGTTTGCTCTATTCCTTCTTTTCTCTGTACCTTTTCTCTGTGTATCCTCTTGGTCTGCCTTCCCCAAGAGCTACGTCTTTTTTTATTTATTAAAAAAAATTTTTTTAATGTTTATTTATTCTTGAGACAGAGACAGAGCGTGAACAGGGGAGGGGCAGAGAGAGAGGGAGACACAGAATCTGAAACAGGCTCCAGACTCTGAGCTGTCAGCACAGAGCCCCACGCGGGGCTCAAGCCCACGAACTGTGAGATCATGACCTGAGCTAAGTCGGACGCTTAACTGACTGAGCCACCCAGGCGTTCCCCTAAGAGCTACGTCTTAACCCCAGCCCAACCCCATGAGCACGGTCACCCAGCACCACTTACGCACTCACCGACAATCCAGCCTTCCTGAATGTAGGTGCTGTGCTGGGGGCCGGGGTGTGATGAGGCACCATGCAGACACAGTCCCTGCTTCTCAGGGGATGCAGTCTGTGTGGGCATTGCGTTGCAGTGTCATCTGTTACAACGGGGATACACAGGAGGCAGGACAGGCCTGAAACGCGGTGGGAATGAGCCAGGGCAAGGGAAGGGGAAAGAATGTTCCAGAAGGAGGGAAGAGCCTGAGCAAAGGTCCAGAGATAACAGGATCCAGCTAAAGTAAAGTGAATGCGTTGGGAGGTTGCGGGCGCAGGTTACGAGTGGTACTAGAAGAGACCGAATGGGTGACTGGAGTTTGATCACATGGACCACACAGAGCGAAGCAGAGCCATTCAAGTTGTACTGTTTGAGAAACACCGGAGATCCTGCACCGTCAAGGCCAAGGACCACAGTGTCTACCTGGGGGAGTGGGGGGAACACAGGCACCATCAGCCCATTCTAAAGCAATTCTCCCTCAAACCTTAACGCTGAGGGTCGGGGACGGCACGGCAGGGGGCGGGCGGCACACTTGGGCCTAGTCGCTGGTGGGACACTCACAGCACAAGCTCAAGCCCGTGTTCTCACCAGTGTGGACAGCTACCACAGTCCAAATGGATCCTGGGGTTAAAACCAGGAGATCAGGTCACCATGTCCAGACCCCTTACTCTCTGGGGTCAAGGCTGAGCTCAGGGAGGGCCATGGCTTGCCCAACTTCACACAGTGAGTTAGCAGCCAGGCTGGGACTCGGCAGGGCAGCTGGTCCAGCGGCCCGGTTCTGGGGTGGATTGTGTAGCTCTTGCACCGACAGGTTATGTTCCCCTGGGCCCCGTACTCAGCTGTCTTTCCTACTTCTAATTTCTACCCCAATCCTAACCCCACAACAAGAGCTGCCACCATTGACACAATTTCAGAGGAGCCTGTGGTAGTTGGCCTCCAACGTGACCCCTGGTGACGCATACCTCAGGGTCACTTACTTCACACGGTCCCCTCTCACACTGTATAGGGCTGATCTGTGAAGCAGCAGGACCCTGGGTGTCCTCCCCGTGGACAGGGTGACTTCCATGACTAGGTTATAAAGGACATCACAGCCCCCTTCTTGTCTTGCTCTGAGATCACTCATGTTGCAGGAAGCTGGCCACCATGTTGTAAGGACACTCAAGCATCTTATGGAGAGGTGCATATGGCAAGGACCTGAGGCCTCCTGCCGGCAGCCAGCACCAGTCTGCCGGTCAAGGGAGTGAGCTGTCTTGCCCAGTGAGTCCCCGGTCACGCTTTGTGCTGACATCTGGACCGTCACTTCCCAAGAGATGTGGTATGAAAACTGTGCAGTTAAGCCGTTCCTGAATTCCTGACCTACAGAAACTCTGAGATAAGAAATGTTGGCTATTGTTTTAAGCTGCTAAATTGGGGGCGGGAGGATGTAATTTGTTCCACAGCATGAGGTCACTGACCCAGGCCCAGCACTGCTCATGAGAGAGCCCCTGGGTTACCTGAATCAGACATATTTGGAGCATTCAGGCTGCTTTCCGAGAGGAGGGAGCTTTGTTTTTTCTCTTATGTTTACGGCACGCACATAGCAAAAGGCTACACCATCGTTGGTCTGTGTAAGAGCTAGCTTTGCTAGCAAAGAACTTTGCCGGCACTAAGCAAAATGCGGGTGTCATGCTAAAAAGGGTATGGGGGATGAGGCTACGCAGAGAGGCTGGTGCTACTGTAGAGCAATGCATCAGAGGGAGCAGTTCTCTACCTGCCAAGATGCACGAGCTCCAGGCATTTCTCCCAGGCAAACAAAATGCAGCGTGTACAAGGCAGAAATAATGGATGAGGACAAGGAGGGAGTGTACCTAACTCCTGCCAGACTGCCACACCAGCAGGTAAGAATAAAAACCCCACTTACATTTTAAAGCATCCTGGGCTTAGAAAGAACTGACACACAATCTTATTACATTACCCTTGTTGACTCAAGATAGGCAGTTCTGGTCCCATTCAGTCATTCACTTGACAAATTTGTTAAGCAGCTACTACTATGTACCAGGTAACACTTTCTTTCTTTCTTTCCTTCCTTCCTTCCTTCCTTTCTTATTATTACCATTATTTTTTAATGTTTATTCATTTTTTGAGAGAGACAGAGTGTGAATGGGGGAGGGGCAGAGAGAGGGAGACACAGAATCCGAAGCAGGCTCCAGGCTCTGAGCTGTCAGCACAGAGCCAGACGCGGGGCTTGAACTCACAAACCACGAGATCATGACCTGAACTGAAGTCGGATGTTTAACCGACTGAGCCATTCATGCGCCCCTATTTCTTTATTTAACAAACATTTATATATGTTTACTATGTGTTAGGCACTGGTGTAAACCCTTTGAAAATATTAACTCACTCCTTACAATAGTTCAACAAAGCAGATACCATTATCCCGCTGACTTAACAAGGAGATTGAAGTATACAGGTTAAGTCACTTGCCCAAGGCCAAACAGCTAGAGGCGGCAATACAGGGATTGGCACTAGACTCCACCCTCTTAACCAAGATAAAATCAGGCGCGGTTCCTGTTCTTCAAAACTCCAGTTTTGAAAATCCCCATGATCACAGAGGAAGAAAGCCCAGAGATACGTTCTGAATTTCCCCAGGTCACACAGTACTGAGACTAAAAGCTAGGGTCCGATTCCAGGCGGCTTTACTTTGCTCCGCTACATGTATCTGCTCACAAAGCAGGTTTAGGAGAAGATAGGTGTGAGGGCAGTGAACAAGGAAGGAGTTTCTAGAGCCCAGAAAGAGACAGGGTTTCTCTAGGACCCACTGGCAAGTCTGGAGTATCCCGAGAGACCCCAAAGCAAATGAACAAAGCTCACTCACTGTCCAGGCCGTCATGATTTGTGACTGTCCGCTGTCTGCCGGTATTCATGTCTCCAGATATTTTGGGGGCAGTGTTATTTATAGACCATGTTTCTATTTATATTTTCATTGAATTCCTGCTAACCCTAGCTAGATTCTCCCCACCCCACCAAAACCTAGAGAGAGAAGGATAAAAACTCATTCTCACCAAGTAAGTCAGGGGTTCAAAGGTGAAGGTCAAAGTCTTGGCTGTGTGTGCAGTCTTTCAGCAGGAGCCCTTTGCAGGGAAGCATTCAAGACAAGGGGGCTTTCTGCACTTTCCAAAGGAAACGGGGGGTGGGGGGAAGGGCACAAAGCTGGCCTTATACAGAGGAAGCCATATTCTGTCAATGCAGTGGGATGTGAGGTGGGCCTACGAGACCTCTGTTTCCCTAAATGTTTTCTCTTTTGTATGATGTTTCATCATTGGACATTTATTCCTTTGGTCTTAAAAACTATTAGATTGCAAAATATTGGGACTATGAGAAAACCCAGACAGTATCAAGTCCAATCCTAGTATTTCCCAGATGCGGAAACTCAGGCTCAGAAAGGTCTAGGACTTGTTCTTATGCCCCCATGAGAACATATCTGAATGAATACACTGCAATCTACTACAATGCACAGGAGACCATCCTAATTTTGGAGGAAGAGCTGTCAGGAACAGCGAAGTAGGCTCAGAATTCCTCTCACACCAAGTTTTAGGAATGAGCAAGTAAAACCATGTGATGTTTCCTAAGGTTCTATTTGGTGCCCCAAATGAAAACTCTCTGGTTTAGGGCCACAGAGAGAAACAAAGGTAAAGTAGGATTTCTTTCTTCCTCAATTTTAGTTCCTTGTTGAACCGTGGTTTACTAAACTGTGATGACTGTTGCTGCATGGTTACTTTATGGGTATGTGTTTACAAAGCCTGCAATTATTCCCTTCTGGTAACTATGCCTGCAATTCCAGATTTGGCCACTAGGTGGCTGGCTAAACTTGGGTAGGTTAAGTGAAAAGTAGCCGAAAATAATCTAATCTAGGCAAGACCTTTACTGTAGGAATGTGACACTTTATTAAGTGCCCAAAAAAGGACAAAGCTGATCAATGTCTAATTGATAAAACCATACAAAACTTGAAATATAGTTTAAAGAAATGCAAACACTCTAGTATAGGTAGTATTCCTACATTTCATATAACAAACCTCCAGGCAGTACATCTTTGGTCAAGCTCACTCTGCAGCAAGCACAGCCAGGACATAGAGAATAGTGAGTGGTCAAGAGCTTGGAAGTGGAAGGACCTGGGTTTGAATCCCAGCCCTGCATCTTACTAGTTGAGTGGCCATGGGCAAGTCATATACCCCTTCCAGCCCATGACTCTTCATGTGTAAAGCGAGTAGCTGTCATTAAATGAGGCAATATAAGCACAGAAACACTTTGCACGATATCTGGCACAAGTATGTACTTAAATCGTAGCTATAATGCTCAGGGAGGAATCTTTCCTTTATAACCAACTGTTTAATTTGCTAAACGTTCCAAGCGGCACACCATTTCTCAGGAAGCTGTTTGCAACTTTTCCCCTATAGCCAATTCCACAAAAAGTGATCTCTGGGCCACCTGCTAGTAAGAGAGAACAGCTTTGCCAGCCACATAGGCCTTACTAGCCATCTTCACCAATTACCAACTATTAAAGCTGCAAATTCATTTTTCAGATCAGAAAGAAGCAGCTGGGAGTACAAACCTTGCCAAGCAGAGAAGGCACCAAGTTAACAGTTACTCATTCATCTCAGTCCTCCTCCTTTGGCTCCCTTATTGTGGAGCTTAGGTTTGCAATAATTGTTTTATAGAGAAGAGCAAAACATTCTCCTTTTAAAAACCAGGGCCTGTTTGTCTGTTTGTTTTTGTCTTAACCCTTTTGCCAGAGACTTCTTCAGAGAGACCCAAGCACTTTTCCTGCTCCTAACCCTGCAGTATAACTGGACAGACAGACTTTAGACATACTTGTGCCGTGCCATCTTCAAAACCACAAGGGATTCACAGGACAGTCTCGCCCACTCCCAATCCAGACAGACTTCTGAAATAAAAACCTTAGCATCTTCTTGGCCCCAAACTTCACCCTGTCTTGGAAGAGAGGGGACTTACAGAGTCCTGACTTAGAGCTGATGAGGGAGTGTGGCTGGGGCCAAGTGTCCTGCAAGTTAGACTGGTGGTGGGGGACAGAGGCTTACGCCCCCATCCCACAGGGTGCCAGAAACGGGTGGGGAACTCAGGTCTGCATAGCTCTTACCAAGTTACCTGTGTGAAGCTTGGGTCAGAAATTAATTCACCGAAGCAGGTTCAGTGGTTTGTATTACACGGATGGACTAAACACAGCCATACACCAGGGAAGTCCTGAGGACAGAGTCAGCCTATGGAAGGGCTTCACTGGACCTTAAAACAGTGCTTCTCAAACTTTCCTGTGCATGCCAGCACACAGCAGACTGTGATTTGGTGTGTCTGGGGTGGGGCTAAGACTCTGCATTTCTAACAAGCTCTCAGGTGATGTTCGTGCTATTCAACTGTGAGCCAAATTCTGAGCGGCAGACCTTGAAACGCACAAGACTGCGTGCACAACCTCACTCCTGGAAAGGCTCCAAAAGACAGCTCACCCTTTTTTGTCAAGCTCCATTCACCAAATCATCACCACGTATTAAGTGCTTACTGTGTGCTTAACAGGTAACATTTCATTCAATGCTCTCAACAGCCCCGGGGGAATCTCATAGATGAGGATTCTGAGGAGGTGCAGAGATGCTGAGTAAAGCTGGCCCAGGGTCAGGCAGCTCCTGGGAGACTGAGCAGGGATCTGACTCAGGTTCATCTAGCTCTGAGGCCTCCAGTGCTGAAAGGTGACGCCTACCTGCCTCCACCGTGAAAAAAGCAATTTCAAGTTCAGACAACCAGTGCCACGTAGAAAGCCCTGGTGTGAGTTGTGAATCTCGATCTGTCTGAGCCCAAGGCCAGGTTCAGGTCTGTCAGAACCACCATGCTGCTCTAGAGCTGGCCGAGCTGCGGAGTCACACGCCTCCTTTTGGCAATGCAGCTTTGGAAATTTTCCCTGAGATGTGCCCCGATTCATTCTCGCTAAGGTGAAATCTGGACCTTCTGCTCTGGCCCAGGGAGAAGCAGACGTGTCGCCCCTCTCCCTCAGACCCTGCCCCTGACGGGTAGAGGAGACCTAGAGCTGCCAGACAAGCCCCACCCACCCCATGCACTTCCTTCTCTGCCTTGTGAAGGTGCGTTCAAGGGAACAGACTCCACCTTCAGGCCATGCCAGTCCCTCTGGCCCACTGTGGTCTGGAGGCCAGGCGGCCTGGGATCTGGGGGCCCCTCAGTGGACATCAGTCCTTGGAACAGTGCAGGTAAAGGAGAGGAGGTGTTTTCAGGGCCCAGAGCTACTGTACTGCTCGAAGCCAGGCCGCCTCTGGATGAATGGTGTGTCAGTTCATAAGCGCCTGGGGAGGCTCCAAGGGTCAGCTCAGTTCCTGCCAGGGAAGAGCTCTGGCTTGAGGCTCCATCCCTGGGCCGGGGTCCAGTTGGGGTGACCTTGGCGAATGGTGGAAGGGTCAGGCCGGGGACACTGTGGAGATCTGCCACCAGCGCCCCTCACCTCTGAAGGAGGGGCCTTGAGCTCCCTGTCAATGGGCCTCAGTGTTCTGCCTCCTCCACCACCACCCACTGACCCCCCTCGCACTCCCCACTGAATCCAAGACCCAGAAAACAGAGTGTCTAGTGCCCAGAGGCTCCTGGGAGGGAGGCTGGGGGCAGGCACTCCCCACCACAAAACATCCTTCACATGCGCCGGAGGCTTCAGCTATCTCAGAATGGAGGGAGGACATCATCCCCTTTCACTCCCAGGGGCGAAGTCCAAGGCGGGGATGTGGGGAGGGTGCTGGGAAGCCCCGGTTGGCCGTCTTGGCCAGGGTTGCCCTCAGCAGAACCATGCGCATCATCATTCTCTACTTCCCCCCTCACCCCCGGCCCTCAGCAAGGCCTCTCGGATGTTCCTCTAAAATAGGTCTCAGACTGACTTCTCTCCACAGCATCGTCCAGCCTAGGCCCCTCAGCTTAAAACCTTTCAGACACTTCCCACCACACGTGACAAATCCTCACCCCTCAGCGCGGCCCGTGACAACGGCACAGCCTGGGCCTGTGTGGCAGCCACACTGAAAAGTTCACGCAGCCTCATTGGTCAGGCTTCTCACGGCACCACCAGGGGCTCAGAACCTTCCTCCTTCTCCCGCCTCAGTTGCCTTCCTGTTCTCACCTCTGTCACACCTGGGCTCAGGGAACTGGCCCCTCAGTCATCCAGACGTGAGTATGTGTTTACTGACAGTGCCCCCCTCCCCGCCGCCCAGGGCACAGCAGTCCTCTCTAAGCACAGAGTGAGGGCATCTGACCCTCATAAAAGAACACTTAGGCATCAACTAAGGAGATGATTTATTTTCACAGGGAAAGATCAGGAATGTCGCAGCCACCTGAAATCACCGGCATCTGGTGATTCCGCCAACACGCAAGGCGATCCCCGGTTGCTCTGGTTTAACTTCCTCAATCCTGTGCCTCACTGACTGGCAAGAGAGGCACCCGAACCCAGCGTGTGGACTCCCGGGTCTGGGCACATCTTACTGCACGTGAAATTAAACGGACCGACAGGCCAGTGGAAAGACACACATTTCTACTTAGATCAGAGGCCTCCTGAGGGAGGTGCCAGTCCATTCAGGGCTGAGGGTGTGGGTGGGTATTCAGCAGGTTGATTCCCTTCTGGAGTTATCTCTGGACGAGGAAGACAAGTTGTAACGAAGCGGCCTGACCCTTTCTCTGGTCTCAAAGTGTGGGGATGACACAGGGGAACAGCTGAGGGACCTGATCCATGTGTACCTTTGAAAGCCATCTTCTGGTGGCGGCCTGCTCTGCAAAGCCCCTTATTCCCGGCGAGAGCTGGCAGCCCTAGAGCTGAGAGCCTGTGAAGCTGGTGGCCCTGCCGTGTGATCACGGTGAAGGGGCCAGGGCTGCTCAGGCCCCTCCCCGCCTTTCATCCCAGATCAGCCAGCTGGGTTGTCAGCTCCTCAGAAACCAGCTCCTTATGACCTCAAGTTACCATGGGCAAGAAGCAGCAAGAGGTGCCACCGGGGCTGAGATGCGATGCGTAGGGCTGAATCAGCACAGGGAGGGAGGGTAGGCGGGGGGGGGGGGGGGGGGGGGGGGTGTGGTGTAGAGCAGAGGCAACCCCACAGCTGTGTCCTGCTGCAAAGCCGTCTGGAGGAATGGCAGGTGCACAGCACCAGAACTTCTCCCTTTGAGCCACACAGCACTTGCTCTGCACTAACTGCTCGGAACGTCACGCCAAAGCATCGTTAACCCATTTGACAGATGAGGAAACTGACTCGGGAGGCCGTGTGCCTGGGCCAGGGTCGCACAGTTTATGCAAGCTTATGGAGCTGTCTCTTTCCTGGGTAGCTCTGCCATGAGAGACACGCTTTGGAGCTTCTGGTTTCCACAGCTCCTGTCTGCCCAGCTCTCTGTGGTGACTCCGTTCCCCCACATCCCCCACATCCCCCACGTGCCTCATACGCTTCTTGCTAATCTTTAAACACACGCCTTCAGTTGCACTCGGGTCATTGACCTTGCTGTCCCCTTAGCCTGGCGCCCGAAGCCCTCATTGCCCCTGTCACCTCTGCAAAGAGGCCCTTTTGACCACTAACCTCAGATGCCCCAGATCACAAGACCTCGTTATTTTTCTCCCTGGCACTTATCACTACTGGGAATTGCTCATTTATTTGTTTGCTTTCTGACTCCCCCACTGGAAGGTGAACTTCCTGAGAGCAGGGACTGGTCTACCTTGTTCTCAGCTGCATCACCAGTGCCTCCAGCTAGGCCTTGGAACACAGTAGGTGCTCAAGAAATACCTATGGCAGGAACGAACAATGCAGCTCTTTCTCGTAGCGTTCAGAACCAGCTGCCAACAGCAGGCCCTGAGAACCACCCACTCCAGATTACAGAGTGAGAGAATAACTTTGGGGGTGGGGGCAATAATTACAGCAAGAGAGGACTCAGCACTCCCAGGGGAGGTTAGAGGAAAGCCACGTTGAAAACAGTACACAGTGCCTCTTAGGCCTGTAATCTTGTCCATCTTCTTAAAACCCTGGCATTACCAGCAGACCCTATTTTTCCTACTCTATCACGTAGAAGGTTTGTCTTTTCCTGCCACCCAGGTCATCAGTGAGGCTCAGAAGCCTCTTGGGCACTCTCCCCCAGGGGCTGCCATGTCTGCCAGTGTCTGTGACATGCTGCCTCCCTCCTGGTTTCCAAGGCCCTGTGGGGAGGGCTTTCTCAGGCTGGTGCCTGGTGTGGACACACAGAAATGCCTACAGCCCAGGGAGAGAGCCAGCTCTCCCCTACGCCACAGCCACGGACCAGCTCTAGCCAAAGACATCCCTTCCCCCTGCTTCCTTCTGTGCTTGAACAAACACCGGATCTGCAGCGCAGGGCCCTGGGGGGCAGGGAGAGGAAGGCCCCAGAGACTGAGCCTGCAATTCACCCAGCACCCTCCTGCACTGTGGCTCCAAACTGCCTCTTCATTAAGGGGCCGGTATGTAAACTGGTGAGCCAGTACAAAAGAGCGGAGCATGCCTGCTGTCTAAAAATACACCCCTCTAAGCTCAGAAGATAATAAGGCTGGTGGCGCCTACTTTGATTATGGCTCACTTTTATTCCTAAGCTACCCAGCTTCTCCAGGACCCATCAGCTCAGAAGCACTGATGGCTATAGGTGGGACTAACTCAGCTATTAGGAGGAAGGGGCTTTCTAGAAGCTCAGAGGCCCAGTCCCAGCCAGCACAGAGACACAGATGGCTTGGGAGTGGGAGGAAACCTGCAGAGTGAGCTCACCTCTTTCTGCTCCACTGCATGGCTTCTGAAGCCCCTTGATCCCTGGTCACAGTTGTTTGCTTTTTACATCAGCAGCTACACTGTCTACTTCACTCTGTAATGACCATTTCCTCCCAGGGAGCCTCCTTGGACTGACAAACTCAGGATACACAGGAAATCTACTCCAAACCCAGGATGGGCAACAGGAGATGGATTTTCCACAACAGTCTTTTAAAACAAGGCAGAAAGTTCCATGTAAACAGTAGGCTGCCCTGAGAGGCTGCTGAGCCCACCATGCTTGGCCCAATGTCCTAAAGATCATCATTTCTGTCAACCCCTCCAAAAAGCAGGAGACCCCAGAAAGCAACTAATACACTTGTGAGATCATCTCCCTGGCACTCCTGCATTTCTGCGTGTCTTAACAACAGAGCACTAACTGCTTTTGTTCTGGATTACCTTTTCAAAGGTGTTTGTAAAGAAACAGATTAGAGGACAGAGGTAGTGTCTTGCTCCAGAGTAAACAGCAGGTTTGCATATAGCCTTGGGACACAGAGATAGGGCGTGTCTCCAAGGAAAACAGGGTAGGTTTGCTTACTGCCCGCTATAAGAGATGTGGGCTCCCTGAGATCTGGCTTCCTCTCCTATCGTGTAACCCACAGGCATTCGTCTGGGCACACAATTCACCCCCACAGGGCCTGGAGGCAATGGGATCTGACACAAATGTGCCATAATAAAGCCTTTTGTCTGACTTGGGAGCCTCATATTTTCTGCTGGCCTCCACGAAAGTAGGGAAAGCTAACTGTTTGGCTTGCAAATGTGATCACATCTCAGATCTTTCGCCATTCTTGAGCAGAGTTCTTCTGCTCCTCCTGGGGGTCAATGCTGCTGCCCCAATCCCCATGCTCCAGGTCTGCTCTGTGTCCAACAACCTCAGAAGGAGCCCAAAGTTATCCCAGTATATGGAAACCATAGAAAGAAGAATTTATCTCCAAAGAAGGGGTGCTCTGCTTTGCAAAAGGATTGATCCCATGACTCTTTTAAATAGAATAGTATTTAGGACAACTGAAAGATGATGTGATTTGTCCCACAGAACTAAATTTGCAGAGATTCTCAGGAATATGCCTTAATGTAAAACAAGATTCACCTCTGCTTTCCACTTGGAGATAGTAATGCCAAGAAGTCAGGCCTGGGAGTGGAGCTTCTCAGGGACTATTGTCAACCATTGCCTCCTTCTGAAAGACCAGCCAGCATGCCTGCCCACTAGCACTCACCAACCCCTTACAATAAAAATTCTTTGCTCACGTCTTTAGCTTTGGGAACTGACTCCTGCCAATATCAATTTCCTGGCTTTGATAATGCACTGTATTTACACAAGACATTACCACTGGAGGAAACTGGGCACTTGGTACACCCCTTGGTGGCTGTGTGATGGTAGAAGGTGACTTGACTTCTCCTTAAACTGGGAATAGAGTCACCTACCCTGCAGTGTGGTGGTGGAATTGGAGGGGAGGAATGTGGAGTGCCTAGTAGTTTTGCAACATCTTGTGAGTCTGTTTCAAAATACAAAGTTTTAAAAATGCTGTGACTTAGGAAAACCAAATAGGTAATCTTGGGAGACTCATAATTAAATGAAGACCGTGCTCTGAAAGCCTGGGGCTATCCTGTTTGTAATTGTATTAAAATAATAATAAACTAAGCTGTTTAAGTGTGGAAAAAAAATCAATTACTCAGCTGCAGTGACCTCAGGACACTCAATAGAATGAGAGCACTTACAGGTCACCTGAGTCCCCATGAGGTTCAGGTCACTCTCTGCCCCATGTAGTGCACTCCTGAAGCATAAGACAGCGATGGAAGCTGGAGGGACCGCTGCGGTGCTGGGTCCTTGGGCAGAAACTCCCAGGTCCCTAGTCTGGAGGATATGGAACCAACCAAGTGGGTGGGGGAAAGTTTCCAGCTGAGGCTGGCTGGGGCAATTCCTCCCTGCCCAAAAAAGGTACAGGGCAGGGCAGGAAGGAGGACAGCACTACTACTTAATGGCTAAGTAGTGGGGGAAACTGAGTTGACTTCTTTCTAAAATGGGATAATGGCCCCATACCATGCCATAAGGACTGGAGAAAAAGGTTGTAAGAGGGCCCAGCACAAGGCCAGACACACAGAAGGAGCTCAATAAAAGGTATCCGTACATAAGGGAGAATGTCCAATTTGTGATCAACCAATGAGTCTTAAATGTTTTATTTTTTTAAGTTTACTTATTTGGGGAGCCAGAGCACAAGCAGGGGACAGGCAGAGAGAGGGAGAGAGAATTCCAAGCAGGTTCCCCACTGTCAGCACACAGTCCAATGTGGGGCTCAATCTCACCAACCGTGAGATCATGACCTGAGAGGAAATCAAGAGTCGGATGCTCAACCGACTGAGCCACCCAGGGGCCCCCAACCAATAAGTCTTAATAAAGCACACACTATGTGTCTGGCCCCATGATAGAAACGTGAGAGAACTAGATAGGGGCCTTGTCTCAAAGGGAGGCCACAAAGGTCAGTGAAAACAGCTAGGGGTATCTCCCTCTCTCTCACCTAATGTGGGGTTTGGAGGCCCAGGCATGACTGGAGGGATTCCTTCCCCTTCACCCCTTCACTCACTCCCAGGGCATCAGGCCCAGGCATAATTCTCTGCCTCTTCCTGCCTGAAAAACCACCTGGCTTTTTCCCAGAGATGCCTTTCCCAGAGATGCTGGAGAACCACCTGTCCCGCATGAAGGTCATAACTTCTCCATGCCCCTCCTGCGGGCTCTGCAGGCCTCACAAACACACAGATGGGCCAGGGCATAGTGGATCTTCACTTCTAGGCCCAGAAAGCAGGTTCTAGAGCCAGTGGAACAAGTGGGTTGTGGACAGTTCCCCTACAAAGCCTTATCCAGGATTTGATCGATATGCAAATGTGAGACCACTGGTCTGGCAATTGCACCGGCTGTCTGTCATCACCTTGTTGGCCCTGCTCCCAGCCACCCTCCCCCTAACCCGACTCTAGCAGTGGTGCAGGACAGTCTCCTGGGATGGAGCCTCTGCCTCTGGCCACGGAAACCCCAGACCCTCACCACTTTTCAAACCCACAGGCTGACCCTGAACGCAGGCCATACACTACTCAGACACACCACAAACTTGTGTCCTAGATCCTGAGATTTATGGCTCATGTGTGGGATTTTTTATTTTTTTTTATTTATTTATTTTTGCTAGGATTTGACTGGCAGATGAGGGCTTGTTAACCATGGGAAGCCACAGATTCCCTCTCTTCTCTCAATTCCTTTGCTTTCTCTGTCACTTCCACCAGCCAGTCAAGCTTCCACAAGCCCCCTGGGCCAGGCACGACAAAGCAAAGCAGCTAGCTAATGCTCCAAACACATCCCCTGACCCCAGGCCCCAGAAATGCCCATCACATCTTGGCACCTGGGAAGCTAAAATCGAGACTGTTCTGGAGATAATGGGTGTTCTCTGCTTTCTCCCCCTGGGTGTTCCTTGCTCTGAAAAAGGGCTGGCAGAGCTGCTCCCGAGGTTGGCTGCTAAGCCTCCTGAGGGTTGGAAGAGTGAAGGCAGCTGGTGTGTGTGTGACTCAGGTTCTGCTGAGTCACGCTGTCAGGGCTGAGCCTGCGGGAGTCAGCAGGT
Source organism: Panthera leo (assembly GCF_018350215.1). Taxonomy (NCBI): domain Eukaryota; kingdom Metazoa; phylum Chordata; class Mammalia; order Carnivora; family Felidae; genus Panthera; species Panthera leo. The sequence continues at coordinate 61,398,998 of NC_056689.1, forward strand.
GACCTTGGCTGCCTCCCCAAAGGCAGGACGTAGAAACAGAGACTTAACTGGTGTTAGATAATACAGTAGATGTTGGCCCCTGCCCACAACCCCCTTACTAGCACATGCTCTCATCCCTCACTGCTGTAGGTGTTCGCCACTGGGGGCTCACAGCTGCCCCTTCTCCAAAGGCATGTCCCCTGCCCTCAGCCCTCGGGGGCTATTTGCCCACACTCCACGACCTCTGGGGGAGAGGAGGCCTCCAGAAAATGGATGACCTATGGGGAGTATAGAAGGTGTCTCCGACACTGGGATAACTCTGGTGCCATCCACCTTGGGCTTCTTCCCCTGACCTGCCCTGCTTCTCTCACTGCCTTGGGATGTGCACCTGAGAGCAGCCCTCCAAGTCAACCGGGGAAGAATCCTCATCTCAGTCTCTACTTTTAAGGAACCTGACCTAAGACAGGAAACATTCCACATTGCGCTTCTCTCTTCCCCTCTCCTCTTGGGTTTGGGGCAGGTTGGGAACCCTCGTGCCCACGCGGCTCTCCCTAGTTTGGTTCCGACTGCGTTGGCTTCTTTTTCCTTGCTGTCCAAGTGAGGGAGTGGAGCATGAAAGGGTTAGGTAGTTTCTCATGGGCAGGGGGGAGCGAGGCAAAGGCCTGGGAGCCCCAGGATGGGATTCTGCACGGCCAGCAATGCCCATGCCAAAGTCCTGGAAAGTGAGTGAATAAGAGAGAAGCATCGGAGAGGAAACCCCACTGTAGGCAGAGGAAAAAAGCAGCAAAACAGGGGAAAGACAAGTTCCCTTGGATGGGATGGGGGCCAGTCAACCTCATTCCTCTCTACAATGTCACCCACTGCACACAGGTCCCATCATGTGGGGGCCAGAAGGGATCCTCTGTTGGCCTTTCCCAGGAGATGGGAGTGGCCATGGGGGCAGCAGACTTTCTTTATTCACAGCTGCCATTTATTGAGCAGCTGCTATGGGACAGGCTCTGTGCAAAGTGCTGCCCATGAATTCTTTTACCCTCATCACAATCCTTTTAAGAGGAAATTGGGGGCGCCTGGGTGGCGCAGTCGGTTAAGCGTCCGACTTCAGCCAGGTCACGATCTCGCGGTCCGTGAGTTCGAGCCCCGCGTCAGGCTCTGGGCTGATGGCTCGGAGCCTGGAGCCTGTTTCCGATTCTGTGTCTCCCTCTCTCTCTGTCCCTCCCCCGTTCATGCTCTGTCTCTCTCTGTCCCAAAAATAAATAAGAAACGTTGAAAAAAAATTTTTTTAAAATAAATAAATAAAAAAGAGGAAATTGAAGTTCAGAGAGAGCCCCAGTGCCATAGCAGTTGTGGGTTATCCTCCTGGGGTGGCTGATGGGGCCTGAGGTCAGAGATAAGGTTCTGGTGCTGGTTACACCTCCTGCTGTGTGGCCTGTGTGAGTCTGTTAGCCTCCCTTAGCCTCAGTTCCCTAGTCAGTAAAATGGGGATAATAACCTCACTGGGAGGAGCAAATGAGACTACACGTGTGAGTGTGCTGTGTGAAACACTAGGCGCGTTTCAGGAATTGGCAATAATTGGGTCCTGCTAGAGGCTAGCCACAGTTCTGAGCCCCTGAAACGTATGAATTCATTCTATCCCGCCAACAGCCCCATGAAGTAGATGCTAGTATCCTCCCTATTCTCCAAATGACAAAGCTGAGGCATATACAGAAGTTAACACATTTGGCAACTGACAGAGCCAGACTCTGGAGGGGAAGGTCAGGCAGGCCGTGTGACCCCCCCAGACGTTGGACTCTGGTAGCAGCAGGACAGAAGACTTGCACTTCCCCCACCCCTCCAAGCCACCGTCCTTGGAGGTCAACTCCAGGGCCCCCTCCATTGCTTTGCTGCCGTCCTCAGCTCACAATGACACACTCCAGACACTCAGAACAGCACCGTGCTAGAGAGGGTCACTTCCTGCCTGCACTGGTTCCCTGATTAGGGAGTAGACTCTGCCTCTCTCATCTCTCTTAGTAGCTTGAAGGCTCCTTAGATGAAGGCAACACAGCTACATCTTCCCTTGACTCGCCAGGCCATCCCAGCCCCTAGCCCCAGGTAACTTATCCCAGGGCCTGTCATAGGCTGAGCCCCTCACTGCAGACAAATGATGACGAGGTGATATTTCCCTGGAGAACTGGCCACCAGTGGGAGAAAAAGCCCATCCCTCTCGAGGAAATAAGCAGCTTTCATGCCCCAAGGCCAAGCCCACCTCTGATACCAGGGTGCCGCCCTGGCCTCATGTTGGCTCTGGGACACTTGTGTCCACAGCATCCCAGCTGGGCTCCCAGGTCCTTGGGGGGGCAGAGCATCTGGAGTGTACTGGAGCAGCATCTAAGGTCATACAAACCTAGGTGTTGAACATTCCAAATTTCCTCAGGACTCAGTGCAAAGCCAGGTAGAACATGGAAGTCCCCTCCATTCACTCCTCGGCCAGTGACGGAGAAGCAGTCCTCTGCCTCCATGGAAGAAGCCTAGGGGTGAGATTCTCTACACCCCCACTGACTGGTTCCAATCTTGCCCAAACCGTGGGATGTGGAAGGGCAGTTCTTCCCCATAGCTAAAGTGATTGTCTGCAATTTTAGCACGAGACTCACAGGACTGCCAGCAATGCGTGTTCTTGTCTTCCGCTGCTTTAGCAGATGTGGGTGTATGAGGACCACCTTTCAGAGAGGACCAACTCACTGAGGGCGGTGCCCCTGCATGTGTTTTCAAGTCACCAAGTAGGTGCTGACCACAGGCTGACGGGATGTCAGAGAGTAATGAGACAGAGACCCCGCTCCTTGCGAAAGTCCCACTGACTTTGCCACTGCTGGGCCCAACAGCAACGGGGGCGAGGCCCACTGTAACCCAGCCCTGCTCACTGGCCTGGGGAAAGGCAGAGGATCTGGGGTCAGGTTTAGGGCAAAGAGCCCAGACTGGAGAAGATTCAGCTCTGCCACATTTATGAGGAGTTACTTAACATCTCTGAACCCTAACATCTTTATCCCTCAAGCAGAAATCAGAATATATACCTCAGTATGGACATTTGTATACAATAACAAAAAAAGCACTTTGTAAGCTATAAATTGTGCACCAATTTCAGACATCATAGCAACAGTAGATCATGACACATCTGGGAAGTTTTCCTCTAAATTATACATAATCAATTACCTTGAACATGTTCCAAAATGGTGTAGTGGTTAATGGCCTTTATGACCAGAAAGACCCAGGTTCAAATCCTGGCTCTGCCAACTCACAGGTTGTATTATGTAAGCTCTCAGAGCCTCGGCTGGATAATGTGCCAGGAGGACCCAAGATTAGACATGGGGAGCGTGCTTAGATTAAGGGTCTCTGTGATTACAATGGGATTAGTGGAAAGAGTTCAGCCTGGAGTTCTTCATCCTCTCATAGAAGACTTGATCTGTCTGTGCTTTCTGGAAAGAGGAAGCCAAAGTCCCAGAGCCTAAGAAATTGCTTAGAAGTTGCATGGCCTGGACGCATAGAGGTGGCCTGGGACGGTGGGAGAGGTCCCTGTGGTGGCAGTGGCCTTCATAATCAGGGGCTTCCCATCTTCTGGGAAGTTATTAGTATGAAGATTCCTAGGCCCACCCTGCCTAGAATTTCTGGCTTAGTAGCCAGCCTTTTCTTCTTCTTCTTTTTTTTTAATGTTTATTTATTTATTTTGAGAGAGAGACAGAGAGACAGAGAGAGAGCAGGGGAGGGGTAGCGAGAGAAGGAGAGAGAGAATCCCCAGCCTTGACTCAGGGCTCAGTCTCACAAACCATGAGATCATGACCTGAGCCCAAGAGTTGGATGCCACCGGCTGAGCCTCCCAAGTGCCGTGTAGCCAGCCTTTTCTCAGCCTAAGAAATACTTCTCCCCAGGTTGCCTCCCATCCCAACAGTGGGGCCATCCAAAGCTTACCTGGAAGGAAGGGGATGATTCTCTGCTTGGGGTCCTTCTGGCCACCTTCAATGGGAAACTTATCCAAAAGCTGCATCTGAGAAGCCAGACAGACAGAGGTACAGGATTCAGAAGACTGGAAGAGCCCTCAGAGTCCCTTCCCCATTCCACTCCACAGCTCCAGGGCCCCACTGCCCTCACACGGATGAGTGACACCTCAATCTCCTATTTCACAGACGATTAATAAACCACATGGGGCATGAGAGAGAGGAGGCCAGAGCTCTCTATGCATCAAAGGGGTGTCTGAACAATCTCAAGGAGGCGTGGGGGCATAGAGAGAAGTATCTGAAGATGCCCGCTCTTGAAACCAGGGTAGAGACCAGCAGGCTTTCCAGGCCAGGCTACAGGTGGGGTTTCCAGAGCCTTCCTTGGGCTCAGCTTCTTTCATATGTTATCTGCTAGGTGAGCCCTTTAGCCACTGGCCATCTCAAACCATCCTGGGCCAGCACAGGGGAAGGCCCCACCTGATACTTCAGACAGACCACCCACCTTCCAGAACTGCTCTGCAGAAACAGACTCAGATGTTATTTTAATTATAAAACCAAACCCAGCCCGTTGCCCCCACGCGGTAAGACCCCCTCCTCCATTTCCTACCTTCCCACCCTGAGATTGCTGCTGTTTTTCCAGGGACAGACCCACCGGAAGAGTTTCCAGGGTTCTGGAGGAACAACTATTTTTTTCTTCTGCTATTCTGGGCTGAAATTCTGCATAAACTGGAAAAACACACAGGAGACAGGATGGACGAGGCCACAGCCCCTGTGTGTGTGGTTAATCTTCCTTCCAAGGCACAGGCTGAAGCAGAATGACCAGGGCAGGATCTAGCCCTGCTGCCCCAGCTGTGTGACCCTGGGCAAGGCATGGAAGCTTGCTCAGTAGGGCTTCAGGCCCCTCCTTGGTCAAATGAGGAAGATCAGTCACATGATATCCGAAGTCCATTCCTTCCTTCAGATATTTATTGAGTACCTACTTAGAGCACTGAACACCAAAAACATGGCGAGAAAGAAAAGCAACAAAGTCCCGGCTTTCAGGAAGTTTACATTCTAGTGGAGGGGAACAAACAGTAAACAAACAAATATGTACTGATAAATGTTATAAAGAACAATTAAGCTGGGTAAGGTGTTGGAGCACAACAGAAGTTGTTCCTTGGTATGGCGTGCTGAGAAAGGTCTTAGGAATCAGATGGCAATCTGGTAGAGACCGCAGGAGGTGGGGAAGCAAGCCACAAGGAAGGGAGAGAATGCTCCAGCAGGGGGAACGGGAAGTGCAAAAAGAGCCTGAAAAGGCCAGTGTGGCTGCTGTGGAGTAGAGCGAGCAGGGGCTGAGGTACAGTCAATGAGATCTGAGAGGTGGGCCGTATCACTGGGAGGACAGCTTAACTTCACGGTGGTGAATGAGCCATAGGGTGGAAGCAGGATACCAGGCAGGAGCCTAATGATGGAGGCTTGGACCAAAGTGCCAGTATGAAGGTGGCGAAAGTAGTCCTGTGCTAGATTTCACACGTGTGCATGCACCTGCGCTCTTTCCCATCCACTCCACCCCTCACCCTCACCCAGCACTAACACATGATTTCAGGATGCTCTCTTGCACAATCATCATCCAACACACACAGGCACGCAGGCTATTTAGAGCCCACACGTGAAGGGCGGGTCATGGTCGGATTCGATTCAAAACAAGACAGAGACTGCACCATTATTAACTTTCACTTCCTGAGTACAGACTGAAATTTAACAAAAGCTGGCTCATGAGTTTTCAAACCTTAATGTTGTAAGTCTATCTCTCAAACATCTAATAAGTGCCTACTTCATGGAAATATACCCACCGGGACACAACACTATAAACCTGTACTTAGGATTTTTTTCCTTAATTGATACATTTTCAAACAAATTCAATACCCAGTAGAATTCCCATTTTCTCCTTTTCCCATTTTTCTCACCCATATTCTGTTCAGTACATTTTATTTCAGTATCACATAAAAATTCATGTTCACTGAAGGGAAAAACCAGAAATTACAGAAGCAGTGGGTGATCAAAAGGAGAATGAGAATCACTCATAATTCCTCCCCTGGAAAAAGTGACATTAATGTTTTAGGGTATATATCCTTTCCAGACATTCTTCCATGCATGTAAATAAAATAAGCTCAACACTCTGACATTCTATAGTGAACATTTTTCCACGTCAATGAATACTTCCATATCAGCACCACCATAACTAACTGCAACCTAGAATTTCGGTCTTTGGATGTGCCATAGTTTATTTATCTACCCTCCTACTGTGAATATGTAGGTTGTTTCAGACTTTACCATAGGTAATCGTGCTAGAGGAAACCTCCTTGTCCATGTGCCTATGCACACTTCCTTACTACTATTTCTATTTTTTGTTTCATTTTGTTGGAATCTGTGCATATTTAGAGGTGCCTTAAATCTTTTCTGGAAGAAGACTGAGAATAAATTGATGGATAACTAATATGTAGAGGCCAGGCCTACGGTCTCTCTGAGCAATGGCTCTATAGAATTTCTGAGGAAGAGTACAGAGATGTCTGAGAAGGAAGGCAGGCCCAGCAACGCGCCCTGGTGTGGTGTGGTCTGCCCTCACTGAACCGCTCTTGTCCTGAAAGACGGTGGCCCGTGCCCAACAAACTGTGGGATTAACCCAAGTTGGGGCTCGAAGAAGTTAGGCTCTAAAAACTTTAGTGTCCTGTCAGCTCTGACATAGACTTGTTCTCTGATTCCTAAGATTCTGAGACTCTCACTCAGTGCACGGGGAATATGGGGCCAACGGGAGTGAGTAGGGGGCAGGCAGGGTTCATGCATTCATTCCTTTCCTCCAAAAACATTTGCTGTGCACTTCCTAGATGCCAGGCCCTCTGTTAGATGCTAGAGATAAGTTATAGTCTTTACACTACGAAGCTCACAATCTAGGTGTAGAGCAGGGCATCACACCTTCAACATGCGTATGATGTACTCACCAACCCGTGAAAAGGTAGGTTCTGATCCAATAGGTCCAGGCAGGGGCCTGAGAACCTGCATTTCTACCAAGCTCCTAGGTAATGCTGGACCTGCTGGCCCGTGGACCGTACTCACTGCACAGCTCTAGAGGTGTTCTGCCTATGTGACAGTCACTAGCCACGTGTGGCTGCTGAGCGCTTGAAATTCGGCCCATCCAAACTGAGATGTGTAGTAAATGTAGAATATACACCAGGTTTCAAAGACTTAGTGCAAAAGAAACGTGAAACGTCTTATTAACAATTTTTGTGTTGATTGTATATTGAAATGATAATATTTTGGATATATCATGTTAAATAAAAATACTTTTAAAATAATTTCACCTGTTTTATTTTATGTTTTTAAGTGGCTACTAGATAATTTAAAATCACACATGTGGTTCATATTATATTTTTACTGGAGAGGCTCTACTGAGGCAAGATGGTTCTCAAAGTGTAGTCTAAAGTCTGCAGATGCCAGAACCATCTTTGGAAGGGGGGGGGGTGCGTGGTGTTAGTTAAAAATGCAGTTTCCTGGGCCCCATTCGGAAGTTTGTGAGGTTTTGCTGTGGTGCTAGAAATAGACAAGCAATTTCTGGAGTGACAGGGAACAGTGAGGATGTATGAAAAGGATCCTGTAGGCTCTGAAGGGGGAGGTCAGGGAAGGCTTCCTGTAGGAGATGAAGCCAGCTTTGTCCTGGCAGAGTCACATTCCCTGGGCCTTCCCTGCCAAAGAGCAGTGAATTGCCTCAGTGGGTTCACGTGTCTCCTGGAAGGCAGGGGTCATCTAACAGCCCCGCAGATTTGAATTTCCCCTCAAAAGGCCTGTTGGAGGATGCTTTGCAGCTGGCCTCTCTCCCCCTCCTCCTTCTCTAACACATTTTCTACTTTCCCCTCTCTGGCTTAGTCTGGGCCCTCCAGAGGCCAAGACAAACCCATCTGCCCAGAGTACTGGGTCAACGGGTCCTCTCCAGAGCCATGAGTGCCCAGCAGGCCTGCACCGCGCCTCCCCAGCCCCCAGGAGCTGAGTCCAGCCACACCTGGCACCAAACCCCACCAGCAGGGCCGAGCCACAGAGCCTCAGCATCTGCCCTCCCTGTCATCCCCAAGGCCCAGCGGCCAGGCAAAAAGGAAACACCAGCTGAAGGTGACATTTTCTCTGCCTACAGGTCACCTTTCAAAGAAAGCAGATCCCCTGGTTCAGACTCCAGAGCAAACCAAGCAAAGGCGGCCCAGCTGAGTTTACTCGGTATTGAGGGCTTGCAAAGCTGCGCAGTTCGTCATCTCCGTGCAGGCACAGTATGGCAGAGTGGTGGGCAATGGAATAAACATCTGGGCCATGTGTGATATACAATCTGAATGTCACCCCCCCCCCATGCCCTCCCCCCAGGAAGCCAGGCAAAGTGGGTCTGTAGCCTGGTCAGCACCCAGGTTTCAGGGCTGGCTTTGACAGATTAAAACACTCACATGGAAGGCTGAGGGGGCTGCCTCGTGTGAAGAGGCCTGCCCAGGACTGAGTGCGTGGGCAGTGAGGCAGGAAGGCCCCGCCCAGCCTGGAGTTCGCTTCGGCCACCTTTTCAGGCAGGAAGTGGATTCCCCTGTCACTCCAGCAAGGGCTTGACTCAGCTGGAAGAAAAGCAGGGCCCACTGCCAGGGTCCTTCTTAGAGAGAGAGGTGTCTGGCCAATGCAGCTCTTTGCAGCCACATCAGAACCTCGCGGCGTGTGGAGGATGCTGGGCTGTTTATCTAAGGGGTGGATAGTGTGAGAGATACAGAGCAGCTCAAATCCAAGAGCTGGCCCAGCCAGGGAAGCTGACTCGGCAGCTCTTCTTGGGCAGGGTTGAGCAGCAATAAACACTGAGGAGAGAGAAGGGTGGGCCCGAGCCCAGCTGGGGCACACGTGTAACCCAAGAGGCCGACTCCTCACCCTTCCGCGAGGGTGGGGTTCCCGGCCACTCCCGCTCTGGGGCTCCAACCCTCAAGCCTTAATCCTGTCACCATTTCCAGTTCAGGAACAAAGGGGACATTACCACAAGAGGTGGTGGGTTTCTTAACCTCCCCTCAAAAAGAGGCAAGGCTACCTAGTATCACCGGGGACCATGAAGGATGAAGGGAAACCTTAGAACTGGTTTGTCCATTCTACTAACTGAGGGCTTATCAGTCCCTGGGTTAGATGCTGGGGACACAGCAGGAGGATCACAGAGACAGAGAGGGACAATAAATAGCAATACGTGTGGCTTTTCTTAAATTTCCCATCCTCTGTGGCCTGAAATGTACTTTCCCCTTCCCTTCCTTCACTGATGGCCTTATCAAGAGGCATCTGCTCTGGAAACCCTTCCTTGACCATCCCAGACGCAGGTCACCACCACCTTTCTTTGAACTCTAACAGCATTCCTGGTTTGCATTCCCTATTAGAGTACTTCACCCAGACTTTTGTGATTTTTTTGGTACAAGTTCATCACATTGCCCCAGAGGAAGCATACTTCCCCTTGAATGGTTTTGGTACCCTGTAGAAAATCAGCTCATCATAAGCATTTAGGTTTATTCCTGGACTCTCAATTCAATTCCTTTGATCCATACATCTACCCTTCTTGTCGTCCCATACTATCTTGATTACTATAGCTTTGCATTGTTTTCTTTTTTGATTTTTTTTAATGTTTATTTATTTTTTGAGAGAGAGACATCATGAATGGGGGAGGGGCACAGAGAGAGGGAGACACAGAATCTGAACTGAACTCCAGACTCTCAGCTGTCAGCACAGAGCCCGATGCAGGGCTCAAACTCACAAACCACGAGATCATGACCTGAGCCGAAGTTGGATGCTTAACTGACTGAGCCACCCAGGCGCCCCCTCTTTTTTCTTTTTAAGTTTATTTATTTTGAGAGAGAGAAAGCATACACATGAGTGGGGGAGGAACAGAGAGAGAGAAAGAGACAGAATCCCAAGCAGGATCCACACTGTCAAGGCAGAGGCTGATGCAGGGCTCAAACTCAAGAACTGCGAGATCATGACCTGAGCCAAAGTCAAGAGTCAGGCACTTAACTGACTGAGCCACCCAGGTGCCCCAAGTTGTTTTCTTTTTAAAGGACTTCATTCTTCAGAACAGTTTTAGGTTTTTAGCAAAATCGAACAGAAAGTACATATAGTTCTCCTATATCCCTTGACCCCACACACTCCTGGTCTCCCTCACCATCAAAATCCCAGTCCAGAGTGGTCTATTTGTTACAACTAATGAAACTATATTGACACATTACTCTCACCCCAAGTACATAATGTAAAGTAGGGTTGCTCTTGGTGTTGTACATCCAATGGGTTTAGACACATGTATAATGACATGTATCCATTATAATCTATCATATAGAATAGTCTCACTGCCCTAAAAATCCTCTGTGCTCTTCCTATTCACCCCCTTCCTCCTAACCTCTGGAAATCACTCATCTTTGTACTGTCTCCATAGTTCCACTTTTTCCAGAATGTCATATAGTTGGGATCATATAGTATGTAGTCTTTTCAGGTTGGCTTCTTCTACTTCTTCGACATGCATATAAGGTCCTTCCATGTCTTTTCATGCCTTGATAGTTTGTTTTGGTTTTTAGTACTGAATAATATTCTACTGTCTGACTACTACAATTTATTTATCTGTTCACCTACAGAAGGACACCTTCATTCCTTCCAAGTTTTCATGACTATGAACAATGCTGCTATAAAAATCCCTGTGCACGTTTTTGTGTGGACCAAAGTTTTCAACTTATTTGGGTAAATACCAAAGAGGGTGATTGCTGAATTGTATAGTGAGAATATGTTTAATTTTGTAAAAAATTGCCAACTCTCTTCAAAGTGGCTGTACCATTTTGTATTTCCTCCAGCAATGAACAAAGGTTTCCATTGCTACACATCCTCACCAGCATTTGGTATTGTCAATGTTTTGGACTTTCACCATCCTAACAGGTATCTAGTAGTATCTCATTATTATCTTAATTTGCAATTCCCTAATGACATATAATGTTGAGCACCTTTTCATATGCTTATTTGTCACCCAAATACCTTCTTTGCTGAGGTGTCTGTTCAGAACTTTGCCTATCCATTAATCAGGCTCTTCATTCTTATCGTTGAGTTTTAAGAATTCTTTGTATATTTTGCATAACAGTCACGTCAAATTTTTGAAATATCTTTTCCCAGTCTGTGGCTTGTCTTGTTATTCTCTTGCTATGTTAAGTTTTGAAATCAGGAAATGTGAGTCCTCTCCTCCAACTTTCTTTTTCTTTTTCAGAAGTGTTTTGGCTATGTGTAGTCCCTTGAATTTCCATGTGAATTCTGGGATCAGCTTGTCAATTTCTGTAAAGAAGCCAACTGGGATGTGACAGGAATACATGGGCAGAATCTGCAGATGGATTTGCGGAGTGCTGCCATCTTAGCAATATTAAGTCTTCTAGTCCATGGACATGGGATGTCTCTCTCATTTATGCAGTAACATTTTTGTCTTAAAGTCCATTTTGTCTGATATCAGTATAACCATTACAGCTCTTCTGTCTTCTAGTATAACATTTTAATTCCTTTAATGATTTTTTTCACTATATTTTTTAGTTATTTCTTCATAGTTCCCTAGGGCTTATGGTATACACCTTACCTTATCAGGATCTACTTTAGGTTTATAACTTAGTTCCAGTGAGATAAAGAAACATTAATCCTATATAACTACACTCTGTTTCTTTTTTTTGTACTAGTATTATTATATACATTACATTTATATATGTTATAAGTCCAATAATTGTTATAATTACTAGTTACAATTACTATAGTAGCCCTAGACTGGGACCTGGGGGGAGAGGGAGCCCTGTGTTGACGGCTACATACATCAGCTGAGATTGGGTGGGGGTTGGGGGCGGTTGGGGGTCAAATGCCACAGACACTTGCCATTTTTATTGAAATTTAGTTTCTTAAATAAATGTTTCTCCATTTGCCATTTCAATTGTCTGTTTAGGATAATCTCCAGAGACTTAGATTAAAAAAAAAAAAAAAAAAAGAAAGAAAGAAAAGATTTTCATCATTTTTGGTTGTTTCACTAGGGAGAGAGCTCATTATACAGCCATCCTAGAAGTAATCTCCTTTCATGTTTTCTTTCTGTTCCTCCACCCCAAAGTACCAGGCCCAGTGCTGGCTACCCATCTGGGGCAGGGGTCATCACACTAGTGTCTCGTGGCTCTCAAAATTGTGGCACAACCCTGAACGTACACATGAAGATATGAAAACCATGGATTTGAGACTGGAGAGCACCTCTAAAACAATTACTAGCGAATCCTTTTGGGGGGAGGTTCAGCAGGGCCCTCTGTTCAAATGAAATATCAAACTTCAATACATAATTCTTAGGGTAAAGAGAGCCTATCATTCCAGAAAAACTTGTTGAAAAGACTATCTTTCCACCCATTAAATTCTATTGACTCCTTTGTCAAAAACCAATTAACAATATATGTGTGGGTCTACTACTGCTGGATTCTCTTTGCTGTTCCAGTGACAGATTTATATATCCTGACACCAACACCATGCTTTCTTGATTACTATAGGTTTTTAGCTAAGTCTTGACATCAAACTTTTTCTTCTTCTTCAAAATTGTTTTGGTCATTCTAGATTCTTTGCATTTTCAAACACATTTCAGAATAAATTGGTTAATTTCTACAAAATAAAACACGTAAATCCCCCCTGAAATTTTTAAAATTAGAATTGCATGGACTCTGTAGAGCAACTTAGGGAGAGTAGCTATTTAACAATATTGAGATTTCTAATCTATGAACATGGTAAATCTTTCCATTTATTTAGATCTTACCATTCATTCAGCAATGTATTGTAGTTTTCAATGCAGAGGTCTTGCACATCTTTCATTAAATTCATTTCTAAGTTTTAAAATTTCCTTTGTGATTTCCTTTTTAAAAAATTTTTTAAATGTTTATTTACTTTTGAGAGGGAGAGAGGATGAACGGGCTAGGGGCAGAGAGAAAGGGACACAGAATCGGAAGCAGGTTCCAGGCTCTGAGCTGTCAGCACAGAGCCCAAGGCGGGGCTCAAATTCATTAACTGTGAGATCATGACCTGAGCTGAAGTGGGACACTTAACAGAGTGAGCCACCCAGGCAGCCCCTCCTTTGTGAGTTCTCATTTGAACGTAGAGACCCAAGAAACTCAACCAACTTCAAACACAAGAAACAAAAGAAACTACACCAATTCACATCATAAACACATGACTCAAAATCAGTAATAAAGAGAGAAATCTTAAAAAACTGCCATAGGAAAAATATACATTACATTCAGAGGAACAAAGCTAATAATGATGGCAGCAGATTTCTTGTGGGCAAAAACACAAACAAGAAGACACGGAAAAGACTTGTGACATCTATGGGGCTCTGAGAACGTCTACCTTGACGACAACAATAATTCTGCTACACGTTTGGGAAGCTCAGTTGTGAATGAGGCCCAGCAGGTCCTCCACATCCACAATGCATAGATCTCTTCGTCTGTAAGTTGGTGAACAAATAATTGACCATCCAAACCTGGAAATTTTGAGAGCGGAAGAGAATGCTAGGAATAATTATGTCAGGATAACAGGTGTAAAACAGGACTTCCAGGACTGTACTGGTTAATGGGGTCATGTGATTTTACCCTACCTCTGAGGTCCCAGCACCTAGCATAGGTCCTGGTAGAAAGCACGTGCTCAATAAATGCTTGATAGTAAAAATAACATTTATTGAGAACTCTGTGTTAGTCGCCGTGCTAAGAATTTTCACATGGCTTATCTCATTTAATTCGCATATCAACTCTTTAAGGTAAGTGTTATTATTTTCCAGAGAAAGAAACCAACACACAGAGAGATTAAATAACTTGCCCAAACTAGCAAGGTATGGAACTGGGATTCAAAGCCAGGTATTCTGCCTTCAAACCCAGTCTCTTGACTACCACGGTCTGAATGAATAAATTCAGTGGAAGGAAGGAAGGAAGGAAGGAAGGAAGGAAAGAAGAGAGAGAGGAAGGAAGGAAGGAAGGAAGGAAGGAAGGAAGGAAAAGAATAAAAACTAAATGATTATTCTTATAGGTAGATGAAGTATTTGATAAAACTCAACATCCATTTATGATTTTTTTTTTAGCAAGTAAGAAATAGGAGTAAACTTCCTTAATCTGAAAATGTTTATCTACCAAAATAATCCCTAGGGAAGAAACTCTGGGACAAACAAGAACATTGCCACTATCTCTACGTCTCTCCATTATTGTACTAATGATCCTTGCCAAGGCATTAACACAAGAGAAATAAATGAGAGACTCAGAAGGAAGAAGTAAAACCATTAGTATCCACAAGCAATATGATGATATATACAAGATCAATGAGAACCTTCAAGAGATCCACACCTTGGGACTTTGAAAGGTTCTAACACCCTCATTAAAAAGAAATTAACCCCCAGAAGGTATAAAAAACTAAGCCCCTTTAATACAATTTTTATTTTTTTAATTTTTTTTAATTTTTTTTAACGTTTATTTATTTTTGAGACAGAGAGAGACAGAGCATGAACGGGGGAGGGGCAGAGAGAGAGGGAGACACAGAATCCGAAGCAGGCTCCAGGCTCCGAGCCATCAGCCCAGAGCCCGACGCAGGGCTCGAACTCACGGACCGCGAGATCGTGACCTGAGTCGAAGTCGGACGCTTAACCGACTGAGCCACCCAGGCGCCCCAACTAAGCCCCTTTAAAGGAGAAAAAAGGATGAAAAAGCTCTGGAGAAGGATGGTGGCAAGGGTTGCACCCCAATGTGGTTTGTACTTAATGCCAATAAACTGTACACTTAAAAAGGTTAAAATGGGGGGGGGGGGCCACCTGGGTGGCTCCGTCAGTTAAGCATCTGACTCTGGGTTTCAGCTTAGGTCATGATCTCACACAGTTCATGGGTTCAACCCCGAGTTGGGCTCCACTCTGGCAGTGCAGAGCCAGCTTGGAAGTCTCTGAATCCTTCTCTGCCCATCCCCTACTCTCTCGCTCAAAATAAATAAACTTTTTAAAAAATCTTTAAAAAAGAAGTTAAAGTGGTAAATTTCATGTTATGTATATTTTACCACAATTTAGAAAATTGTAAGTTTTATATTATGGATTTCTTACAATAAAAAAAAAGAGAGAGAGAGTGAAGATCTCCTGGATTTATGGCATGGAAAACCAGCGGGGCATGGACATGAACTAGAGAGGAATCACTGAAATTCTCTCGTTATCAACCCAGGAGCAGCCACGCAAAGAGCACTGAGCACAGCACTTGAATCTGGAGTCTGGGCTCCAAACTTAACCAGCTGACCGAGTGACCTTTTGCAAGGCATTTATCCTCGTCTATGCAATGGGGAAGATGATGTAACTCAGGAGGCAGATATGAGAGCCCAGACGAGATGCTGGGGCAGGCGTGTTCTATAAACAGAAAGGGGCTGTGCAGGCATGAGGCTGCATGGCAGTTGCTCAGAATGTTCCCAGGATGAGGTCAGATTGAGGGTGGGTAGACAGGAGGGATCAAAACCACTCTTATCAAAACCACTACAGCCTTTAGGGAACAGACCTCACATATCCCAGAAGCAGCATCCAGGGAGAGAGACAGGATGCAGAGCAGAAACATCCATCCTGGTAAGGAGCTGCCTGGCATTGGAGCATTTGGTTGCTGAGGATGGGCCCAGGCCATGCTGAAGCCAAAACACAGGACACTGGAGCACACCCCAACTTTGAGAGTGGGCCCAACCCTGCTTCCAAAGTCCTTAACGAGTCAAAGAAATCTTCCTTGACCATTTTTGGGAAAATATGCAAACCTTCGCTATCTCAAATCCTCCCTTCCCAGTCAAGCCTTTACCTTATAACATCCTATGCACTGATGAGTGTATTTCAGAAAGAGTGACTTACACTCATGGTCCCTGATCTGTTTGCCTGCTGGGAGAGCCACATGGACACAGGAGATTTACTTAGTACCATTAGATAGATGAGTGCCACCTTGCTGAGATGAATAAAGCCACAAAATGGAAGTTCAGGGCAGGATGAGATCGGTATGGCTGGGTGAGCAAAGCAGACCTTTCAGAGGAGGACACGGTATAGCTAGGCCTTGCAGAAAGGAGAGAAAGGCCTTCAAAAGGCAGGAATGGCAAATACAAAGGGTTGGCATTGGGAGTGTCAGGATTGCTAGATGAAGCAGTCAGATTGGAGTGAACTGCCTTGTTCATGAATCCCGGGGACTGCTGCCATGAAATCTCAGAGAAAGTGGTGGGATCCAGGGTGGAGGCCCCTGATCACTTATTCCAGTGATTTGGGGATGACCACACAGTTGGCAGTGGAGCAGGATAAGGGCAGATGCCTGGAGTGCTACTCCACAGGGCAATTAGGGCATCCTCAAGTGTCATTGGAAATGGGACATGATGGAGAGACGGTGTCATTTCTAGAACTCAGGGATGGTGCCACATGTAGTGGGAGACTCTGGGGTGGGGATGGCAGGTGAGATGCTCCAGATGCCTGCTCAAGAAATAATACTAAACTGCTATCTATAGAAGCTGGGTCTGGTAACTTCTTGGTTTGGCATGAGTTTGAGATGAAAAATCCAGGACAGGGGAGGAGGCTGGGGGAGGGGGACTTCACTCTCTCCAGCCAGCTTCCCACAGATGCTGAAGACATTCTGAACACGTATTTAAAGACCACCAGTCCGAAGGCAACAGCAAATCATCAGTCTCTCCAGGGAGCCCACAAATGTCAATGTGGCCTTGCCTAATCCAAGGTAGCCTCTCGAGAAGCCACCGGCATCCTGTGTACAAAGACCATTGGAGCATACTGTTGAGAAAAGTTTCCTTGACTCCAAGTCTGACTCTGCAAACCCTGCACTAGGAGCATTCCTGCCCTCCCAGAGCTGAGATCTCAAGACTAAGGAGCCCCGGGAGTTTCACAAGTGCCCTGGCCTCCACACCCACTGTGACCAACCACACAGGGCAAGTGACCAGCAGGAACTGTCTGCTCAGAAAAGCCCAGTGAATTGATCCTCCCCTGCCTGCCTCTCCAGGCTGTTGTGAGAGTCAAAAAGAATTCAAATATTGAGCAATTATTATGTGCCACCCACAGGGTAGGTATTATTAGCCCTGTGTTTTATAGATGAGGAGACAGGTGCACAGACAAGTTAGGTAACTTGCTCAACAACATACAGCAAAGGAGCGACTGAGGCAAAAGTGAGGCCCAGGTCATGGGGCTTCCCAAAGCCATGCATTTCCCCCTTGGAGGCTGGACAGCACAGAAAGGGTTGCCCAACTGTGTGTACAAGCCCCTTGTCTACATAGGATCCATACCTAAGTGTTTTTCTTTGGGATCCTTTCTGGAAAAACTTGAATGCTTATTTAAAATGGATATTAGTTTCCTATCACTGCCAGAACAAATTACCACAATTTAGTGGCTTAAAACAACACACATTTGGGGCAACTGGGTGGCTCAGTCGGTTAAGTGTCCGACTCTTGATTTCAGCTCGGGTCACGATCTCACAGTTTGTGGGATTGAGCCCCACATCGGGCTCAGTGCTGACAGTACAGAGCCTGCTTGGGTTTCTCTCCCTCTCCCTTTCTCCGTCCCTACCCTGCTCATGCTCTGTCCCTCTCAAAATAAATAAATAAACAACAACAACAAGAACAAACAGCACAAATTTATTTTCTTAGTGTTCTGGAGGTCAGAAGGTCTGAAATGGGTCTTCAGGGGCTAAAATCAAAGTGTCAGCACTGTTTCCCTCCCAAAGTCTCAGGGGAGAATCTGTTTCCTTGCCTTTTGTAGCTTCTAGAGGCCACCTATATTCCTCAGCTGGCAGCCTCTTTGTCTTCAAAGCACATCACTCCAAATTCTGCTTCTGTAGTCCCAGCTCCTTCTCAGACTCTCCTGCCTCCTATTCTCTGTTTCTGAAGATCCTTACTCACATCTGCAAAGTCCCTTTCACCATTTAAGGTAACATCCACAGATTCTGGGGATTCGGATATGGCTATCTTTGGGGGCCATTATTCAGCTATCATAAGCCCCACCCAAAGCAAGAGTAGCTATAAAATCACAAGCATATAATGTGTGCGTGCGTGTGTGTGTGTGTGTGTGTGTGTGTGTGTATTCTAATGTATTAGCTTAGGGCTGCTGTGACAAAGTACCAGAGACAAGTGGCTTAAATAACAAAAATGTCCTATCTCAGTTCTGGAGGCTGGAAGTCTGAGATCAAGATGTCGGCAGGATTGGCTCCTTCTAAAGGCCGTGTCCAGGCTTCTCTTCTCGTTTCTGATGGCAATTTGTTGGCAATGCTTGGTGTTCCTGGGTTGGCAGAAGTATCAGCTCGATCTCTGTCTTCATCTTGACATGGTAGCCTCCTTGTGTGCATGTCTAGATCCAAATTTTTTTTTTTACAAGGACACCAGTCATTGGATTAGGGGCCCACCCTACCATACTATGACCTCATCCTAACTAATTACATTTGCAACAACCCTATTTTCAAATAAGGCCACATTTGAGGCACTGGGGTTTAGGACTACAACATCCGAATTGGGGGGGGACACGAAAGACTTCAACCCCTAACACCTACACACACTGAAACAATATATAACCGTTGAAAGATAAAAGCATTTGCCCACACACCACCAAAGGTCTCTTCCTGAATTCACAGTGGGACCTACACACCATTTTGAAAAATGTGAATAAGAGTAACCAGTGGTGCATAGCCAGTCAGATCTGGATTCAAATCGATTTCCTCATCTGTAAAATGAGGACAGTAACAGAACCTGCCTGATGTGATGGGCAAGAAGAAACAACGTGTGTAAAGTGCTTAGTACAGAGTCTGGCACAGACTAAGAGCTCCAAACACATTATCATTACTGTTTTCATCATCCCTCTTGTCATGGCACCAGCCTGGGTCCCTAGTGCCTGGCAAAGCTCGCTCCAGCCCTGAGGTCAAGGAGGCAGCAGGGAGAGTATGGGGACAGACAGGCCTGGCTATGAGCATCTAGGGGCCCTAGGGGAGCTGTCCAGCTGGTGTGCGTGGGCTGGGCTTGGGGAGGAGGCCTCCAGCTTTTCCAGCAGCTCATCAGGTGCGTGGGCGCTGCCTAGGACATGTTTGACATTAATGTGGTGGGGTCTGGGCAGATAGCCCAACACCCGTGGCAGGATGCACACAGAGCAAAGAAAGCAAAGGCATACGGGACGGAGCTATCCCAGGGAAACCTCCTCAAGTCTAGAAGGTGACCAAACTGGTGGCTATATCTGTCTCCCCCTGAAACTACCCTGTGGGTTCATCCCATGCACCACCCCCCGCAACGCTGACCCACAGCCTTGGGAGAAAGAGCAGGGGATGGGAGTCAAGAGAGGAGGGTTCTAGTTCCAGCCTGCTGAGGCTTGTGGGTGACTATGGAAGTGAAGTAGAAATACCTGTCCCGTCCCCATACGTGTTGTGAAGATCCAAACAGAAGACACATGAGAAAGTGCTGTGAAATGCCAAACACAATTATTCCTACTTAACTTTTCCGAGTCTTAGTCTACTCATCTATGAAATGGGGTCAAGCCTATTTTTCTCCTCCCCATTGGCCGAAGCAAAGTTGAACAGAGAAAATATATCTGCAAAGCGCTTTAACAGGCACAGAAGAAACCAGAAGCAGTCGCCTCTCTCAGTACTGTTTTACCATTACTAATACTCTAGCTACTGATGGAATGCTTGAGCTCTGAAAGGTCAGAATTCCAAATTATTCCTTCCTAACTAGGTGACCTTGGCCAAGCCGCTTAACCCCTCTGGGACCCACCCCACCCTCTAGGGGTGAGTAAAAACAGGCGCCCATGGTCATGTGTGGATTCAATGTGGTAACACGGGTGAGTGTGGTACTTGGCTTGCTGTAGGTACCTGATAAATGGGGTCACGTTTTTTCCAGGTGAAGAGACTCCAGTGCTACCTTCCTATCTCTTTATTTTTTAAATACACTTTTTAAAAGTTTATTTATTTCTTTTCTGAGAGAGAGAGTGAGAGCGAGCGCAGGAACAGGGGAGAAAGAGAAAGAGGGAGAGGGAGAGAGCGAATCCCAAGCAAGCTCTGTGCTATCAGTGTGCAGCCCAATTCAGGACTCGATCTTGTGAACGCATGAGATCATAACCTGAGCCAAAACCAAGAGTCAGACATTTAGCCGACTGAGGCACCCAGGCGCCCCTACCCTTACAGCCCTTTCTGCTTCTGGGAAGCTGCTCAGGGCCATCAACCAGGCTACTCCACCCTGACAATGGCTGAAAGGACTTCAGAGTCTTTCACCTGTAACTTCATAGGCCTCACTTCTTAAAGCTCTTGTGCTTTGTCCCAATGTGAGATCGCTCACGTTCCCCTTGGCCAAGAGGGAAGAGCATGATGGTAGGGCAGCTGACCACCTGGCAGGCTGGTGGCAGACGGGGCAGGGTCAGAGGGCGGGATGCAATCAGCTCTGAGCCTGGCTTCAGGTAGGAGGGGTAGAGCTGCCCTGGGGATAGAGCCTGAGGCGTGGTTTCCTCTGTGGAACTGGAGCTTACCCCAGCCCCTCCCAACACCCCAGTGTGTCAGTCCTCCTCTACTTGTGACCTTGCTTTCCTCTTGTCTCCAGGAAAGTGTGCAGCTGGAGGGGCAGGGTGCTAGGCCCAAGACAGGGAGCACTGGACAGTGTGAGGGGCAGGGCTGGAGGGGTCATCTGAGACCGAGAGGAAGAACCTGGAGTTCCTCTTCCAGGCAAAAGGGAGCCCTGGAAGATGCTGAGCAGGAGTAACCCTGTGGAAGTGGGAATCTAGAAAGATAAATCTGGCCAGTACATGGGATGGAACTGTGGTCAAAGACACATCTGTGTGTGGGACAGACTGCCAAAGAAATCCGCCTCCCCACAGAGGATGAGGCCAGCCTAAGATGAGCCTGCCCACACCGGTGTGTGTGTGTGTGTGTGTGTGTGTGTGTGTGTGTGTGTGCGTGCGCGCGCGCGCTGCGATGTGTGTGTTTTCCAGCAGGGTACTGGCTGAGATTACCCTGTTCCCTCTGGGGGTCGGGTCCCTATCTATCCCTTGGCCTCACCAGAGACCCTCTCAAGATTTCTAACCCCTCATGTACCCTCAAGCTGCCTGACACTTCCCCCTCCCACACCTACCTCCGAGGACCATCAACAAAGAGTGAGAGGACCTGAAGAAGGTGAAGAGGGAAGGAAAAAGAGTGGACTTCCTCCTTCTGACTGACCTTTTTCTGGCTGAACCACATGCTCAATTTTTTTCATCCTGATCATCCCTCTAAATGGCCCAGAACTGTGGTCCCCAAAGCATCCTAGCCACCATAGGATCAAAATCTGGCCAAAGTTTGGAACAAAGATAACATGTTCTTGGCAGAGATGAGACCAAGGCAGATCTTTGGTGCTCCCAGACCCCGGCTGCTGTTCAAGGCAGTGAGAGTCCAGAGCTAGTCCCCAACACACTCCCTTGACATGGCTCTCTCTTGGACAGAAGCCAAGTGGGATGCTTCTAATAAAAAATCCAATGTCCTTCCCTTCTTCCATCCCATTTCTCTGAGCTTCTCCTTCCCATTTTGTTAGAATACAAATGGGTCAGGGTACTTCCAGGTGTACCTTCATCTTTCTCCACCCCCACAAAGTCTTGTGCAAATGGAAAAAACAAAAGAATAGGCTGAAGAAGAATGCTGGAGTCACCGGGCAGAGTCCAGCTCTTTCCTGTGGCCTTTCCCTGGTCAGTACGGAACCCCGGCTTCCTAAGAGCCCGCCTCTCCTGTGCTTGGGAGTGTTTTTGGTCAGCACCAATATTGCCTGGGCCATCCTAAAACTCAGGGAGAGTGCTGAAAGCTTCTTCAAAGATGCTGGAAGCCCCAGCAAGACCCTGGGCTGTCAGGTGGACCCAGAAAAAGCCAGGCAGACCCAAGGAGTTCTGGCCAGGTGCACCACTATACCTGGTGACTTGGGTAGGTCACCTGCCCATACCCCCCAACTTCCTCCTCTATTAGAAACTTGACAGCTTAAGAGACCAAAACACATGAAGCCTCTTTGAGGTTCCAGTAAAAAGAGTGCTAAGTTGCACCATCTCCCAACACTGCTATCATCTCCCTTCCCATGGTTTTATCTCTGGCTTCAGGCCATTTGTTGGCTCTCTGCCTCCCAGGAACACACACCTATTCATAACCTCTGCTCGAACTGACCTCTCAAATTATATGCCCTGCTACCACTGTACATCCCCACACACTGCATACACTGCATGGCCTGCTTGCAATCTTCCCTGGACATAAGATGCTGTTCTGCACCCATGCTGTTCTGGGCCTTTGCACAGAATGCCTCACCCCATGTGATCTCTTGCTGTCAACATCTCTGAGGCCTTTGCACAGGCTTATCCTTCATTTACCCCCTCCTCTAGATTGCCTCTGTAGTTTAGTCATACTTCTAGAACTGTACTTACCACTATATTGTGATTATTTGTTGATATACCTGCCTCCTTTCAAAGCTTGTATGCTTCTTGTAAAGAACTGTTCCTTGAAATGCTTGCTTTCCATCACAGTATCTGACTAATAGCTGGGCACACATTTCCCAGCCTCCCTTGCTGAGAGGTAGTCATGTGACTGAATTCTGACCAATGGAATATGGGCAGGGATGATGTGCATCCTCTCCATACAGCACATAAAATATCCCTATAATTCTCCACATTCTCTTTTCCCTCCCGTGCTGACTGGATACAGAGATCCATGGTGGGTGGAGTCCCCAGATGCAAGAGTCTGGGTCCCTGAATGACTACCTGGAACACAGCCATCCAGGAACCTGTTTGGGTCTATGACATGTGCAGGAAAAAACCCTCTATTTTAACGAGTCACTGAGAGCTTGTTACACAGCATTAGCCTGTCCTAACTAATACAAAGGAGTTCAGTCACGGTCCAGTGAACCAGACTGAAAGAGGGAAGACTTAATATGAAATGCAGAACCGCCCCCCTGCCACCCAATCAAGTCAAGCATCACATCCCCTATATGAATGAACTACTCCCAAAGCCAAGTTGTCACCCCTGCTTCCCCCTACCCTATCCACCAAATCACACACACAGTATTTAGAATGCCAAGCACTAAGGAAGGGTGGCCTAACAAGGGTGGGGACTGAGGGCTCGCTAGATGACCTATAAAAGTCACCACAGGTGAATGAGCCCCAACTTGAGATCCTAGTTCCACAAGTTTGTAGAAGGCACACAGAGACACAAAGCTGAATTGCAGGGAGGGGCCTTCTCCTCCCCACACAGGCATCTATACCCCTGACACGTGACCTTTAAGCTCACAGGAACATTTCCAAGGATGCGAATACACCACCTCTGTGGCAGCCCACACCACCCTTGGCAGCTTCTGGCAAGTGCTGGAACAGTGTTCCTCATACAGAGACCCAATGCCCCAGGCCAAATTCCCACGTGGTCACAAAGGCTGAGTGAGACCAAATGGGAGAAAGATCACATTTGGACACAAAGGAAGAAAAAGAAAGAGAAGGACTTCAAATGTATCCTTCCAACACTCTGTGCCCTCACTACTCAAGGTGTGATCTAGAAACCAACCCTACTGTCGCCTGAGAGCTTGGTGCAAACGCAAAATCTCAAGCCCCAGGCAGGCCTACTGAATCAGAATCTGCATTGCAACAATATCTAAGTAGTCTGTGTGCACGTTAACATTGGAAAGCCCTCGCTGTTCTTCGCTATAAGCATTCCAGCCAAACTTGAGCAGTGTTCCCACAGCAAGCCCAGCCTATATGCAAAGATAGACACACAGGAGAAGGAATGGGAGCTAAACCATAGAGCTGGCCTTTAGAAGGGAGGTGCAGGCCTGGCACCCCATTCCCAAAACTCAGCACCAGCTTGCCATGCATTCATGTATTTATTCAACAACAATTTCCTGAATACCTGCTATGTGTCAGGCACTGTCCTGGGCCCAAGGAAAACAAGCTAACAAGCTGGCAAGGTCCTGTTCTCTCAAAGCTCACACTCTAGTGGGGAAGAGATAGTAAATGAGTAGACAGTCAAACACGATAATGACACCTTGTGATACGTGTCCTGAAGACAAGAGAATGTGACAATGTGACAGGACTGGCAGGCTCTCTGAGGAAGTGGTCAAGGAAGGCCTTTCTAGAGGTGTCATGTGAGTTGAGGCCAGAGTGCACAGGAGTCAGCTGCCTGAAGATCTGGGGGAAGAGTTTCCAGGCAGAGGCAATGGCAAAGGCAAAGGCCCCAAGGCAACACTGTGCTTGGTGTCCCAGGAGCAAGTGGGTGAGTAGTGAGCTAGAGCCAGCAAAGCAGGGTGCAGGAGACAAGTCTGGAAGAACAGGCGGGGGCCCACGACCCACGGCCTGGGGGCAGGGGTAAGGAGTTGGGAGTTAATTCCCAAAAGAAAGGGAGACTTTCAGAAGGTTATAAACAGAGGTGTGATGTGATCTAATTTATGTTTTAAAAGGATCACTCTATTGGTAGGAAGACAAGAGTGAGAGTGGGAAGACCCCTGAGGAAGCCAGCTTAGTTGTCCACGTGTCCTGGGCAGGGGTGACAGGGCTGGACCCAGATGGGGACAGAACAGACAGAGAGGAAGGGGGCAGAGCCCAGCTGCACTTTGAGAGAGGTCACACAGGATGCACCAACTTACTCTTGGGTTAGATATGGGACATGTCTGGCCAGGTTTGGGGTGACCCCAACTGGGTTTGAATCCCTTTGGTAGCTCAGGCATTACTAACAGCTGACCTGAGCAGTCCAAGTTCCCCACCCAGCCTGATGGCCTCAAGGGCTGACGCGGCATCCCCTGCCCTGACAGCTTCCTCTCCGGTCACTGAGGTTGGCCATTCAGCCCATAGGAGCCTTTTCTTGTAACTTCTCCTTACGCCAAGGGCTTCCTGATGTCCCTTCACATTGCGGAAGGGGAGGACAAGGTGGAGCCCAGATGGGAAAAGAGAAAAATCCCCAGAGCAAAAATGAAAACGGGGGCACAGTTGCTAGGGGGAGCCCGGTAAAGCAGCCCATGCAGCGAAGCAAGCAAGCAGGGACGGCCTCGGGTTCCCCAGGCTCTGCAGCCAGCTCTGGTTAATGAGGCTTTCCTGCGGGGAGAGCTCCACTCCGTCAGGGAACCAGGAAACGCAGGAGGAAAAGTCCCCACAGAGCGGGGTGTCCTCCAGCTCACCCTGGCTCCCAGCTGTAGGTTCCTTGTCCAGGCGGCAGCCCCGGCTGCTGCCCCCGGGGATGACTTCCTCCTGGAGACCTCATAAACGTGGCAGGTGCCCACCTAACACAAGGTGCAGAGAGAAGTGCAAGGACAGAAGGGGCTGGCTGCTTGAGGACGGCCAGGCCCCTGTGCGCACGCCCTGCCTCCCTGCTGGGCTCTCCCTCCACAGAAGCGGGAATCTCCCTGACCTTCACCCGAGCCCGAGGCAGTCCTGCCTCTCCACACCTTTGCTCATGCCTATCTCCCTGCCTGGACCACCTTCTCAGTCTGCGGAAAGCCAGCCTGTCTCCTGGACCTACTTCAGCAGAACCCAAGACAGGATGAAGGGAAGCTAGCATTTATCAGGCACCTCCTCTATCCACACCATTATCTTTCTTTTTGAAAGTATCTGATGTCAATTATACCGCAATTAAAAAAAAAAAAGTATCAAGCAAATGTAAAACTCAAACATTTGTTAAATCTGGGGGGTAGGTCCTCTGCTATGTTATCTTATTTTCTGTAGGATTAAACAATTTCATAACTAAAAATAAACAACAGAACAGAAAAGCTGACTGGCTTCAGTGCACTGGCTTCCAGAAGCAGCTGGAAGGACCAGACTGGAGCGCTGGGAGTCCTGGTAAGAACACCATGGATGTAGGTGAGGAATCAAGAGGGCTTGGCTGAGGGCCAAGAAGATGGCATGGGGGGGGGGGGGGAAGGTGAGGCAGAGAAAGAGAGGAGGAAGAAGGAAGGAGAGGGGTGCAGGGGTAGAATGTGGGGAGAGGTCTAGATAGGAGCCGGGCTCGGTATATGCTGAGGGCCGAGCATACGTGTGACTTATAATTGGAGACACCGGCCTATGGGCCGGCTCGTAGACAGCCCCACCCTTTATCAGTGACTTGTCCGTAACAGGTGCTCACCTCTCACCTACCCCTAGGTGATGACAGAGACTTGGACCACAGGACAGCCCCTCACAGACAGAAGATGCTCAAGGGAGAGCAGAGCCCTGGCCCAGGCCTATGTCAAGGCTCTACCTTACCCAGATCACTGACAGCTGGTGAGGTATCTGGGGACCAACTTGACTGTATAAGGGCTGCTCCCTGTTCTGCCCAGCTATTTCTAGAGGGGACAGCATCAGGGCAGGTGTGGCCTTAGAGGAACAGCTAGCATGGGGTGGGGAGGGATTAGGTGATGGAACAGACAGATGAGACCCAGGGGGCCCTCCATCCAGCCAGAGAAGGGGAAGAGCCAGCCTGAGGCTCCTTCCTCCACATCCCCAGCCCTATCCACAGAACCCTGGGCCCCACTCTCTAGGGAAGCTTGGGTGAGGGCTGAGACACTGCTGGCCCCCTGCGGCCATGGGGTCTGGGCACAGCAGGTCCAGGGAAGGGAGACTGCAGTCACACCTCTTCTGGGAGTGGGGAGTGCCAATGGATGGCATGAAGGGTGTCCTCCGGAGGCAGAGGTACCTCTGGTACCAAGGGTACCAAGACTGTCACCTGATTCCAAAAGGAATGCCAGGGAAAAGGTCAATTATGAGGCCCCACACTCCCTTGGAAAGGGGAAGGAGCCTCCCTCCCCCAGTGGGCTTTTGCCTTCGAGGGTACAGACTTGTCAAGCCCCTGGCTCCTTGCAGTCAGTGACCCCCATACAGACCAGGGTCAGGTCCCGCCCTGCCCTTCTCCCAGACTCCTGCTCAGGATGCGACGACAACGTGGAGGGGGAGATACTGATCAGAGAGACCCCGAGCCTGACAAAGACATACCGGAGTAAGAGAAAATGCCTCCAGAAAAGATTCTTGGGAAAGGCCACAGGGATGAACGGAGCCATGCCAAGACATAGGCACAGACTCAGAGACCCTTGGAGGGATACAGATAAATAGAGAAACTGGGGAAAGAGAGAGATGAAGAGAACACCACAGGGAGAATCCAGGACTCAAGAGCAGAGAGAAGGAAATGAACATCTGCACAGAAACTGACAATTTCTCTGTCTCTCTCTCTCTGTCTGCTCAGCCTAAACCCTCCCTCCCCAGGCAGGGCAGAGGGTCAGGGCAGCACTCCCTCCAGCGGCCAGCCCAAGCTCACCTGCTTGGTAGCCGAAGCCTTCTTGACAAGGTGGGAAAGGACCCCTCTCCTCTCCAAGGTGCCAGGGCCTCCTAGGCCGGCTCTGCGGTGCTCTGGCCCATGTAGGGGCCGCATCAAAGTCACAAGTGGCAATGAACAGAAGGGGTTCAGCATGTGGATTCCGGCCAGACTGCCCAGTCTGCATCCTGGCTCCCTCACCTGCAGAGACGGTGGTTCTACGGCTCTACCTCCATCCACCTTAGCTCTCAACTACACATCCAAGAAACCCAGGTATTCCAAACTGGCCTGAAGTGTCCCAGCTGCACCAGAAAGATATACATTGATGGACAGAATCTCAGTTTTGAGTCCTTCTACATTGGGTAGATCTCGTGATCTGTCTCCCTGTCTTGGCCCCAGTCACTGCAGGATGGAAGCAGGAGCGTGCATGGCCCAGCACCCCAAGGGGCACACGCAGAGGAGTTTCCCCCCACCCTCCTACTGGGGCTCCTCCTCACAAGGTTCCACGACGAAGAATGGAGCCCATCCCCTTGAGGAGCCAGAGAGGCTGGCCTTCACCAGAGATGCCCTCAGGAGACCAGCCAGCACTGTCTCAGTAGGAAGAATGGCCGCTTGTCGCATGCCAGAACCACCCTGTCTGCGCACATCTTAACTCCAGCCCATACGCAACCTCCTGCTTCCTGTTCTTTTTTTTTTTTTTCCCCTTAAGGTATACCCGAATGTGGTCCATTTAGCCCTAGGGACACCCGCCCCACCGCACCCACCCTATTCCTAGCCTCCGCCTCAGCCCACCACCAGCACTGAGCTCAGATTCCAGCGTGGCTGAACTGGCCACCGTGTTCTGCTGGGCACCAGATAAATGCTCCCCAATTAGCAGATGGAGCCAAACGCAGGCTGGCATTTAGGGCCGTCAACTGGCCAGCCCTACAGCATTCATTTGCCGCAGCTTAGAGGTGCCCAAGACCCTTCTGTGGCTGAGAGGATGTTCCCCTAGTCCAGGTTGGACAGACATGGGTCCATGGAGCTCCTGCCCTCCTCCACAGGGGCCAGGGGCAACATCAGGAATGACCACCATCCCAGCAATTCTCTGTAGTTGCTCCAGACTCCGTGGGGAAGGCTTCCTGGGCCTCATCTCCTGGAAATCTCATTTCTCTGAGGTAGCTTCTGCACTGAGAGCCATTCTGCAGATGAGAAGGCGGAGTCTCGGAGGCTAGGTTATTGTTTGGGATCACCAGGCTGGTAAGACGTGGGGCCGGTGTGCACACCCACGTTAAATCTGTCTGATAGCAAAGCTTGAGCTTTCCATCACCATGAGAAACTGCCCCACTGGGAGAGCGAGGAATTTGGCATCAAGAATCCCTCAAGTGCGGGGCACCTGAGTGGTTCAGTTGGTTGAGCATCCGACTTTGACTGAGGTCATAATCTCATGGTTCTGTGAGTTTGAGTCCTGCGTCGGCTTGCTTCTGTCAGCACAGCCTGTCCTCTCTCTCTCTCTGCCCCTCCCCTGCTTGTGCATTCTCTCTCAAAAATAAATAAACATTAAAAAAAAAAGAAAAGAATCCCACAGGCTCTTTTGGAGAGCCTGATGTCACCCAACTGTGGAGGTCTCTGAAGAATCTAAAACCCTTTTTTCCTTAGCTCCAGCTAAATTGAGGATACAAAGGAAACAGTGTTGATTCTCCAGCAACTCCTACAATGACCTGGTCTGAGGGAACATCCCTGAGATGCAGGAATCACAGCCCCTAAAATCACTTGGGGGGCTGAGGTCCAGCCAGGGCGGCAGGGAGCTGATGGGGGGGGGGGTCACTGCAGCTGGCACCCCTGGGTCACCCAGCTGAAGGAGAAAAACAGTCTTCCCTCAAACAAGCCCATAACCCAGGCTCTGACAGCTCCCCCTGGCTGTCCTACATGCCTAGTTCCAAACCAGTCAAGAGCAAAACCAACTGTTGCCATGGGGCGAAGGGGCGTGAGTATGCCAAGGCCTCCAGCCCAGCTCCGGGAGGCACTTTGACCAGCCTGCCAGGGTGCCTAAGTGTGTGCAGGCCTGATGGCAGTGCTCTATACTCTGGGTTGCTCGCTCATTCCGTGCCTTCTGCCCTACCCCGATTATTCCACCAGCTGGCGGCTCCGGGTTAGGCCAAAGCTGTGGGCCTGGGTTTTCTGCCCAGGATGACGCTGACTTTTCCCCGTGGGGGTCCCCTGTACCAAGCCCAGTGCCGGGAATGTAGCTGGCACTCCGCCAAAGGTGCCAGGATTAACTTGAAATTCTCTCCTGAGGGAAGGGAGAGACTTGGTCACAGCTGAAGGCTCCAGGCACACACATCCACACTCACAGGACACTCACCTGGCCACCACCAAAGACCTTCCTTCCCTTCATTCTCCAGTTTGGAGGGGGACACTGTCCCCCACCCACTCTCCAGCCAGCTTTCCTGCTGCTTATCCGAAGGGGATACAGGGGGTCCCAGTGGGGGCAGAGCCGAGTTTTCTAGGTCAGACCTTCAGGCCTGAGGCCAGAGGAGAAGGAGGTGACATAGGCAGCATCTACACTCAGGGCCTTCCTGAAGTACCACCCGAACACACCCTGACGTGACACCTTCTGCTAGGAAAACAGGGTGCGCAGCTCAAGCGTTCATGTAGACGGTGTAGCCTGACTCAGACGCTGCCTCTGGCAGAACCGGGGTGTGTTATCCGACAGAGGTAGGAGGAGGTGGGCGGGACGTGTGGGCTGAGCTCCACCAGGACGCGGCAGACCCTGTGAAGGCAGGTCTGCCGTCTGACTGTTCTGGGAGTTCAAGAGAAGTCTTCGGCTCTCTGCACACGCATCTTGTCCCCGGGGAGGGTGAATGACCCCTCTTCCCTCCGGGCGATTTCTTGGTGATGCAACAGGGCGTTCCTGCCCCCCTCAGCCAAAAACTGAAAGAGGACTTCTGGATAGAGGCTAGAATGACCTAGAAGCTAGGGTACCTGAGTTCTAGTCCTGCTGTCACTTAATGCCCTTATAATTTGCGTAAGTCACTTCCCCTGCTGGGGTCTCTTTCCTCATCTGTTTAGGAAAAGGACTACATCAGAGGGTAGCCAATAATTTTCACTCAAGGTGCCTTTGCCAATGGACAGGTAGTCTCTTCCTGAAGGTATCTGGTTTTGGTTTATTTTTAGAAGGACTCTGAGACCATGTCTGGGCTCATGGTCGATGAGCAATGACTGCCATGGGCAAAGGATGGGAACATGCCATGACCAATCAATGATGTCTGCTGTGGGCATGAGGCTGGAAAGTGGCAGCGTGAGTGCCAGACATGTATCATCCTGGTAGGTGATCTCCAAGGGCCTTCTAGTTATAAACCACAATTCTACCCCTAATTCCCCAGCAGACATGGTTAACGCTGGTTGCCAAGCGTGTACCTCCCATATTCTGATATTTGCACACAGCTGATTTCTCTCCTTGAACGAGACATTCTCATCAGTCCTGCAGGACAGTTACTGGGGGAGCAGGCCGCCTCCTAAACTCTCCATCCACCCATAGTCACAAGACTTCACCCAGAAAGTGAGAGACAAGGAAACAATGCCTAGATTTAACACCCAGAAGACATTCCAGCTTTTCTTACAATTTTCCCCATGTATACAAAGGAGCTTCCCCACTGTGTGAAAATCCCACCAGGGCACAGCGGGAGTATGAATGATCAGCAAAGGGCAGACTGAGATGGCTCCTGGCTTCATGGTGCACTCACAAGAGAGGGTCTCATCTGAAAGGGCCTATGTCCACTGAGCACCCTAGGAGGCATGTGCCTGGATCACTTATACATCATTTGCTAGGAGCACCTTTGCAAGTGTATGCAGATACCAAACACGGTGCTCGCAGATGCAGTACTCATCAGTACAAGAAGAGATTAGTTTTCCAAGCATACCTACAGCATGGTGAGTATCCTGCAACTCTGGGCTGTTGCAGAGAGTCAGATAAACTCCCCTCCTCTATTTGTATCCAGCTGGAAAGTTCTCCTGATGGCAGGTTCCAGCAGAGCCCAAGCTCTCTCTTCTTATTTCCCTTTACACATAGAAGATGTGTGAGGCTGTCTCCCACCATCCCCCACCCACCATGACTCTGCCCCAAGGCCACCACCTCTCCCCTCCACCTCTCTTCGTCTGCTCTAGACCTGTGAGGCCTCCGTGCACATGATTATTCCTAAAACCACAGGGTTAGGGAAACTGCACAAGAAGGGGGCACTGGCAGGGTACCAAGTAACCCCAGGGCTCCAACCCAGTGGTAGGTAAACAGCTTTCTATCCTGAGCTGGCCTCCAGGTAACATTTCCCCAGGCCCTCCTCTCCCAACATTCCCCAGGGAACAGATACCCCCAGCACTCCCCTAACCCCACCCTTGCAAACAGCACAGCCTGCCAGAAGAGAAATCAAGAGAGAGAGGAAGCTGGAGTTCACCCTCAGGCCACAGGGGCAAGATGAAAGGCAGTAGTTAAGGCAGGAGCCAACTCCCGGAGGGGAGGGAAGCCAGCCATAGAATTCCCAAAGGCTACTGGAATCCCCACAGGGTTCCCCTGGAATCCCCCGGTGCTCCATCAGGGATCCAAAAGATGCGTCTTTCCAAGAGCAAGGAAAAACAGTGACCAATAATTACTTGTTTTCCTAATAGTGTTGCTGGGAGAGAAAGAGCGTTGGTAATCACTCTTTGGAGGTGAAAAGCTTTATCTAGGAAATGCTTAACACTGCCACCTGACTCTCCTGTCTGGAGGCAGGCTGCACCACGTGGTGAGAGTGGAGCCTGTATCGGTGGGGCACAGGAAGAGACATCTGCCTGCAGATGGGATGGGCATCTCTACCTATTCTCTCTCAGAGTTATGTTTCTGAGGGTCTAACTAGTGAGCTTTCAGCTTCCCCATCCAGAGTCTCAATGCTCGTGGCTAGTGTATGGGTGTTCTTTACACGGATTACCTCATTTCATTCTTAGTATTACCCCATGAGGCAGGTATTTTTGTTATCCCCATTATACAGATGAGAAAACCGGGGTGCAGAGAGGTTAAAGAACTCACCAAAGGTTATATACTAACAGTATATCGCTAACAATGAGGGCTGGAGCTGGTCTTGGACCCCAGTCAGCCTGGCCCTGGAGTACCTGCCCACAATCCTTGCACCCACAACCATGCAGCCCTTAGTGTGTTTGGTCGTGACAAGGACCACCACCCAGTACTTCTTGCCCCAATACACAGTTCGTGTGTTTTGAGCAATGTTTGAATACAAGATTCCGGTTTGATAAGATAATTTGGACATGTCCCTGGGGTTTGATGTAATGGGTTCTAACCAGTTCCATTCCATAGGGATGATTCAGAAGAATGGTTCAGGAAATATGACATAATGTGATTTTAATAATTATTGTCATTTTCCTTCTCTTGGTAGATAAGCTCTTAGTGTCTATTTTTTTTTAACTTGTGTGTTTTCTATCACGTTATAGTATAATGACCACGAGAGACATATTTTATTTTAGACTTCCCACTTTTCCCAATCCTCCCATAGGTATCCTTTTAATTATTAAATATTAACGTCGTAAATAATACATGAATACATTCTTTTTTTATATAAAGTAAAACATTACAAATAAGGCTAAGTTTCCCCTTTGACCAAGATCCTCTTCTCATTGATGCCCCAACCCTCTTCCAGAGATAACTTTATTATCAATTTGGAGTGCATCCTTCCAGATCTTTAAAAAATATTTATATACTTAGGCTGTATATGTACTTGCAAAAGATATGTCTTGCTGTTGCTTTTGCATAATTGCTATCATACTGTACTGTTTGAAATCTGCAGTGGTCATTCATTAACATTTCTTGGTTATTCATCCATAGAACTGAGATCAATCTCATTTGTTTTGACTGTTGTACAACATGGTATGAGAATACCACAGTTTACTTAGCAGCCCTCTGCGCCATGTTTCCCACCGTCACCACGGCAAACAACGTGAGGCTCTCTGAGCCTTCCTGGGACTGGGGACTGACATCAGTCATGGCCGATGTTCTCCTCTGTCCAGGGTGTGTGAGCAATCACAATGACCCACAGCTCACCGCACAGCTGGGACTTGTACTGCCATGCCAGGCAATGGAAGTCTGTAATCCTTGGAATGAAACTGTTCTTAGAACTTGGCGTGTTATCTCCCCAGGCTTGGGCCGCCTTGCCTTTAGTGTAGGGTCAATGATCTCAAACAACACAGAGCCTGCCTTGATGATTAAAAGACAGAGCCCGCAGGAGAGACACTTCCTCCCTCCCCTTTCCTATCCTCAGCTTGGTTCCTGGCACACATCAGGACCACCTTACTTTGACCTCGGCAGAGGCTTGCTCTGAACATCAAACCAAACTAAAGCAAAACTATAAGCTACACTAAACTAAGCTGAACTAAACAAAACCTAAACCAAACTATAAATCTAATAAATAGAAAGATGAACACAGATGTTTACCTGCAAAGTGAGGGACCTGGAATAGAATTCTCATTCTAAAAATGCAGTGATCCAGTAATGCACCACAAATGACCTCAGAACAAGCCCCCCCCCCCCCCCCCCCCCCCCGCCCCCAACACACGTTCCAAGTCCAGTAATGAATGATTTGGGGATTATAGTTTTGTTTGCTCAACATTAGCCTGGCTATTTGAAAGCTAGAAAGTGAGTGTGACCCTGGGTGGGGTAAGTGGGTGGAAAGTCTAGAGAGATGAATAAGGAAGAGAGATTAAAGCTCTTCAAAACACGTTAAATCCACTAGAGCAAATGAGCATACCTAAAGAACCTTCTTACCTCCATCTTCCAAGCAGTGTGGGGGAAGCCTAAGGGCCTCTCCGGTCTCTCATCAAATATTGACCCTCTGCACTCACTGGCCGGAGTTCAGACTAAAGGACCAGCAGCAGCACGGAGCCAATGTTTGCAGAGCAATTACTGTTGCCCACCGTCTTGTAGGTCAGATTGTGAAACAACCTTCGGTGGAGCCGGGGCTTCAGAGAGTCTTCCGGTCCTTCCTCGGTGGGGGGGATACTTAACAGTGAAGGAGTTGTGCAAGGAACTTTACAGAGGCTGGAAGTGTGATCCAGTGCCAATGAGAAGGCAACTTAAGAGCATCTGCGGCCCTTTACTGTCCTCCTTCTCCCCTTAGCTGCACCTCCAAGTAATCCAAGCCCTTTAGAGCCAAACAGGCCTCAACATCAGGCCTTGTCCCAGACAGCTCCCTCTGGGACAGGTCCCTTTTCCTGGGCAGATAGGCTGAGTGGCGGATTATTTTTAGAAGAAATCAATTTCTACTTGGAGACCAAGAGCCTCTCTTCTCCCTACTCCCAACTTAACATCTGAAATGCCCTTAGAAGCCCTCTCTAGCAACTGACGTGGTTTCCAGAAGTGTTTGGAATAGCTGTTGAATTGAATTGCTCTATTGATCGAGCAAATCATGGTAGAACATAGTCTCCTTCTTCCTGCCGGGGCCCTAAAGATTTTAGAAGGCAGCTGAGGAGGGGCTGGGAGGGTGGCAGAGCCCTCTGGGGTAGGCAGAAAACCCAGTCAAGCCTGTTGTGTGCCCCAGATGGTCTAAAACAGCACATTCCAAAAGACACTTCTGTCACGATAGAAATTCTCTGTATCTGCTCAATATGTAGCCACTAGCCACTGTGACTATTGAACACTTAGAATATAAGCAAGTATGGGGCACCTGGGTGGCTCAGTTGGTTAAGTATGCGACTCTTGATTTTTGTTCAGGTCATGATTTCAAAGGGTGGGCTCTGTGCTCACCAGGGAGCCTGCTTGAGATTCATTTTCATTCCCTCTCTCTGTCTCTCTTTCTCACTCTCTCTGACCCTTGCCCTCTCACACATGCATGCATGCTTGCTTTCTCTCTCAAAATTAAATAAACTTTATATAAAAGAAGAATATAGCAAGTATGACCAATAAAGTAAATCTAATTTGATTCTTAAAAATGAATTAAACAAAGGGCGTCTGGGTGGCTCAGTTGGTTGACTATCCGACTTCGGCTCAGGTCATGATCTCACGGTTCATGAGCTGGAGCCCCACATCTGGCTCTGTGCTGACAGAACCTGCTTCGGATTCTGTGTCTCCCTCTCTCTCTGCCCCTCCCCTACTTGTGCCCTTTCTCTCTCTCTCTGTCTCTCTCTCTCTCTCTCTCTCTCTCTCAAAAATAAATAAATGTTAAAAAAAATTAATTAAATTTAATTTCAAACTTTTTAATTAATTTAAATGTAAATGTAAATAGCCATGTGTGGCTAGTGGCTACCACAGTGAACAGCACAGGTGAAGGGCTCCATACCCGGGGCTTCCCGGGGGCAGGAAGAGGGGCCACATTCAGTGCACAGCCCCTGGTGGGTGGAGGCAGAACCACTGGGGCTGAAGGCTGAAGGCAGAAGATACGAGGAGAGGAGAGGGTTTGGGGCAGAGTAGAGGGTCTTATCCTGATACCCTTGGAAGGATATCAGGGGGGTATGAATGACCAAAAAAGGTCATTAGAATTATATATGTACATTCATGCCTTTGTCTGGGGAGACAGTCTTTGTCTTTCATTAGAAGCAGAAAAAATCTCTGATCTCCAAAATAAGATAAAATAACTCCTTGATCTGTCAGTTTCCACTTACTTCTTCAGGGATGCCTGCTTTGATCCCAGAGTATGTTTCCCTGTAGTATCTCTATGGTACTTCTCTTTGTAGCATTTGAAATAGTATGAAATTATATATATATATATATATATATATATATATATATATATATATATATATACACACACACACATACATACATACACATTTATATATATATTTATAAAATATATATATTTATTTTGCTTTTGCTCATCAATAAATCCCCAGAGCCTAGCATACTTCCTGGGACATAGAAGATAGGCACTTAGATTGGATAGATTAGATGGATGGATGATGGATGGATGGGTGGATGGATGACGGACGGATGGATAGGAGGCAGGCATGTTTAATGAATAAACAAATTAACAAAGAAATTAGAGACATACTTTACCCCAATAACTATAATTTTCAAAAAACAACCAAATACCCCCAAACTGTTGTGGGGGTATGGGGCTATATCACTCGAGGCTGCCGTCCCAATCAAACCACACAGGTTTTGTTCCCTCCTCCCAAGAGGAGTGCTCTTTCCTTTCTTTCCATCCATAACATGCTGCTTGTCCCTCAATCAAGTGTTTATTTCATTTCCAGTAGACTTCACTGCCTAAAAGTCTACTTTCCCCACCAGACTTCTGGAAGGAAGGGACCTTGTCCTTCTCAACTTAGCATTCCTCAGCTTGTGCCACTTCCATCCTAAAGAAGTGCAAATATGTAGGAAGGCGTAGCACAGGCCCATCCACTCTTACCCTGAGCCAGCCTGGCTTATTCATCTTTATTCTTCCTTCCTCACCATTTACAGTCAGGGTAAGGCTGCTAGATTAAGCAAGTGAAAACATAGGACACACAACAACATGTGAATTTCAGATAAACAATGAATTGCTTTTTTAGTATAAGTATATCCCATGCAATATTTGGGACACACTTACAGTGAAAAAAAAGTATTGTTCCTCTGAAATTCAAAATTAACTGGAAGAGTGCCTGGGTGGCTCAGTTGGTTGAGCGTCTGACTTCAGCTCAGGTCATGATCTCGCGGTCTGTAAGTTTGAGCCCCGTGTCGCATTGGGCTCTGTGCTGACAGCTCAGAGCCTGGAGCCTGCTTCAGATTCTGTGTCTCCCTCTCTCTCTGCTCCCTACCCCACTCATGCTCTGTCTCTCTCTTCCTGTCAAAAGTAAATAAACATTAAAGGGGCGCCTGGGTGTCTCAGTCGGCTGAGCATCTGACTTCGGCTCAGGTCATGATCTCGCAGTCTGTGAGTTCGAGACCCACATCAGGCTCTGTGCCGACAGCTCAGAGCCTGGAGCCTGCTTTGGATTCTGTGTCTCCCTCTCTCTCTGCCCCTCCTCCACTCATGCTCTGTCTTTCTCTCTCTGTTAAAAATAAATAAACATTAAAACATTAAAAAAAAAAAAAACATTAAAAAAAATTAACTGGACATCTCATATTTTATCTGGTGACCCTACTCCAGGGCCTCAAGGGTAGCAGACAGCCTGTAAGTAAGGCATATGGGTGGTGTGGGGGACAGAGGTGAACGTGGATGGAGATAAATGACCAGCCCAGTATAGTCCTATAGTCCTAAGGCTTCAGGTAAGTGTAGAATGGGCAGTTACCAGGTTATCTGTAGACTCTCGTCCACAATGCCACGAATGAGCCAGCTCCCCCGTGCTCCACCAGAGGACTCCTCATTAATGCCACAGGTCACATGAAAGAGACACTGTCTCTCTCCAAGCACAAGTCGTTTGGCTCCTGTGTCCCCCGGCCTGCCTCCTGCTCAGGGCTGCTTGTCCCGGTGTGTGCCTGAGATAGTCTATTCCCAAGGATAGATTTGCTCATTTAAGCCTCACAACAACCCTACTGGGTGGGTACTATTCAAATCTACATTCCACAGATGGGAAAGAGAACCTAGAAAAGTTGAGGAATGTTTCCAGAGCTACAAGGTGGTGGAGCCAATAAACAGTCCTAGGCAATGTGTCCCCAGTGCCTAAGCTTGAAGCCACTCTCACTAGAAAGCCCAGTTGCGAGGGCACCAGTGACTAGAGATGGAGTTAGCATTACCATTTTTCTTCCTCTACAGGAGTCGCCATATTAAAATCAGCGACCCTGATAAATAAGAAAGGCTTTCCAAAATGAATGCCACTAAAAGTCATGTCATGAGTTCTGTAAAATGGGCTCACAAAGATGTTATGCTTGGCTCAAAGGTTAAATTCCGAAGGACCCTTTCCAAACTGTATCTCCAAGGCAGTGATGACCCACATGGACAGGCCTGGCCATGCTCACGTCTAGAGCCAGTGCATCACACAAGCTGACCCATGCTGTGCGTCCCCTCCCAACACACAGGAAATAAGCCCTCCAGGCAAGGAAGAAGTAGGGGGAGTAGCATTCCTTTCTTGTGAGGTTCTGTAACTGGGAGGGGATGGGGGCACAGAACAGAAGGGTGGGGGAAGAAAAGCTCTGATTTGAGAGTTTCCGTTGGCTCTGAGACTCCCTCTGGCTCATCAATGAGTCCTTTCAGGGTTCCCTCTCCCCAACTAACTTATCATTTCCTGTCCCGCACACTACATCCATTGATGGGGTATCAGCAAATCCCACCAATTTATACCAGAAGGACCCAAGGAGACTGGACAGCAATGGGGGAGGTGAGGAGAAGAAGAGGCAGGAAAGTAAGGAGTGGTTTTCCATCCCATATTATCGGATTAAGACAGGATTTACTGTAATACAGGAAGCTGGCTCACCTTTGACTCATCTCATTGGTAGAGTGATAAGGACAATGGGATAAAGTCAGGTACTTAAGAGCAAACATGCAGGCCTGGCCTCTCCAAGGTGACTCACCACCAAAGCCTGCAAATGAACGAGTAGAGCCTGGTTGTGAGGACCAGAAGTAGGTGTCTCTTCTTTGTGTTTTTATTGGCCTACACCAGGCTTATAGCCCTAAGGAAGAATCTAGAAACTCTCAGTTTTCCCTTCCTGGTATTGGAAGGGTTGCTGTTCAACTCACACTAATTCTGCCTTGTCTGGTGCCTGACTCTGTTACAGAGGCATAGGCCCCCTAGTGGTCACATCTGTGCTACGTGACCTTCTACTCCGGGCCACTCTGATTGGTCCAGAGAGGGCACGTGACCAAAATCAGGCCAATCCGAGTCTTCCCTGGGATTTTTCAACTTGAAACAGTCAGTCAGAGACAGTCTCTCAGGTGTTGGGAACTACAAGATATGAAATTCGGGAGTTGTTGACAGCCAAGTTCCTCAGAAATCTGAGGCAGTGCCCAGAGAGAAGCAGAGAGCAGACAGACAGAAAGCAGCTGTAGTTTTGGGTGTTCTTGGAGCCCACTGCCTCACTCCCCTCTTTACCACCTGGCCAACTACACAACCTTCTGTGGTATGGTATACCCTTCCAAACAAATCTCCTTTTAGTGTGAGCCAGTAGGAGTGTAAAACTACCACTTGTAATTCAAAAAGGCCTAACCAAATTAGGTAGCATCAAGGGAGGTGTCTGCAGTGGAGCTGTGGGATCCTTAGTACCATCCCCCTGTGCAGACATCCCTGTGTATATTAGAGAGTCACACACATCATACACATGTACAAACATGGCAGCAAGAGCCTTATTCGGCTAGCCAGACACAGTGGTATGCCCAGTTTGTGTCTGTAGTTCAAGAAACTGCTTATTTTCTGTTTCTGTCTCTCCCGTGTGTTTGCTTTTCTTTGCCTGCAAAGATGTGGTGGCTTGTGTCTCACCCTGGATGTTTATAGACACATGTCTGCTCATGCACAGAGCACCCACGGCCATCCTCCTGCCTCTCCACCCTGGTTTCCTAACCCCCAGGCAAAGGAGGGTGACAAAGCTTGACTGTTAAGACCATCAGATGAAGCCAACAAATACCTGTGTCTGCCTGTGACATTCAAGACTGAGCCAAGCTCAGCTAGACAGGTGAGGTTCCCTCATTTGTCCCTCTGTTCTGACCTGGATGCTGACCCTGAGAGTTCTGACAGGGGTTCTCCGGCTGAGTAAGGACATGACAGAGGCCAGCCCAGCAGAGACTTAGGCCACGGTGGGTGGAACTGGGTACCATCCGAACTCAGACCAACTCACCTGCAGGTCAAAGAACTTGCTGTACCTCCGGTAGATGGTCTGGGATGTGGAGTCGGACCAGGTCACGTTGATGATGTACACCTGTAGGGAAAAGGTAAGCACAAATGAGCCGGTGACTAAGGCTGAGCTTCAAGCTGTACCAGGCATCATTTAACATGACTGTGGGTGCACCATGGCCAGGACCATTCTTCTCATCTCTGTCCCCAAGGCCTAGCGCAGTGTCAGGTACCACACAGATGTCACACATGTTTATTTAAATACACACACACACACACACACACGCACACACACACCTAGAAAGATATCCAATAAACTGCTAAGGATGATTATCTTAGGAGAGTAGGATTGCAAGTGGTTTTAATTTCCTTCATTTCATTTGTATGTATTTTATAAAACAAACACAAAATTGGAGTTGTCAAAAATGTCCACTGGTTCTCAAACTTTACAGTGAATCAGATTCTGTAAGAGGCCTTTCTAAATTGCAGATGCTGGGGCCCCACTCTCTGAAATTCTGCATAAGTAGACCAGGGGTTTCAAGACTCAAGCAACTACATTTTAATTTTTTTAAGGCTTTATTTTTATAGAGCAGTTTTAGGTTCATAGCAAAATTGAGCAGAAAGTACACAGAGTTCCCATATACTCCCTGCTCTCTCCCACCACTTGAGTGGTACATTTGTTAAAATTGGACATCTATACTTTTTTTTCCCCCAAGATTGTATTTAAATTCAAGTTAGTTAACATATAGGGTAATATTTCAGGAGTAGACTTTAGTGATTCATCACTTACATATAACACCCAGTGCTCATCCCAACAAATGCCATCCTTAATGCCCATCACCCATTTAGCTCATCCCCCCACCAACTCCCCTCCAGCAACCCTCAGTTTGTTCTCTATCATTAAGAGTGTTTATGGTTTGCCTCTCTCTCTTTTTTTTATCTTACTTTATTTTTCTGTCCCTTTCCCTACACATTTTTTCTGTTTCTTAAATTCCACATATGAATGAAATCATATGATATTTTCTCTGACTGGCTTATTTGGCTTAGCATGATACACTCTAGTTCCATCCATGCTGCAGATGGCAAGATTTCATTCTTTTTCATCACTGAGTAATATTCCATTGTATAATCTTCTTTATCCGTTCATCAGTCAATGGACATTTTGGCTCTTTCCATAATTTGGCTATTATTGATAGTGTTGCTATAAACACTGGGGTGCATATGCCCCTTTGAATCAGCATTCCTGTCTCCTTCCGATAAATACCTAGTAGTGCAATTGCTGGGTCATAGGGTAGTTCTCTTTTTAACTTTTTGAGGAACCTCCACACCATTTTCTGGAGTGGCTGCACCAGTTTGCATTCCTATCAGCAGTGCAAAAGGGTTCCCCTTTCTCCACATCCTCGCCAACATCTATTGTGTCCCGAGTTGTTAATTTTAGCCATTCTGACAGGTGTGAGGTGATATCTCATTGTGGTTTTGATTTGTATTTCCCTGATGATGAGTGAGGTTGAGCATTTTTTCATGTGTCTGCTGGCCATTTGTATGTCTTCTTTGGAGAAATGTCTGTTCATGACTTCTGCCCATTTCTTAACTGGATTATTTATTTTTGGGGTGTTGAGTTTGATAAGTTCTTTATAGATTTTGGACATTAGCCCTTAATCCAATATGTCATTTGCAAATACCTTCTCCCATTCTGTACGTTGCCCTTTAGTTTTGTTGACTGTTTCCTTCACTGTGCAGAAGTTTTTTTATCTTGATGAGGTCCCAATAGTTCATTTTTGCTTTTGTCTCCTGGCACCTGTACTTTTAACAAACCACTTCTGCTGTAGTTGATTCTCAAAACCCACCCTGAAAAGCACTTCAGGTGACCATAAGCAATTCAGAGATGTGCAATTCATCCCAGTATTCCTACGCCTTAACTCAGGGCCGGGCACAGACCAGAGTGGGTGCTCCGAAAACGTTTTGCTGCATTGGAGCACCTGAATGGCTCAGTCGGTTGAGCGTCTGACTTCAGCTCAGGTCATGTTCTCAAGGTTAGTGAGTTTGAGCCCCACGTCAGGCTTTGTGCAGACAGCTCAGAGCCTGGAACCTGCTTTGGATTCTGTGTCTCCCTCTCTCTCTGTCTCTCCCCCATTCACACTCTGTCTCTGTCTCTCTCAAAAATAAACATTAAAAAAAAAGAAGAAAATATTTTGCTGCACTGAACAATCAAACCGCCCTCTGGATGAGAGGCAGATTTGCAGGAGAAATGTCAGTGCACGTAAGATTTTTAAACTTGTTGGAAATGAAGGCGTTTCAGGACCCTATTCCTAATGTCTTCCCCACTTCCCAATGCTCAGTTAGGCTCTCCAAGGCTGCTGCCCCAGGCCACTCTAGAAGGCCTACTGGCCCAAGAGATGGGCAGGCCTCCTGGCTGGAGAAAGAGAAAGTCCCCTGCCACATAATCTGGCCTACTGTCCCTACCATTTCTGTCCCTTTTACTGAACCCACACCAAAGACACACCCTCCTGAGGGAGGCCTCAGTGAGAGGCAGAGTCCCTTCACCCCCTCAGGACTAGTCTGCTGAACTTCCCCTCTAGTGCCTGCTATGACCTCTCTTGGGTTAAGGGCCAGCACGGACACAGTGAGCAAAGGACACAGTGAGACATCTACACAGCACGGACACAGTGAGCAAAGGACACAGTGAGACATCTACCTTGCTTCCTCCCTCAGAGGAGACTGAGCAGCTGTGTCCACAGCTGTGGGTCCCTTGCCAGAGCGCCCATCAGAATCTCCTGGCAAGCTTCATAAAAATTCAGATTCTGGGTACCTGCCTAGTGATTCTGATTCAGTAGGTCTGAGGAGACTCCATCAGTGACAACAAAATGGGCAGAGAAGCCAGGGGTCTCAGCCACTATGAGAAGGAAAGAATGTTAGCAAAGAGAAGTAAAATTTAGATCCCTTGGCATCAGGGTAGATGAATTCACCAGAGGCCTGGAGCAGAGCTGTCTTAGTTTGTTTGGGCGACTATAAGAAAATACCATGGACTGAATGGCTTACACAACAAACACTTATTTCTCACAGTTCTGGAGGCTGGAAGTCCAAGATCAAGGTTCCTGGTGAGACCCACTTCCTGACTTGCACATGGTCAATTTCTTGCCGTATCCTTACACGGTGGAGAGAAGGGGCTCTAGTCTCTTTCTCTTCTTACAAAGGCCCTAATCCCACCCCTGGGACTCCATCTTCACATCCTCATCTAAACCTTATCACCTCCCAAAGGCCCCACGTCAAATATCACACTGGGGATTAGGGCTTCGATGTACAAATTTGGGAAAACACAAATGTTCGGTCCACAGCAAGGGTTTTGCACACAGGGATATGGGGCTTTATGTCTGGTACTCAGTTAACATCCAAGCAAATGAGCCCTGAATCCTCAGTCCCTTCTCCCCCGCACTGAGCTCTGTTACAGAGGTAGCCTTGTTCAGAGCAGGGTTCGTTCCAAAATGCAACTAAGGAGGAGAGGGCCATAAAGTAAAGCAAATAGTGAGTGTTGCCCCTGTGACATGGAGTATTTACGACATGTTTTGTGTGATCCTGATAAGAACGAACATAAAGTGAAAGGCCATTCCTATCTTCACAAACCCAAAATAAACTATCATCTATTATTATAATAGATAGGGTTATGCTTTGCTTTATATCATATATAAACACATATCTCATATAATAAATGGTAGAAACCATTTTTAGGGAATGGTTACTTCATGCCAGCATAGCAAAACCATTGATATGCATTAGCTCATTTAATCTATGAGGTAGCTACCATTGTTATCTCCAGTTTGTACAGGAGGAAGCCGAGGTTCAGAGAAGCTACATAACTTGCCCAAGGTCACACAGCTAGTACAATACAGAGCGAAGGACTTGACTCAGGTCCAGTTGAGTCCAATCACCATGCTGTTTACCACACTGGACTATCTTCCTATATGTAAATTTAGGAGTGGTTTTTTTTAATGTTTATTTTTGAGAGAGAAGGAGTGGGGAGAGGGGCAGAGAGCGGCAGAGAGAGAGGGAAACAGAGAATCCGAAGCAGCCTCCGCGCTGTCAGCACAAAGCCCAACATGGGGCTCAAACCCATGAACTGTGAGACCATGACCTAAGCTGAAGTCAAACACTCAATCGACTGAGCCACTGAGTCTCCCCAGGAGTGTGGATATTTAAATCAAACTACTTAATCAGGACTGAATGATATCTTTCTTAA
Source organism: Panthera leo (assembly GCF_018350215.1). Classification (NCBI taxonomy): domain Eukaryota; kingdom Metazoa; phylum Chordata; class Mammalia; order Carnivora; family Felidae; genus Panthera; species Panthera leo. The sequence continues at coordinate 61,443,130 of NC_056689.1, forward strand.
TAAATTTCTGAGTGGCCTGAAAAGTCTCTGTACCCCTTGCACAGTGGATGAGCCTAGAGGATCATGGGGGAGTCATGTCAGTCCTGAGAGCCTGAGAGAAAGAAGAACTTGGGGCCCAGACAGAAGTCAGTGGTTAGGAATGCTACAAAACCAGACGAATGCAGAGGAAACCCTCATAACACAACTGGCTTCATTGACTGTGGCCGGATGCTCTGAAGTTTTCACTGGGGTTATAACCCACCCCATCCCCCCGGCTGACTCCCAGCTCCTTGCCCCCCAAGTCCTACCAGCTACATCTTCCCTCCCCCAAGTCCCAGGCAGGGAGCAGATGCTATGTGGCCAGGTGCTGCCTTCCTGACCTCTGCCTGGGCAGAGGCACTGTAAGGAGGCCCCAAGGGGCAGTGCCCTCTCAGGAGAGAGCCTACAGACCATTAGACAGCAGCCTTTCTCCCCGGCCAGTCAAGCGGGGCCTGGAGGAAGGGCTTATCTGGGGCTTAACATGACCCATGCTCCATCCTCCCCAGTAATTAGGGGCTTCCCTTCACCTCCCAGGAAGAATTAATTATAGGCTCACAGCCTCTGGTGGCTGGGAGGTCTCTCCTTCTGCAGAGGAAGAAACTCAGACCCGGGATGGTGATTTGCCAAGGAAGAGGCACACGTTCTGGAGTCAGCCACACATGGGTTTCACTCTCAGGACCTTCCTTACTGGCTGTGAGACCTCAGCCCAGCCTCTCAGGCCCTCAGGTTCCTCTTCTACTCAATGGGCACTGGCTTTGGGGCCCTGGGCCTGACCCACTAGGCTGGTTACCGTGGCAGATGTGCTCAACCTGTTAGTGCCAGAGCTGGGACTAGAGCCCAGACCTCCCAGTTCCCAGGCCAGGGCTAACCAGCACATGGGAGCACACTCCCCCCAATCTCTTCCACCCTGTGGAAAAGTCCTTTCCCTTCACAGGGAGCCATCTCTCTCTAACCCTTGACCTGAATCCACACCAAAGACAAGCCCCCTGGAGAAAAAGCAAGAAGGCAGGGTGAAAGAGGTTGTCCACGTGACCCGTGCCAGCCACAGCCACCAGGCTGCAACCCAGCCGCGCTTCCCCTCAAAACACATTTGTTTCCTTGTTGGGCAAAGGATTGCTCCTGCTAACGTCTTGCCTCCCACTTCCCGTGCTCGGAGCCAGCATGAGGTGACTTGGGTGCAGGGGTACAGAAATGAGCCCCCATCCCAGGTCCTCCCAAACTTTTAGGATTTACCAGGCGCCCCCAGCCTCCTTTCTGGACAAATGCTCTAAATCCTGAGTAAGAGAAATGGTCAGAGACTTCCCTGGAAATAGAAATCCAGATATCCAAGGACAGTCTCCAGACCACTTTCTTTTATCTGGGCAGCCTATTTCAAAGGCTTGTCTGCTTTCTTCCAAACCTTGAACCTCTTAGATTATCATTCCAGATGAGCAATGGATATGCAAAATTCCAGCCCAACCCATACACCCCCCACCCCCACGCCCACATTAGAATTTCTTAAGCCTCCCTGAGCTGGCTCTAGTGGCACTAGAAACCCTAGAGATAAACCCCAGAGAAAGAGCAGGTGGAGGGGAAGGGGGACAGGGCAGAGGTCATCAGGGAAAGCCAGCTCTGTTTACCGGGCCTGCGTCAGGGGCCCAGATAAACTCTCCTCTGCTGCAGGAGCAGACGAGATAACATTACCTAGCAGCTGGTTCTCAAGAAAGGTTTGCAATTAAACATCCTGCTTCCACACACTTTGCTTGGGGTTGTGTTTCCCGGGTGGAGTTTCCCTTTCTTCTGGATTTAAAAAAAAAACATGGATTCTGTTTCCCCCATTACTGGCTGTTTCAGGCAGATGGTAGGCATCTTGGAAGCCTTGCTGTCGACCAGCAACTGCATCCAGCTTTTCTCGGAGAGGAAGCTCCTGAGTCTCATGTTCACCTGCCTCCCTTACCCTCTACAAGGAGGATCTCTACCCCAGACACAACGACGGAAACTCTCAGCAGACACCTGGCACGATGCCTTGGTCCAACCGGAGTGCCCACCCACTCTGGACCACCTTCCGTCTGCTCAGCTCATCAGGCCCAGAAATGTCTGAGACTGCCACGGCTTCCAAGTCTTGCTCGTTTCAACAAGAAAACAGTCATGATGCAAATTAGACCCACAGCTCAACTCCAGAGCACCGAGAATGAAACCCAGCCCAGTTCCTCTGGAGGACTATAGGCTGCGACCAATGAATGACCCAAATATATGGCCCAACTGTTCTTAGAAGGCCTAGGACCTGCCCCATGTTTAATTAGAAAGTGCCAGTAAGGGGTGCCTAGGTGGCTCCATCGGTTAAACGTCTGACTTCTGCTCAGGTCATGATCTCGCAGTTCATGGGTTTGACCCCCATGTCGGGTGGGCTCTGTGCTGACAGCTCAGAGCCTGGAGCCTGCTTCGAATTCTGTGTCTCCCTCTCCTTCTGTCCCTCCCCACTCACACTCCATCTCTCTCTCTCTCTCTCTCTCCCTCTTTCTCCCAAAAACAAACATTAAACAAAAAATTTTTAAATGCCAGTAAATACCAATTGTTCCCTGTGCTGACAAAAAGTACAGTTGTTTTTTTTTTTATTTGTCTTACTATTTATTTATTTTTGAGAGAGAAGGAGAGAGAGAGAGATAGACCACGAGTGAGCAAGGGGCAGAGAGAGAAGGAGACAAAATCTGAAGCAGGCTCCAGGCTCCAGGCTCTGAGCTGTCAGCACAGAGCCCGATGCGGGGCTCTAACCCACAAACCACGAGATCATGACTTGAGCTGAAGCTGGACCCTTAACCGACTGAGCCACCCAGGTGCCCCCAAAAAGTACAGTTAGAGGCAAGGAGTTAGGAACTATGGAAGAACTCATATATCTTTGTGGCACTGTGGCTCAGTTTACTAAGGAAGACCTTATTTTCCCTGGACCCTTGCCAGCTGCCCCTGCCCCAAGGCCAAATGGAAACTCAGTGACAATCTTCCTTCACCTGCTCACACTATAGTCCGTCAGTTAGCTAAGACTAGGGCCAGTGAATACTGCTATACACGGTGTTCACCGTCCAAAGATGTCCAGCCAAGGGGACAAGTAGGGGCTGAAATCTAACCCATACCCTGTACCTCAAACTGTGTATGTTGGCTGGAAGCTGTGGGGAAAGGGGTGCTTTTTCTAATGAACAACACAGTGGTTCCGGTCAGGACACAGCACCCTGTTCCCCTGGGTGGGTTGTCACTGCTCTTTAGGGCCCCTGAGGTCACAATATCTCCTCAGGACCCAGTTCTTCAACCTCCTCCAAATCTTCTAGATGGAGGATGCTTAACGTTTGGAACTGACTGCTAAATGATTTGGCCCCAAAAGTCTGAAAGAACAGAGCCAGTAAAGGGGGGTTTACATCTGGGGACATGATGGTTGCTCTGGCTCCTGGCTGGAACGGTTTCATCATGCCAAATTCTCTGAGAAGGTGGCGCCAGCCTGTCTAAGGTACCAATCAGCAATAACCTTCTATTCAAAGGGCCCCATGTACGACATTCTACCCCAGGGAGGGGAGGAGTGGAACGTAAGTTCCAAATTAGGCCAGACTGACCTCTGAGGTCCAGACCACCTGGCAAGGCAGAAGACCCCAGGGCTTTGCCCCCAATGCAAGTGGCTACACCAAACACTGGGACGATGACCCCTTTCCTCCCTGCTGGGGCCCATAGAAACTCATAGTAAACAGTGGAGGCCGTGATGTCAAAGGTGTCACCTTGATGGCACCCAGAATCCACCATCTGACCTGGATCCACTGGCCTAGAAAGTCTGTGTCCATCTCTTGTGGTGCCCATAGTCTTTTTTTCACAATTAACCAGTTCTTATATCTCCCTTTGTTTGGTAATTGTTGGCTCAGAACAACCCAGCAATGGACACATGCTGTGTCCCCGTCTATTTAACACGCTCAGTATGTCCCTCCCGGCAGCAAGGGTAGCAAACATCTTCCCCAGCAACCCTGGAGTTCTCTCAGTCCTCAGGGCACACTGAAATAAAGACTGACTGGTAGATCTACTGGGTGAAAATCTGGGGGGTTTGAAGCACCAAAGAGGTCACTAGAAGCAATTTTTGCCCCAACCCCAGAAGCAAATTCCCAGTGGCCAAGGGTAGAACACAAACATATCTGGCTCAGTGCAAGCATCTTTGCCAACCTAAAACCCAGTCGGCAAAATCAAGTTCAATAGCCTGTGGCCACTTGGCTAAAGTTTCTGAGCACTCTCAGGGTCTGGCCCTATTAAAATTCCAACCCCTCCTCTAGGGTGGGTGCTTGTTCTTGGAGTGGGGAGGATGGTGATGCTGCAGATTTGGGGGAACAACCACAACCTGGAAGCCCAGACTCGGAGGGTGACCCCCGCCCCAGCATGCACATGTACACATTGACCACTGGGTTAATGACCAGGTGGTAGAACCTTCCCAGTCCTCAGACCACCCTACTCCAAGCTCCCTCTGGACCTCATGTTTATGGACCGGTCACAGTAAATGCAGCTGCAGCCACCCCAGGAAGGCTCCAGGAGGGGTGGGGCATGTGCTAGGAGGGGCATGTGCTCCTCCCAGAACTACCCATCCACCAGCCACCAAAACACAGACACTGCCACTGCAGGTGTGCACTAAATGGCCCTCATCTTGGATAAAGGGCTTTTCAAAGGGGTTTGGAGAGAAGACAGTCAGCAGGCTCCTGTACCATATAAAACAACTTCAAGAGTGTTTTGTGGGTATCCATCACACTCAGTGTGGGTGCCTGCTATTGTCAGCACGGATCATGGGCCTTGACTGTATTTAGCTTGGAGGGCAGTGGGTAGGCAAGAAGGTCTGGAAAAAGCCTCCATATTGCTTGTGCCTCCACTTACTACTCTGCAAGAAGGGGATAGCAGTAGTTACCTCACCTTTGGGCAGTTGTGAGGATTCAGTGAGCTAATCCTGTATCTCCCCATAAGAATGGAAGCTCCCGAAGGCTGATTATGGTATACTAATGCTCAGCATGGTATTTTATGCCAAAGAGGTGCTCACTTAGTGTCCCTTAAGTAAGTCAAGGGACAAAACAATCAGCAAATGTTGACTGAGTGCTTACCTAGTACGTGGTTTTGTGCCAAGCTAAAAATGAGGCAAAGTCCCTGACCTCCAGGCTCTTACAGCTCAGCCAGACAAATCAAGTAGGGAAACAGTGCACAATGGAGTCATGGGGTACCAAAAAGTGAGGCTCAGAAAGGACCAAAAGTTGGCACCACGGAGGAGGAAGACAGCCTTGAAAGCATTTGAAGGAATTAAATATTAGCGCCAACATTGCTCTGTTGTGTGGGCTTGGGCAAGTGCCGTAGCTTCTCTGAGTCAGGTAAGTGTGGTTTATAATGGGAACTTCTCATCAAATGTGACGATGGACATGAGGTGCTCAGCACAGGGCCTGGCACATGGCAATCACCCAACCAACATTAGCTATTTAGACACCCAGGAAGAGAGAGAGAGCATGAACCAACTTCTTTCCCTTTGCCATGAGACATGGATCAGGACACCAGGAATTGGAAAAGGAAGTGGGAAACAGGGATGCAAATGGACAAGGGCGAATGCACGCGCGCACACACACACACACACACACACACCACACACACACACACACACACACACACACACACACACGGCAGTGGTGGAACCAGCACTGGCCTGGGAAAGCAGAAAGCGCCAACATTAACTGCTGCCTGGAGCCAGGAAAACAATGGCCATCCTCAGGAGCACCCGCTGAAAGGATGGGCGAGCTGTGGCAGGCCTCTCTGGGTCGGAGGCTTTTTTTCTTCTTTATTTCATATTTCCTGCAGGGAAAATGAGTGTCTGAAGCAGGAGCTCCCAGGATTTACAAACCCTACACGGACCTTAAAAAAAGGGTTCAGCTGTCCAAGCTCTGTCTATATAATTCTGTTTTTATGACCCTTTTTCTTAGATTGGTTTCACTGGGAAGAACGCTAATTGCCACGCTCACTTTATAGAGCACTTACTGCTCTATAGGCATTCTAGGCCTAGCATTCTAGGCCTTGCTGAGCACTTTAGTCAGATTATCTCACTGAATCCTTACGATCAGGGAGGCGAATGTTGTTAACATCTTCAGCCCACAAATGAAGACACCTAGAGAGGTAACTGGTCTACCTAGCTTATACTGGCAGCAGGCCATGAAGCTCAGCTTCCAATGTGCCACTGACGACACAGTCAGACGTCATCCTCTTCAATAACTACAGAAGACTTGCTGGAACAAGCCAGAGTCCCTGTCGCAAGGGTTCGTCCTCATGGTTCAATGCTCTGTCAAGGGGTTACTTCATGTGTGGGTGATCTATCAGTCAGCACTGAGGTCACCCATGCACCAGGCTGGTAAGGAGGCCTGCGTGGGGACCAGCACTCTATCTTGCATGATCTGAGTTACTCTAAGTAACTCAGATGAAAAGTTCTTACTCTCTCTGAGCCTCACTCTCCATCCATAAAACAGGGGTGCTAATAACTGCTTCCCTGTGAAGATTAATGAGAACAGAAGAACCACCACCAACCAGTGCTTGGGATCCCATAGCTGCTCAGTAAATGTGATCTCCCTTTTCCATCTCCTCCTTCATAGTGCCTGGCATGGTCTTTTGCGCTTAGAATTTTAGCCTCTTCCCTAGAAGTTTCTGGAGGCACCAGTTAGCCCGGGTCTTGAAAGGAACCCACTTTGGGTTTCTAGAGCCCTGAGCGTGGTCCCTACTACATGCTTTCCAGAGTCCCTGAGGGCCCATGGTCGAACCTTTGTACCTTCCTCCCTCCAACTGTGCCACTACCCTCTGGTCCCAAGCCAGCTCTGATCAGAGCAGACAGGTCTGACCACCTTGCAACAGCAGGTGCTCCAATGGAGAGGCAGCAATAGGCAGTGAACATCTTGGCTCATGCCCAGGAGCCCAGAAAGGGTGGCAGTACGCCCAGACCAGGGGGAGAAGGCGCACCCTACTATGAAAACTGAGAAAAACTCTAGATGCATGTTGTCATTCGGGAGCTAGAGTCCTGGAAACCTTAACCAAAAGTTTCCTCTCCTGATCCAAAAAAGGGTCATCCTCCTGGGCTTTCACGGGGTTTGGATGTAGCCCAGTGGGTCCAGAAAAGGATGAGAAATGAAGATTCTCACTCCACACACTCTCAAGTCAATGACTGACCTGGGCCCGCTGACCTGGACACACACATCCTGCGAGCGTGCCCCACTCCCTCGTCACACCCTGGAGAACAAGGCAAAGGTTAACACACACAGCTTGGTTTCCTCTTCCTGGGAAACAGAGCAGCTGGGCAAGGCCAGAGGCCAGTGGCCTCCTCCACACACAGTGCGCAGGGGAAATGACCCCAGTGTTTCCTCCCCACCATCTGACACACTCACACCTTCCTTTCTGCTGTGCTCAGCAAAGCTCAACTTTTGACACAGGGCACATAGCTGTTATTAGGAATTTTGTTAAAAGGGACAGAGGGGAACAGAGTGGAACAATTGTTTTGGAAAGCATTTTGGCAATCTCTATCCCAAACTTACATTGCCCTTGACTGAGTAATTTCACCTCTAATAATTTATCCACACAAGTGTGTGTATGCATGGGTGTGCACATGTGTGTGTGTGGTATGTGTGTTGTGTTTATATATATAAAGATGCTTATGGCAGCACTGGTTGCAAAAATAAAGAAAAAATAAGGAATACTGAATGTCTAGTGATTGTATAAGTGGTCAAATAAATTACGATTCACACGCCATTCAAGAGAAGGTGGATCTTTCTGGGTCATTTTGGTAAAAATGTCCACAGTACACTGAGAAAAGAAAACAAAAGAGATTACAAAACAGTATGTATGCAATATGATTAGATTTATTTGGGGAGATGGGTGTATGGGGGGGTTTGTGTGAGTGCACATACAGGTACATTTGAAAAGTCTGGAAAAAAAACACAACAAACTGATAAGTAGTTATTTGGGTTAAGAAAAGGAGAAATGGAATAATTTCACTTTATACATTTCTATCTTGTTTTATTTCTTCTGGACATGTATGCCTTTCATAATTTAAAGCAAAATTTCCATCTTATAAAATAATTGTGTCTTAGCTAATGTCAGCTCCTAAATATTCTGCTAACATCCAACATTTGCTCCTTCTTGGGGGGGCAGCAGGGGACTTCAGTTCAATGTTGAGCCCTTGAAGCCAAGGTCTGCACCCTGTGCACACATACAATCCCCTCCAAGTGCTTTAAAAACACTGCCTCCCAGGCCTTATCCCACATCATTTAAATCAGAATCTTAGAAGGTGGGATGGACACTGGTAGTTTTTGGAGTTCCCCAGGTGACTCTACTGGTTGTTACAGGTTGACAACCACTAAGGGGAAGCAGTACCAAAAATACCAACGAGCTAGCTGAAAGAAATACTCATTAAACAGAAAGCAACATGATGGTATAATCTGTACTATGAACAGTGAGCTCTGCCTTCAAGAGCACTAGTGAGAGAGTTTGTAGTCAGTGATTTTTCTGAAAGTTCCACCGACAATTTTGGAATTCACCAGCTCAAATGGGGAAAAGAAAACAAGGGGCTCATTTGTTCTGAGCTATGGCTGTGTTTCGCTTTCTTTGGCAGCCAGTGACCATCCTCCCCTCCGCAGAACCTACAGCAGTGCCTGAGGGGTCAGAGCCCAGCCCTTCTCGGCTCTAGGAGAAACAGCTGACAGAATTAGAGGTGCTGAACCCAGAAAAAGTATTTAAGGGACATACGACAGCTGGTTTCATATATTTAAACAACTACGAATATGGGAGGTCCAACTCCATTTGTACCCAAAGGAAGATGGTGGGTGATGAGTGCAAATTATAGGAAAGCAGGTCCTTCCTAATGTCAGGAAGAACCTTCCAGCCAGAGTGGCCCCAGGATGGAAGGGGCTGTCTTAGGAAGGAATGGGATGATTCCTTCTGTGTCAGGAGATGACTAAACTCCTATCTGTGACGTTGCTGGAAAATCCCTTCCCACTCAGCCCTCGAACCTTCCACCGTATGAGGCCAGAAACTCAAATTTTTAGCAAAATACACTAGGAATGCAGCTCCTTTAATAAAAAATTTTCCGCTCTCAACAAATTCGGCCTGAACACCAGCTGAGTGCCAGGCTCTGCCCGAGGTGCTGGACGTACAAGCAGTGAGCCAGTCTGTCTTCATGGAGCTTGCATGGGGAAGATCAGGTACACATATAATCATTTCTGATGGTCCAATAAAATGGAGTATAGTCACAAGAGGGGAGGTGGCTACTTTAGACACATGGTCAGGGAAGGCCTTTCTCAGGAGTGGATGTTTGTGTTGAGACCAGAATGCAAAGAGCAAAGCACTGCCCACCAACTGGTGAGGTGGGTGGGACCTCAGTGTGACGCAATCCAAAATTGGAAGGGAACCCCCCCTCCCCTCATATACAAAAGTTAACTCAAAATGAATCAAATACGTCCATGTGAGCAGTAAAACTGTAAAAGTCTTAAAATATAGGTGCAAATTTTCATGACCTCGGACTAGCCAACGGTTTCTAATATATGACACCAAAACAGCAATCAAATAAATTGGACTTCATCAAGATTTAAAAGTTTTGTCCTTCAAAGGACAGCAGCAACAAAGTGAAAAGACAATCTACAGAACAGGATAAAATATTTGCAAACCATATATCTGCTAAGGGCCTTGTATCTGGAGCATATAAAGAACGCTTTTTTTAAAAATTTTTTTCTTTATTTTTTATTTTATTTATTTATTTTTTAATGTTTATTCATTTTTGAGACAAAGAGAGACAGAGCATGAACAGGGGAAGGTCAGAGAGAGAGGGAGACACAGAATCTGAAACAGGCTCCAGGCTCTGAGCTGTCAGCACAGAGCCTGACGCAGGGCTCGAACTCATGGACTACGAGATCATGACCTGAGCCGAAGTCGGACACCCAACCGACTGAGCCACCCAGGCGCCCCTAATTTTTTTTAATGTTTATTCATTTTTGAGAGATAGAGACAGAGTGCGAGTGGGGGAGGGGCAGAGAGAGAGGAGGAGACACAGAATCCAAAGCAGGCTCCAGGCTCTGAGCTGCCAGCACAGGGCCCAATGCAGGGCTCAAACCCACGAACTGTGAGATCATGACCTGAGCCAAAGTCGGACGCTCAACCGACTGACCCACCCAGGTGCCCCAAAGAACTCTTACAACTCAATAACCCAACTTAAAAATGGGCAAAGGATCTGAGCAGAGTTTTCTCCAAAGAAGATATACAAATGGCCAATAAGCACAAGAAGAGATGTTCAACATCATCAGCCATCAGGAAAATGTAAATCAAAACCACGGTGAATTACCAATTCATATCTACTTAGGATGGCTATACTCAGACAGACAAGAGAATAATAAGTGTTGACGAGGATGTAGAGAAATTGTAACTGCCACACACCGCTGGTGGGAATATCAAATAGTGTCATTACTGTGGAAAACAGTCTGGCAGTTCCTCGAACGGTTAAACACAGAGTCACCATATGGCCCAGCAATTCTACTCCAGGGTATCTGCTTAGGGGAAATGAAACTCATATCCACATAAAAACTTGTATGCAGATGTTCACAGCGACATTGTATTATAAAATATTATATATTAGGGGCACTCCTGGGTGGCTCAGTCAGTTAAACATCTGACTTCAGCTCAGGTCATGATCTCCCGGTCTGTGAGTTCAAGCCCCGCGTCGGGCTCTGTGCTGACAGCTCAGAGCCCGGAGCCTGCTTCAAAGATTCTGTGTCTCCCTCTCTCTCTCTGCCTCTCCCCCACTCATGCTCTGTCTCTTCAAAAATAAACATAAAATATATATATATTATATAATAACCAGAAAGTGAAAACAACCCAAATGTCTGCGAACTGACGAACAGGTAAATAAAATGATGTGGTACATTGTATGACTATACAAGGGAACATTACTCAGTTATAAAAAGGAAAGTACTGACACAGGCTACAACACGGCCGAACCTTGAAAACATTATGCTAAGTGAAAGAAGCGGACACAAAAGGCCACATTCTATGTGATCCCATTCCTATGAAATGCCCAGAAGAGGCAAATCTATAGAGACAGTAAGAGATTAGTGGTTCCCCAAGGCTGTGAGCGGTGGCATTAGGGGAAATAGGAAGTGACTGCTAATAAATAGGGTTACTTTTTAAGAGGATGAAAATGTTCTAAAATCGACAGTGGTGATGACTGCACATTATTTGTGGATATACTAAAAACCATTGAACGGTATGCTTTAAATTGGTGAATTGCATGGTATATGAATTATATCTCAATAAAGCTGTTTTTAAAAACAGGAGAGGGGCACCTGGGTGGCTCAGTCGGTTAAGCCTCCGACTCTTGATTTCAGCTCGGGTCACGATCTCACAGTCATGAGATCTAGCCCCGTGTCAGGTTCCGCTAGGGGTGTGGAGCCTGCTTGAGATTCTCTCTCTCCCTCTCTCTGTGCCCTTCCCCTACTGTCACACACTCCCTCTCAAAAAAAATTAAAAACAAAATAATAAAACACACACACAAAAACACCACAACGCTGTTTAAAAAAAAAAAAAATTAGAAAGGAAAAGATGTCGCTCTTGGTTAAGAAGTTCTTGCCAGACAGGCTCCATCTCTCCACTCTCTCAGTGTGTCTAATTCCTTCAAGGACTAGTTGGGACCCGCTGCCTCCTAGAAGCCTCCCTGGACTGCCTCAGCCCTGATGTTCCCTCTGCCTCTTCATCTGGTACGCAGCAAGCTTGTGTAGGTAGGGGTCATGTCACATCCTTTAGTCTTGAAGAAAACTAATCCTGGGCCTCTGATCTCCACATTACAGATCACCAACACTGGCAAATAGTAGGTGTGCCTGGCTTAAAATGTACCTCGTTTCCCAGGCTCGGCAAGAAGAAACCAGGTTCTCTTTCGCAGATGACTGGAAAGAACTGATGCCAGAAACATCTTGCTCTCTTTGCCTAGAGAGTTCGCTGGCCCCGGCAGAGCCTGGCATGTGGTAAAACTTTCCCAATCAAGCAGCAAAACTGGGAATACCATCAGCTCCTGTTCGGCTTCCAGGGTAGAGAAACTGCTCTTAAAATCTGCTAACCCCACTCTGATGTTGAAAGCATCCACAGGAGAGTAATTGCAGAACTCGGTGAGATCTGCTCCCTTTCTCTAGAAACATGTTTCTCTGTCTATTCACAGTCCTGACCTTGGAGTTTGGTCCAACCTCCTTCCATCTGGTCCCACCCACCCCTTGCCCCCCAATCCAGGCCTATTAGCCTCTCTGCCCAGGCAGGGTCTTTTCCCCTTTTCCCCAAACCCTTAGGAGTACATAATAGCTACGGCACCCACTTCAATACCAAAGACCCAGGTTGCCAATTGCACGTGTATCCATTCCTCCAAGCCATTCCCAGAACTGTCCTCAACTGGGTCATAATCCCCTTGAAAGTAAGTATTTTATCCTGACTTCCCTCGTTTTCCCTAAATATCTAAGGATACTGGGCACATGGTAGATCCTCAATAGAGACTTGTCACTTTCATCTGATAAACTTCAGTTCCGTCCAGTAAAGAAGTTGAGAGCGGACCATGTGCTGAGCTCTGCACTGGATCAAATACAATGCAGTCCCGGCCTCAGGGGAGCTCCCAGACTCGTGAGAAAAAGCGGTACTGGTGGGTAATTTGCTGTAGAAGCTAGATTGAGAGATGTGCACGATCACGGGGGCACTCAGAGCAGGGGCGCCAAGCTGAGATGGTTTCCTGAAGGTGGTGGTGCTGGAGGTGAGGCGAAGGGTGAAAGATGTGGAAGGTAAGCTGGGTGACAAGGTGAGGATGGCCGAGGTGGAGGGTGTGGTAAAGCAGAACAGGCATAGACAAAGGCTGGTGGGGGAGGGGGGCAGGCAACAGCCTGACCTCGGTGTAGAGGCAGGAGTAACTGGGGTGGCCGGTGCCTGAAGCCTAAGGCAGTGAGCACCAGGAGGTGAGCCTGTGGCTCTGAGACTCGAGGGAATGACGAAGGCTGAGGAGAGCAGGAAGGGAGGGGGGCAGAGAAGCAGAGGTCACAGCCAAAGTGTTTCTCAGGTGGGCAACCTGGAGTGGTTTGGGGCCGGAGAGGGAGGGAAGAAGGGGCCTGGAGAAGATCTAAGAAGGAAGAGATGAGGGTGAAGAAGCCCGGAAGGAGCAGAAGGGGGCCTGGGAGAGGAGGGGCATGAAGGTGAGGTCAGGCTGGTCATGAGAAAACGAGGGTAGGGAAAGGCATGGGGTCCAGTAAGGGGAGAGGGGACATTTGGAGGCTGAGAAATCTCCAGACATCTCCAGGGGACGCCAGATGGGCCACAGTCAGGATGCAGTGGAATGACTGAAACAGATCTCAGGGCTGAGAGCGGGGGGACCCCGGTTCCTGGCAGTGCACGGGGTGCTGTGCTGCTCGCTGCTGGGCAGAGCAAAGAACGGCTGACACATAGAGACATTCATTGCAGACGAGGTGTAAGCAACTTTTAGAAAAGGAGAGGGACCAACCACTAGAAGTCCGAGGCTTTGCTTTATGCTCAAATCACTCCCCCGGTCCGGATCTGAGAGCAAACCTTATAAACCTCCCCTCCCTCCCCCAAACTTGGCTCAGAATCCAGAGCCATTTGAAACGAGGGAGGGGAGTACAGGTCACATCTTCTGGGCCCCTAACCCGATTCTCCCTGCCCCTTCCTGCTGCAAGGCCAGAGGAGACCCTCTTCCCTGCCACAGCCAACTCCAGGATGTCATTTGCTCCTAGGTCCCCTCAGGGAGGAGGAGGAGGGACCTGCCAAGCTGGCTGGAGAAGAGCCGTGCACAGCGCCCAGGGAAGCCTGCCAGAGGCTGCATCTGGCGCGGCTTCCCGCACCGATTCCCCATCTGGCCCAGGCTTGGAGGTGAGACGAGAAACACACAGCCGGCCTCCTCCCCCAGCGCCCCCCAAAGTCACGTCATCCAGGCATTCCCTGGGGGAGGGTGGCCCCCTCCCTCTGACCTCAGCCTGTTTCACTTGGCCAGAGCCCACCTCCAGGGAGCAGGCCCCCTCCCCACATCTTCACTCACACCCAGGCCCATGCAGGGAGAGGCGTGAGCTATAGATTCCAGCCCTCCCAGGCCACACACCAGAGCCCCAAATCAGGGCCCGCCCCTCTTAGCCCTGTCTTCTGAGATGCCAGCTGGGCTGCAGAGGGGGGCTGGGAGGTTGGGGCGTTCAGCCAGACACCGCAGCCCCCATCTTCCACCCTATGCGTGGACTCTCCCTCCAGCTTTAACCAAGGGGTCAGGGCCCGGGGAGAAAAGACAGGGAAGCCCAATGTGTGGTGTCCAACGGCTGCCGGTATCAGATGCTAGCTTTGCCTCTTATTTGGTGTAAGATTTTGCACAAATTATCTAATTCCTCTGAGCCTCCATTTCCTCGCCTATAAACTGAGCAAACTGCTTTGGACGGTCTGAGTGAGGATTAAATGGGAAGATGCCTGCAAAGTGCTCAGCACGGGCCTGGCCGGCAGCAAACACCCAACGTGCGGCAATTCGTTCCTTTAATTTGCTGGCTTCCCTCTGTGGTATTGCCAAAGGGCGCAGTCCTGCCTCCATAACCGCCCTTGGCCGGCTCTGAGTACGAGAGGTAAATCCATTATTATTTTATTACTGATTTCATCCTCCTTTATTTTTATAGTTATTTACTCTGGGTAGGAGACAAGTGAACTTTTCTGTTGACTATATCTATATGCACAAAAGCAACTTCAGTGAATTTATTTTGAATATACTCTCTAATGGGGTGCTTCCCATGCAGATATAACCCCCAGTGGCCCAAGCCCCGCCCCAGAAATTCTGGAGCTCTCATACATCTGCATACACACACGTATTATTCCCTGGCATCCTGCCATGCACCCCACTCCCCCGAACACAGAAGCAGCGGGTCCAACACCAAGCCCCCTGCCCAGCCATTCAATCACATGCTCTCTGCCCTGATGTACTGCCCAGCATTGGGATGGAGTGGAGAGCCTCACTACCACACCTGTTAACAGTGAGCACACCAGGAAGCTCAGAGCAAACCCAGGGCAGCCCCTTGGTGGGGGGCAAAGAGACTCACTCCCAACTCACAACCCTGGTGAAAACTGATCTAAATGCCAAGCCCTGTTAGAGACCGTCCCACCTCCGCAGGGAACAACCTTCTAAACCCGGAGTCATGAGTTGAACCACCCAACAGAAAAATTTTAAATGGGCATTTACCAAAAAAGAAAGACAAATGGCCAATCCATCCATGAACATATACCCAACCCCATCTATAAATGAAAAAAGAAATTAGAGCTTTAAGACATTATTTTTTTTAGCTGAATGGCAAAACATTCAAGTGTGGGGAGTCCCAGTGCTGATGAGGCTATGAGGAGCAGATATGACTCATATGCTGTAGGAGGAGCCTGAATTCTTCTAGGAGGGCCATTTGCCAATGTATATTGAAATGAGAAATGCAACCTCTGTGACCCACCAACTCCCCTGCCAGAAATGTATCCTGGGGATAAACTCACAAAAGTGTGTTAAGTTGTATGTTCAGGGCAGTATCCATCAAACTGTTCCAGGATATCCTCGGAATTAAATTCTTTGCAACTACCCCAAGAGCAAGAGCATCTAGGTTGGCCCATAGGAACTTGGTTGAATCAAGGGAGAAGAACAAGGTGCAGAAGAATCCATCCTTTTTTGCATAGATACTCTTAAGGCAGTGCTGGCTTTGTCTAGGAAGGTGCCATTCCTGTACCCTGGCTTTTATCCATCTGGTTTTAACCCCTTCCCTCAAAGGGCTGGGATCCTGGTGCTGGTTGCCCAACTCACAGAGCACCACAAGTTTCATGGCACCTGAGGAAGGGACAGAAGCCATCCTAGCAAACTCCAAGCAGGCTCTATGCTGGAGGCGGCCACACATACACGAGCTCGGGGAAAAACACAGACACAAACCCTGTGCACAGGTGCGAGGAGTGCCTCCATTTTATAGAAGATGATGCTAAGGTTCTGAGAGGGTAAGGGACTCACCTAAGGTCACACAGCCAGGATGTGGTAGCCTTGGATTCCAACCTCTGTGTTCTTTCCAGCTTGTGGCACAGCCTTGGGCCTTATATTATACCTCTCTGACTCCTGGAAAGCTGAGGGAGCCTGGGAAGCCCAGGGGAAAGGGAGGCAGGGAGGAGCCCGCAGGGGAAGCTGAGCTGAGGGAAGGAGGCAGTGGAGGCAGGTCTCCGCTGGGACAGCCAAGCAAGGCCAGTCAGCTTGCCAAGGCCTCACTCACTGCCGAAGTGATGAGAAAAGACATGTCACTACCTATACCCCAATGCCCCCATCCAAGAGTGCTCCCTCATGCTGTCCTCTGCCAGCTGGTGGCCACTGCCCAGCCTCTGCGAAGAAACTCACAGGCTTGTCAGGCTATTCTGAAAGCTTGAAACCTTGTGGAATATGCCCGATATGGCACTCTCCTTGGCAACCTCTCACCCGTTGACCCTCCAGGACCACACGCCCTCGTCCTTCTGCCGAATCCTGAAGAGGACAGAGGAAACGTCCAGTTTCTCTGAGTGCTGAGGGGAGAGAGGGCAGGCATGGAGTTTGGTTCTGTCAGTGGCTGTGACCAACTTGTCTCACCCCTTTGGGCCTCAGTTTCCTCGTCTTTAAAATGTGAAGACAAGTTAAAGGGCAGGGTGGGGACATGGCCACAGGCATCTCCCTCCACTTTTAACATTCTCTGTTTTCTGGGCTTTCCCATGGCTGGGGGAGGTTTAATGGAGGAACACTGTGGCAGGCCAGAGCTCAGCCCTGGCTGCTGGCAACGCTAGCTTCCCACATACAGGCTGGTCAGCTGGGAGGGGGAGGTGATTTAAAGTCAGAGGCTGGGCTTTGTGTCTAGCTCGGTCACCGTGGGCTCTGTGACTTTGGGCCTACAAGCGCTCAGGTTCTGGAGGAGGTCTGGGGTATCAAGCAAACATTCAGCAAGGCTGAGAACAGACTGCTAGTAGGGGGACCGCCACTCTGTCCCCACCCCCAGGCCCTGACAATATCCCCTTGACGTGAATGGAAGTCTCAACAGAGGAACTGAGGGAACAAGAGCAATGTTCTCTGAATTTCAACCACAATTGGAAAGGACCAGTATTGGCCAATCAGAGAACAAGAGAACCAGACTTTCAGAACCAAAAAGGAACCTAAAAGGTCACTGAGCTCTGCCCCATGCTTGCATATATCCAGTGGTGATGGGGAGGTCACAGGAAAGGCAATTCATTCAATCTCTGGGCATCTGACCATCAGAACATTCTTCCTCATGTTGATCTGAATCTACTTCCTGCGCACCCCTGCCCATACCCACTAGCCCCGCCCCTGGGCCACAGAGAACAGAGCAAACTCTCCTAAAGGAGGGCATTTCACACCTGCTCTCCCAGTGCTTCCTCTGCTCCAGGCTAGCCTTTCTACTTCCCCCTGCTGCTACCTGTGACCAGTCCTGGGTCTCCCACCATCCAGGCTGCCTTCCTGGTACCCTGCTCGGACACAGTAGACACAGTATGCACCGGAGCCTGCCCCACCCTTCCAGGCGCAGACGGGGACGGCTGGACAGCGTAGAGGGAAGTAGGCTCCGCCCACCTCCCCTCCCTCTAAACTTCCTACACCCTGCACATCTGTGAGCGTGTTCTAAGAAATGTGAACTCTGTGGATGCATGCCCACGGTGTGTGGAGAGTGCCTCATACTGCTGACTTCCACTGAGCTGCCCCACAACCCAAACCCAGACACCTCACACTCCTGCTTCCATGAAAACCGACCTCCTGCTGCCTGAACTTGAACCGCTGATTTCTTGGATAAAAACCCATTATACTGATGCCTACTCAAGTCCAGTCTTCAAGGTAGTTTTGGAAGCTGGCTTGTTGTCTGAAGCACCCTCTCTCCTTCCTTCTGTGTCACCTATAAATGTGAGCAGGATGACATCAAAAATTCCAAGTCATTGACAAACATTTTTGGTCAGAGTCAGAGAACAGAGCCCTGTGGCACACGCCTAGAGACTTTTCTTCGGGTCAACACTGACATGCTTAGCTTATTTCTGTATGGAGAACAGCAGTGCTCCTGGGTAAATCACAGTTGCATATAACACTTCTATTTTTCAAAGTATGAGAGGAGCTCTCGATACAAGAGAATCGTTAAGTTTTTTCACAAAACAAGAAATCCTCTTGTAGATTAAACAAATCATAAACTGACCTGTTTTGCACACCTAGAGTTTCATGAAATCCAGCTAATAAAGAGGCCTACATTTGCTCGGGGCTCACCACGTGCTGGACTCCTGGCTGGGCATTTCAGGCATAAAGGCACATCAGTGATATTGTCATTCCCATTTGGCAAGTAAGGGCACCTTGGGTCCCAGGGGTCACATGACTTGCCTACGGTCACAGATAGAAACCCAGATGCAAGGCCAGGTATGTTGAACTCCAACCATGCTGCCTCTCAGGTGTTCTTAAAGAAGGCTCTACTTGGTGATGTACTTTCTGGGGGCTGAGCCCAGAGCTCAATCCCAGGCTGCCGGTGGGCTCCCAAGATCCTCCCTGTAATTAGACCAGGAACACAGCTGGCCTTGGGAAACAGGTAGGAGACCAGGATTTTGGTGGAATTGGCCCCCAGTGCCAGGATCTCTTCCTCTAGTGAGCACAATTCCTGCCGGGGCCCCGGCCACTTTTTGGAACCTGGCAGCAGCTCAGGCCCACTTCTGTTCAGAGTCTACCCACAAAGCAGGCCCTGCCCCGAAGTTCAGGAGACAGGGGCGTACCTACGTCCCACCCTAACTACCTATCAAATGATATCACAATAAGAATAGGGAGCTGCCTCCATGGGGTTGTGGCAAAGATCCCAAAACACCTGGCTCCCTCCCACCGCTGAGCCTTTGCCAAATGCTGCTCCTTCTGACTGGAATACCCTTCTCTCTCCTTCCAAATCTGCTGAGCTGCCTCCTGTTCATGCTTCAGAGCATCCTGTTCCTTTCCAGGCGGTTCCTGATTTCAGGCAGATAGCTACAGGCCACCCTTGTTAATGCCGGTTGTCCCAGCCAGTCTGTAAGTATCTCCTCTCCAGGAATAGAATTGTTTTGATTCACTCAGGAACCTGCAGCACCTGACATGGAGCTTGGCACCCAGTGGGTCCTTTTCATTGCATGAATGAAAGAAGATCACTTGAGAAAGTGGACATTGGCAGTCTTTTCACAAAGCCAGCACAGCTGATCCAGTGCAAGGGGCTTGCATGGTCACCATTGGGTAACCAGGAGATGCTGCTCAGAGGAGGCTGGGGGGCAGGAGGTAGGGAGAAGCAGAGAGTGCAGAAGTGACCAAGGGATGAATCCTGTTCCTTCCAAAGATGTCCTGTGGCTAATCTGTCATCCTGACAGGTCCACACCCATTGCAGATGACCACATCTAATGAATTACCCAGGGGGCTGCAGGTGGAGGAGGGGCAGGAAGGGGGCATCACCTCCCTAGAACCAAGGAAACTTGGCCCTCAGCAGCTACTATATGTCATCAGCTGTATCATGAAAGTGATGGATTTGGGGCGGTGGCAAATGAAGCCTGGGCCACTCACTCACTTACTCAGGGGAGGGGCGGACAGAATGCCTGCAGTTCCTTGGGCCCTCATCTTCTGCTCCCCCCAGCCCAGAATGCTCACTGCTTCCTATCTCCCTTCTCACCTCTTACCCCCCTTCAAGGCCCTTCCCTCCTAACCACTCTACTAAAATGGAGCCTCTATGGTGGGAGTGGGCAAAGAGAATGTGCTTTGGAATTAGACATGTGAGTTCAAGCCCAGCTTCACCACCTGTACATAAGCTGCATGGTGCTGGGCAAGCAACATAACCAATCTGAGCCTCGGTCCTGTATTTGTAAAATGAACCTCACAGAGTCGCTATGAAAACTGAAAGGGGTCATGGATACAAAGCCTGTAGCATAGAGCCTGGCACACGGATTTTCTGGTACCTAATTCTGCGGGACCTGAGAACTATCTTTCCACACGAGGAAGTGTTGTTCTCTTTAACCCTAAACTGTGAGGTTTTTGAGGGTCACCTCTGCATAGTCCTTGGAGAGAGAGGGCAGTGTGGAAAAGCATGGGCCCAGGACTGAATTCTAGGTCTAGGTCTGTCACACACTGTCTCATGTGACCGTGGGCAAATATTCCTGTGCCCGCTGGAGCCTCTGTTTTCTCGTCTGTAAAATGCAGATAACAAGAGTGGATGGTAACAGTCCTGTGTTGTAGAGGGTCTGGTGTGAGGCTTAAGTGAAGGCTTATGCGTACAGAGTTTTTGCACAGTCCCTGGCAAAGAATTCAACACATGCTAGAGACCGTGGTCACCACCCTGGCTGGGTCCCGCAGAGTGCACAAGGGCACTGGCAATTCTTTGGGGAGTGAGGGAAGGCAGTCTTCCTAACAAGTTGCTACAGACCTCTGTTTCTCCATTTGGAGTAAGACGGGAGCAGCCGGGCTGATACCTCCTCACCTAGGTAGTCACAGTCAGTAGCGAGGGGAAGCTAGTGCTAAGGACAGAGAGCTAGCGAGGTAGGGACAGCACCAGGTCCCAAGTCAGCTGAAGGAACAAGAGGCCATTCTCCACACCTGGGAGTTCTTCCTGATGATTCATGGACAACATTCTCAGGTCTAAGAACAACATTCTCACGTTGCAAGTCCGGTGAGCGATTTTACTGCCACTCCTCAAACGAGCTTCCCCCAGCTCATTAAAGCCGGCAGGCCAGCAGCTCAGAACTTGGTCAGCTTTGAAGCATCGCCCTCCCTGGGGGCGGCCCTGAGATAACCCAGCCTAACATTTTAATAAAAGCAAGATGATTCCTGGTCTCCAATTAAAGTCAGGCTGCCTGGCCTTCCAGCTTTCCCAGCTTCGAGAGCTCAACCTGGCCAAGAGAGGTAGGTTGGAGAAGCCAGAATGCATCTCATCACTCAGATATTCTGCTTCAGGGGCAGGGGGCCCCTCCCGGGCTGAGAGGCTGCCTGGAGCCCAAGGGCAGGGCCACTGCTGCAGCCACTGGGCTATTCAATGCAAGTGTCTATCTTCACTTAAGGCAGAGGATGAAGTGTCTCTTCCTGCGACTCTGCCTGTTGGGTCTTGTGAGAACAAAGAGTGTTTCTGCCCTGCACTTCCTCGCCCGTCCCCAGCTCCCCACCAGCCCAAGTCACAGTTGGACCGTTGCTTGGGTCAGCCATGCATATGCCCGTGCATTAATTTACTTCCCAGGTGAAGGGTGCCGTCACAGCATCTGCCGCCGCATATGGAATACACACGCACTTTCTTTCCTCAGTGGTGCAGTCACCCGTTACAGCTCATGCTGTCTAGATAGTTCTTCCCCCTTTTGAAGTCTCCACCACATCTTTTGCCCACTGAGTGGGAAGTTCCATGCTGCCGGGTTCTTATTTTCTTAACACAGTGGAAATATTTGGCCTTTTCCATAATATTTAGCTCTCTTGATACAATACGTAGACAGTACTTTTTTTCTTATGCTGTGTTTTCAAGGAACTGTTTATTTAATGGCGATCTGTAGGATACCACACATGGCTATGGGCAGCCAGCCCTGTAGGTGGGGGTAGGGGGAGAGCAGAGGAACCATCTAGAATGTTGTGCTCCCAACCCACTTCTGGGACACACACAGGCAACCAGTCTTCTCTAAAGGGCATAATTTATTATGTCTCTTTTAAGTTAAAGAGGCTCTCCGGGTTACTCTCCCAAGAACCCCCATCCCGAAAAGCAATAAATGAGACTAAAATGAACACATGTGAGGGTAAGAAGGTAATGCCACTTTTAAAAGGAAGGATTGTTTGTTTTTTTAAATAGGTCTGGTTCTAGCCTTTGAAGATGATGGATTAACATGTAATCCTGTGTCAGCCCCCCAACAAGTATTTACTGAGCACCTGCTAAGTGCAAAGCTCCGTGGAGGAAGGCAGGGGAGGGTGGAGAGGGGGGGACAGACCCCACCAAGAAGAAAGACAAGGAAGGCCCTCATTGCTGCCCTCCCAGAGCTCACAGTGGAATTGGAGAAGTCAAGCAAACAGGTAACATGAATCTAACATAGGACCTCAAGCCACGTTTATGCCGTGCTGGAACGAGGCAAGGTGTAAGACTTCAGTAACAGTCCATCCCACAGCATAGGTGTCATGGAATAGTTATGATTCATTAGCAGTTGAACAGTTCAAGCCAAAATTTGGATAGTATTACATTGGATGCTTTTTCCTATAATTATCCCCAGCAAACAAGCCCAACTTATTTCCGTTTGCCAACAAGGCTACAGGCCACAATTTAAACAGAGCTAAATCCCAAACCTGGCTTCTGTGATGGGCGTAACATCCGGGGAAGGTCTGCAGCCCCAGCCCCAACTGCAGATGCAGGTGAAGTAATGCCTTTCAAGGGCCATTCCTGGAGTAAAACACAAGAATGGCCAGTGAGGGTTCGAGGCTTGAGCAAAGGGGGGAAAACAAGATAAGAGGGGCTTACTTCAGATTAAGTTGAAAAACAAAGGAGGTCTAGTTTTGAAAAGCTAGCTGAGTTCTTAAGATAATGAAGGAAGGTTTTAGGTTTCCAGTCCCATTAGTGAGAACTGGGTAGGGAATTATAAAAAGAACTTTCATTCCAGTCAAGGAAGCCAGGCCAGGAAGGAATAATACAAAGACATTAATATTCACTGTCTTCCAACTTAGGTTGGACTGGTCCTTGGAGAGAAGCGTCAACAGCCTCGAAGGTCCTCTCCGGAAGGGATAAAGGGAAATGACTAAGACTTCTGGATAATACCAAGTGTTGATGAGGGTGGTAGAAGGATGAGAACCCTGGTTCATTGCTGGTAGGTGTATAAACGGTATAGATGTTCTGGAAGCAATATGGTAGTATTTGCTTAAACTCAGTCTGTGTATGCCTACCCTGTGCTCTAGCAATCCCACTCCTGGGTACACACGCTGGGGAAGTGTCTGTCATTTGTAAGGGCTGCAGCAATGCCTGCACTGGGGAGTGTTGGAGGCAACCTCAGTGTCCATTAAGAGGGGAAGCAAATAAGTAACATGTGGTAGAGGCAAGCACGGAACACTAGGCAGCAGTCAGAAGCAATACAGCAGAGGCATACAACAATGTAAACAGATCTCATAATCAGAGTATGGAGTAAAAAAGGAATTTATCAAATAAAATCAACGGCACAATACGCATGTAGATTACAAACCACAGACACAACCAACACAACCTATTTTCTAAGGATACACGGGTTTATATTAAACAGGCTGGATGGATGTATAAGGGGGAAAAAGATAGGAGTGGGGATTAGGGATGAAGGAGAAAAACAAAAATAAAACAGGAGATGGGCTTTGCAATAGTGATAATATGTCACAAATTGAAAAATATGATGAAATTAACTTGCTACACCTGGAATCTGAAAAACTAGCATAGGATGTACTCTTTGGGGAGGGAAAGGACACAGACAGGGCAAGATCAGCAAACACTGATGGAGTGTTACACTCAAGGTCCACCACAGCCCTGGTCTTAAGGAGCTTGTCATCTAGTAAGTTGCCTGGGACTCAAGAAGAGGACCCTGGCTATCCTCTCCTCATCCCGCATGTCTGGGACGGTGCCTCACACATGCCTGCTCAATTAACCTTGCCAAGGAAACAAACACATACACCAATAATTATTACAAGGTAGGAGTGGAGGAAGCCTGTCTGCCTCGGATGGGTCTGGAAGGCCCTTTATAAGACACATCTGAGATGAGCCGTGAGGGGTTTTAACACATGAGGAACATGTCCCAGGCAGTAAAAACTGCCAGGGAAAAGGTGCAGAGAGATGCTGAGTGACCCAAAGGTGATTGCTCTGGTCCAGGCTGTCTGTGGTGCCCTGCAGAAGCCCGTCTAGGCTGCCACGTGGCCTGGGATTGTTGTGATGGGGAGAGGGGTGCAAAGTGGAGATGACAACCTAATGGACCCATGAGACTGGGCGGAAGTAGGCGCTGGGCACTCACCCCCCAGCACTGGGCTCATCTTCAGAAGCTCTTGGAAAGCTTTGAAAAAGGCATGAACTTTGGGTCCCACTCCCATGCCAAGCTCACTGAATATGGAATCAGCCTCCAGGCTTAGGGCAGGCGAGCCCTAAGGAGGGATTTCATCGCCAGCTTCCCAGCAGATGTGGAAACCACCCATCAACAGAACACACAATACAAATGAACATCAGGGGGAGGAGAAGTCAAAAGTCACTCCTGGGTTTTGACTCTAGGGACTCGAAAAAATGGTAGTGCTGTTAATTTAAATACCAGGGAGTCAGGGAGTAGAGGAAAGTGGGGAGGGAGGGAGGAACTGCCCTTAGTGAGAAGATGCTGGCTGGCTGGGGACAGAAGTTCCTGCTAGAGACACAAGTCTGCCCAGTGGTCAGAGATTAAGTGGAAAAGAAGGTCCAGAACCAGAGCTCAGAGAGAAGAAATGGAAGCACAAAGATGGGTTATTGGACAGAGCTTGGGAAAACATCTTTGGGAAGTAGGAAAGGGTTGTCAAAGGAGGTAAGAGAGATGATGAGAAGTAGCGGAAAACCAGCACAGACAAGCGCCAGGGAGCCAAATTTCCCCTTGTAGCTGCAGTGGAATCTCATCCTTCTGGTGCTAACTTCACTCTCTGGGTCCATCCTCCTGACTACAAATCCCCTAGTGAGGCTGCAGGTTACAGAGGCTTAATCTTGGAGCATAACGGAGTAGGTCTTGAAAGCAGCCGCACAGCTAGCACCCCATCCTCCCCTGTTACACTGCAGGTGGACTGGTCTGGACGCCGGACACCGACACTGACTTGTCTTTTATTTCTCTTTTATGCCAGTTTGGTGGTTCTCATGCTGCACAGATTCACATACAAAGCGCCCTCGACACTAAACTGGATGGGCAATTTAAGAGACGTTCCAAGGTAATTTTGACCCTCCTTGCTGAGTTGAGAACCTGAGCCACACGTCAGACGAGGCTGCACCACACTGCCATCGCCTCCCAACTGGTCTTCCAGGTTTCTCCCGTCTCTGGAGTCTAATCGATCCGTTGCACCTCGTGTGGGGCTGCATCTTTAAACACACCCTGGGTCGTGTCAAGCAACACCTCCAGGGCCTCCACGTGCTTGCAGGGAAGTCTGAACTCGCAGCAGGACATTCCAGCCCTGTACCTCAGCCCAGCTTTACTCATACCCCAGTCTCTCCCCATGCCCCAAGTTCCCACACTGGGGCTCCTCTCTGCTCCCCATCAGCTGTCGCCTGCTCTATCGCTGCCTCCCCAGGGAGACCTTGTCTATCCCTCCTTCCTCCTTTAGTAACCCAAGGATTAAGAGCACAAGCCCGGAAGACAAGGGTGCCTGGCTCTGACTCCCAGCCCCACCAATCGCGGGCTCTAACACCCTGGCTAAGACTCTTTCTTCTTTGGTTTGATGGGGATGAGTTAATATCTACTTCACACAGTGGTTGTAGGGACTAAATGAGACCATTTTCAAAAAGCACTCAACAGTGCCAGGCACATAGTAAGCCATCCATTAAAACAGACAAACACACGCTCACGGGTGCATACACATGCACATTCACTCATGCACACATCTGCTTTTGTATCTCCACAGAGAATTCACATCATACTATTTAGCCACCCATGTGGGGGCCTCTCTCTTACCCTGTGGTTCTACAAGGACAAGGACTCAGTCTTGATGTTAATCCCCACTACCCCATCTAGTCCTTCCATCCCACTGAAGCCCTAATTTCCTAGCAGA
Organism: Panthera leo; assembly: GCF_018350215.1. Classification (NCBI taxonomy): domain Eukaryota; kingdom Metazoa; phylum Chordata; class Mammalia; order Carnivora; family Felidae; genus Panthera; species Panthera leo. The sequence continues at coordinate 61,468,901 of NC_056689.1, forward strand.
GGCTAATTTGTCAAGCAATATGGAGCCACTGAGGGTTTTTTTTTTTTTAATAATTTTTTTAATGTTTATTTTTGACACACAGAGAGAGAGGCAGCATGAGCAGGGCAGGGGCAGAGAGAGGGGGAGACAAAGAATCTGAAGCAGGCTCCAGGCTCTGAGCTATCAGCGCAGAGCCTGATGCGGGGCTCAAACCCACGAACCGTGAGATCACGATCTGAGCCTAAGTTGGACTGAGCCACCCAGACACCCCGCCACTGAGGGTTTTTAAACAAGAAAGTGACCCAACCAAAGCAATACCAAGAGATGTTAACTGTGGCACAGGTCTGCCAGGATGATTAGGAGTTGGGACTATAAGCCATTTGGGAGCTCCTAGGGTCCAGGGCTGAAGGCCTGGGCTGGAATGGTGGCTGAAGTAGTGTGAAGAAAGCCAGGCACAGCAGCAGTGAGGTCCACTCCAAAGGAAGCAACCAGAACCCTCTTGATGCTACAGTCTTCCTAATGTACAATAAACTCCACCAAGGCATTGAACAGGTAAGCTCCATTCCCAGTTGGGGCTCACTCAAAGGGTGAATTTGTATCTAATTACCACCTCTGCTATTTCAAGGGTCAATCAAATTCTGTGCTGTAATCAAACCTATGCTCAGATGCTCCTGCCTTTTTTGAAACCTTTCCAAATTCAGAATTAGGCCAGACTTCTGTACCAAAGAACCAAGACACAGGGTCCTGAGCTTTCTTTTTATATTTTTAATTTTTATTAACTTACTTTTTAAATTTTGAAATTGTATTATTGTGTTTTTACTTGGAAAATTTTTAGGGGGTGCCTGGGTGACTTAGTCGGCTAAGCGTCTGACTTCAGTTCAGGTCATATCATGGTTCATGAGTTTGAGACCCACGTCGGGCTCTGTGCTGACAGCTCAGGGCCTGGAGCCTTCCAATAGCATTTGCTCACTTCGTGTCTCTGTGTCACATTTTGGTAATTCTCACAATATTTTAAACTTTTCATTATTATTATTATTATTATTAAATTTGTTATGTGATATTATCTGTGATCAGTGATTATACTCGCTAAAACTTGGATGATGTTTAGCATTTTTTAGCAATATTTTTAAATTAAGGTATATACATTGGTTTTTTTTTTTAGACATAATGCTATTGCACACTTAATAGACTACAATATAATGTCAATGTAACTTTTACACGCACTGGAAAACCCAAACATTCATTTGACTCACTTTATTGAGATCTTTGCTTATTGCTGTGGTCTGGAACCAAACCTGCAATATCTCCAAGGTTCGCCTGTAAAAGTTATGTGAATGTGGTCTGTCTCTCTCTGAAAATATCTTATTGTACTGTACTCACCCTTCTTCTCATGACGATGTGAGATGAGAAAATGCCTACATGGTAAGATGAAGTGAGGTGAATGAGGTACTCATTGTGACGTGATGTTACAATACTTACTGACCTTCTGATCTTATGTCGGAAGGAGGATCATCTCCATCTCCTACAGTTAACTTCAAGTAACTGAATCCACAGCAAGAGAAACTCCAGGTAAGGAAAGACTCCTGCACACCATACTTCTTTATCTATCCTCTTCTCCTGTATTTGTGTTATTCCAAATTTCCAGTTGAAATTCACAGAATATTCCAGGTCTCTGGAATATCTCATCCCAGGCACATAGTAGGATCGTGTTTCCTCTCGACAACTTGAAGCTGGGTGTGACCAGATTCTTTGGCTAGTAAAATGTGTTGCTTGCAGATGTATTTTTTTTTTAAACTGAAGTATATAATTCATATACCATTAAATTCACCATTTGAAAGTGTATAATTCGGTATTTTTAGTACATTCGCAGAGTTATGTGACTATCGCCACTACCTACTTGCCAAATACCTTCATCATCCCAAAAAGAAACTGCATAACCATTAGCAGTCACATCTCATTCCCCTTTACCCCCAACCTCTGAAAACTACTGATCTACTTTCTGTTTCTCTGGATTTGTCTATTCTGGGCATTTCATATTAGTGGAATCACACACTACGTGGTCCCTTGTGTCTGGCTTCTTTCAATTAGCATACTGTTTTCCAGGTTCATCCACACTGAAGTACGAATTAGTGCTCCATTCCTTTTTACGGCTTAATAATGTTCCATGGAGAGAAGTATTCAATTGCCACTGGGATGTCTGGGTGGCTCAGTTGGTTAAGCATCCACCTCTTGATTTCGGCTTGGGTCGTGATCTCATGGCTCATGGGTTCAAGCCCTGCCTTGGGGTCTGCACTGATGATGCGGAGCCTGCTTGGGATTCTCTCTCCCTCTCTCTCTGCCCCTCCGCTGCATTCACTCTCTCGCTCTCAAAATAAAAATATACTTAAATAATAATAATGATAATAATAATAGCCACTGCCAGACACTGCTGCACTCCCTTTCCCTGCCCGAGGGACTGTGCAAACACTCTGAAGCCTTTGTCAGCCTCAGACCCGAATTGCCTACAATGAGCAGAGATCCCTATTCCTTCCAAAGGACAGGGAGTATAAGCAAGAAATAAAACTTCAGGGATGTTTGTTCTGGTAGCGTAACCCATCCCGTCCTGACCGATATGCCAATTTTCACTCTTATAAATACACAGCAATAAAAATCCTCGTACATGTCTTTCTGTGTGCATTTGGGAGAGTTTCTTTAGACCCTGAGTCTAGGGTATCCACCTAGCAGTGGAACTACTAGGTCACAGGATATGCACATTTTCAACTTTATTAAATTACTAAACTTAGTAATTTAAATATTGCTAAATTCTTTTCCCAAGTGGTTGAACCAAGTAACAATTCCACCAGCAGCATAACTGCGTTCCCACTTCCCCATAGTCTAACCAACACTTGGTATTGTTAAGACTTTTCATCCCGTACTTTCCAACGGGGAAGCACATAATCTCTTGAACAAAACCACTAACTACACTCAAGGGTATAGAATATACCAAATATTATGCTTAGAAAGTCCTTTATGTTGCATCTTTTGTTTTTAAATATTATTTTAGCCTGATACCCAACCACAGGTTGGAAAAAAATGCAAGATAATAACAATATTCTTGAATTGATTCCACAAACATCAGGAATCCACGAGGGCCTTCATTGTAAACATCACTTCTCATTGTAAGGATTTAGATACAGATGGAATAGGAGAATGGATTAAATGTGGACTGACCTACCTGACATAAACCCCAGATTCTCTTACCCATCAATGTCTCTTCAATAATTATCCTCCAAAAATAGTAGCCGCAATTCCCAAAAAAATATATATGCATGTTTAGGGCAGCACTGTTTACAATAGCAAAAAAGAAAAAAAAAAGTTGGACACAACCCAAATGTTCATTAATGGGGATAGGTTTTAGAAATTATAATTTCTTGCTATCTGCATGGGAACTGCATTGAAGGTAAGATGATACATTTCCATATGGTTTAGGAGAGTTTCAGGTGTGAATTAATTACTTGCAGCTCAACACCCCCTCACAGACTCACCAGTTGTGCAGTAGTCCAGCTCTAGCTAGAGGAGACAAACACAGTCTGGCTGCACATGCAGAGCCCTCCTCCAGAGCACTCTGGCAACTTCCCCGTCAGCTGTCCCCAAGAGAGAAGTCCCATGACCCTGCTTCTCGAGGGAAGAAGCTGACCAGGAACCCGGCAACTTTCACCAGAACTTGGTAAGGGGGCTGGGGAGTTAGTCAACATTAAAAACAAATAAAGATTCTTTTATCCTCTCTCCCCATCCCCTCCCGGAAAGAGAGTCTCTGGGGGACTCTGGGATCAGTAAAGGCTTTGCACAGTTTCCACCCTTCCCCCAAGTCACTGACAAGGCCAGAGGAAGTAACGGGAATAAACCACAAGCAAATTCAACATTTTCCTACAAGACCCAGCCTCAGCCAGTTTCAAGGTGCTATGGCGGGGAGAAAATCCACATGCTACACAGGGTAGGGAGAGGAAATGCTCCAGTGGAAGCTGCACTCAGGACCATGGGCCAGCCCTGCCAAGGCCACTATGAGGGTTTATGCCCAGGGCTCCTCAGCCACCACGGGGAATGAACCAAGCTTGCCCTACAAGCCATCCAAAGGGCTGACAGTGGATGAACCTTGAAACCATTATGCCACTGAAAGATGCCCATCACCAAAGACCACACAGAACAGGCAAATCCACAAGGAGAGAAAATAAATTTGTGGTTTCTGAGGGCTGGGGACCAACTGGAGGAGGGGGGTTTGTAGGTGATGGCTAAAGAATTCTTGCTTTTGGCAGTAACGAAAATGTTCTGAAATTGACTGTGGTGGTGGTTGCACAACCCTATGAATATGCTGAAAGCCACTAAATTATACGCTTTAAATGGGTCAGTTGTGGGGCGCCTGGGTGGCTCAGTCGGTTAAGCGTCCGACTTCAGCTCAGGTCACGATCTCGCGGTCCGTGAGTTCGAGCCCCGCGTCGGGCTCTGGGATGATGGCTCAGAGCCTGGAGCCTGCTTCCGATTCTGTGTCTCCCTCTCTCTCTGCCCCTCCCCCGTTCATGCTCTGTCTCTGTCTCAAAAATAAATAAAAGTTAAAAAATTTAAAAAAAAAATGGGTCAGTTGTATGGTATGAGAATTTTATCTCAATAAAGCTGTTCCCAAAAGGGAGGGGGGCTAACAGCACCAATGGGGTGCTGTCTGCCACCATCACCCAGGGAGCTCAGCCAGGACGCCAAGCTCCCACTGTTGCCTGTGATGTTGCCATTAATACCGCTTCTATAACTGCCACCAACTCTAGGAATGTGTGCTACTTTTATTATCCTCATTTTACAGACGAGTCAACTGAGGCCTGGGAGATTAAATAATTTCCCCAAAGTCACATGGCTTGTAGGGGCTCTGACTCACCTGTAACTACTGTAGTATTCCACATCCTAATCCAAGTCAGCAGAGAGCCAAACACATCCACAAGGGTTAACACCGTATTAGATAACACCTCATACCAACAGCGTTGGGGCTGGGAAGTTATCAGATAATGCCTTTTGAAAATTTGTGCTGCTCAGGCTGCCTTGCATGAGTCCACCTGCTTCCCGGGGTCCACCCTGGCTGATGTTGGGGATATGTGGGTGGGGCAGAGGTGGCCCTTTAAGGTTCTCTGCTGGCCGGAACTATCTGCTTCCCAAGAGCTGATTGGAGTCATGCAGCTGGCTGGGTACAAGGGGGCCCTCTCTCACGCACTCAGGGACCAAAGAATATTGAGCCCTGTGAGTAAATCCCAAATGCCCCCCACACAGACTCACATCTGGGACTTCAGATTCCGTGGGATTTCCCACTGTACTGACGTGAGCTCTCGTGGATGAGAACGGCCAGGCAATCCCAGTGGCCCCACTGCCTCTGTCTGCCAAGAACTCGCACTGACGAAATCTCGATCTTCTATTCCTTCCAGGAATCCAGCCCCTGCCCATCCCTGTTAGAGGGTAAATCACGTAACAGATAACACTGACAGGTTTGCAATGCCCCATATGTCCACACATCTGGATGTGTAACCTCCTTACTGCAAACAGGAGGGAGACTGGCTCTTGAGGGATTAAATGTAGGTGTAAGTTTCCTTATCTGAGTACACTTTCCACAGCACCCCGTCTCTGAGGCCCAGGGGAGTGACCTCAGGGACTTCTCTCGCTTCCTCCCTCCTTCCCTGTTTTTTTGCAGGACCTCCTCCATCTCCACCCTGCTGCGGCCACAACAACTTGTTCCCAGAGCTGGGTCCCCCGGCAAGCCTCCACCAGCCATGCAGCCCCGCGGCCAGCCTTCCTGCCCCCCATGCTTCTTCCTCACGGCCTCCACGGAAGCTGGAAGGGAGGTTTCCAGAGCAAGTTTCCCAGAGGGATAGGAAGGCCCCTCCTGCACAGCCAGAGCCACAGCAGAATCCCAGCTCCCAGGTCACCCTTCTCAGGTCAAAGAGGCAGGAGAAGGTGGGAGTTAAGAAGCTGGTCAGATCCCAGCTCTGCCACTAACCTGTATCACCTTTGAGTAAGTGACTTACCCTGATTCCCCGGTCTCCTCAACTATAAAATGGGAGTAACCCGATCCTTCTTTTGTGAGAAGGAGGGGAGGTCTGTGGGAACCTGTCTGACAGAAGAGGCACTGGAGAAAGGATGAAAGGTAGCTACTGGAAGGTATATGTGATGATCTATGGGACGTTTTTATGCCATCTAAGTATTCTTGGATCCCCTAACCTGACCATAAGGACCTCTCAAGGATAAAAGATGGCCCAGGAATATGCCCGATGAACAATGATCCAACAGCCTGTACAACGCACAAAACATACCATGCCCAAACACACTCGTAAACACACACACACATACACCTATATACACAAACATCTGCCAACACACACACACACACACACACACTACACATCTCCAAATACACATGCACTCCACACTCAAACACACACACATGCGCACACACACACTCCTTATCTCCCTTTATTCTTCTGAACCAGTCTTGCCAAAATTTTGAATACTGTCACAAGAGGTTTTAATGTTCATAATGTCCAAATCCCTGCCAAGTAGCCAGATTACAACAGATCCAACCAGCCAGATACAAACAGGAATTTGACAACAAACCCGAGTGTCCTGCTCACACGTGTCCCGTGGCACCTGGCACAAAGGCCCCCAACCTTGTTTCCTCAGACGCTTACACTGCCCCTCCCAGCCTCACCTTTATGGATAAAGATATTTGATTTCTATTTATCCCTAAGTCCCTTGTTTGTTTCTTTCTTTCCTGGGGCAAGTCCATATAAGGTCAGATTCCCACGTTTCCAAGGCCAAGCTTCTCTCCCCGGTGTTTGCACTGAGCTCCCTCTCTGATGAAGCTGTTGTACTGGTAAGTATTCTTCAGCCCTGTCCATTCTGACTCACTCCAGAAACTGCCCTTTTTAAAAAAATTTTTTTAATGTTTATTTATTTTTGAGAAAGAGAAACAGAGTGCGAGTGGGGGAGGGGCAGAGAGAGAGGGAGACACACAGACACCGAAGCAGGCTCCAGGCTCTGAGCTGGCAGCACAGAGCCTGACACGGGGCTCAAACCCACAAACCGTAAGATCATGACCTGAGCTGAAGTCGAAGGCTTAACTGACTGAGCCACCCAGGCGCCTCAAAACTGCCCTCTTATTAGCTAAAAAGACCTGCATCAAACAAGGACCTTTTCTGACTCCTCTATAAAAGAGGCCCAGAAATCTCCAGAAACACAGCATGGCTTGGGGGACTGAGTCACAGACAGAGGTGTCCAGTCCTAGCTCCACCATGTGCTATAGCAGAAGTTTGCTATCCTAGTTTCGGTTCAAAGCAGACTCTAAGACAAGGCCATGAGTGCAGCCTGCCTGTTAGGGAGAGGTTTCCAGAAGCCCCAGGTGAGGAGGAACAGAAAGCGAGACCAGGAAAGGACAAAGGCCAATAAAGGTTGTGCTAATGAGTAGGTTACTGCTGTGGGCATCTGAGGCTTCGTACTGCTGGGGATCTCCTGATGTTCTGGCTGGAACTCACCTCAGAATCCTCCCAGGGAAGGGCAGGCAGTGGAGACATCAACTCCTGCCCCCACAGCTTGAGGGCAACCTCCTGGGATGATAACTCGCCCCCACCCCTTCCCCTGCCCTTCCTCAAGTGTACCTGCTGGGGTCGAGCAAGCTTCCGTGGTACCGCAGGCTGGAGAAAGCCCTCATACAAAGAGGTGAGGTGGGGAACTGTCAGGGTCCTCGAAACTACAGGAATCAGCGGCAGGTGAACTCAGGTGAGCCCAGGGGGTACAGGGTGGGGTGCCCACAGAAGCCATGTGCCTTTCTGAGCCTTTCCTCATCTGTGGAACAGGCAGGAGATCCATACTGCTTCCTCGAGGGTCCCTCAGCGGTGGAGATTAAGGTTGTGAGCTCAGCAACCTGGTACCAGCAGAAAGTACTCTGCAAGGGCAGCCGTGCGGCCATCAACACCCAGAGCTGCTCATCACGGAGGAGATGCAGTGAAGAGTGCAATATAAGGTTCCCAGCCAGAAAACTCAGCCTGGACTGACCATCCTCCCAGTCCCCTTGCTAAGCCTTGAGACAGTACAAGCGGCCACCATGGGGAGTGACCACTGGATACCTTATGCTGTGTTGGGTTCTCATTAGTGACCCTACAGGGAGGGCATGGACACCGTTGGCTGAGGAAACTGAGCTGAGGGGTGGAGCTACTCATTCACAGACACTCAGCTAGGAAACGTGGGAGTCGGCATTCAATCACCTGCTGATGTGAATCTTCACACTCCCTTTTCCCTAGAACACACCACAAGCTCCAGCCAAGATGCCTCTGTCACAAACACCATGAGCCTCTCACAGGTTCTAAATATATATCCAGCAGGTCCCAGAGGTTCTGGGCTGATGGGACACAGACTCCACCTGCTGTGCCCTCTCAGATGACAACAGTGACACTCGGGGTAGCACTAACTCTCTCCAGGGCATGGTTCTAAGTGCTTTCATCATCATGATCTCATGGAATCCTCCCAGCAATGAGGAAGGCACTGTTACTATCCCCATATCACAGAACAGGAAACTGAAGCAGAGGAGTTAAGTGACTTGCCCAAGGCAGAGCTTGGCAGAGCTAAAATAAATGGCAGAGCTAAAATTTGAACTTAGGCGATCTGGTTCTGAAGCTCTTGCTCTCAATGACTTTCTACTTTCCTCTACTTTCCTTTCCTCCTACCCATTCTCTTCACTGTCTATTAGAAGGTGACATCCCCAGATGTTGGCAATGAAACTGCAGCTGACCTCTCTCCTTAGACAAGAATTGACAAAGGCAGCATGGAGAAGACGGGACCCCACGCCCAGGCAGGGCACCTCTCTTAAAGGATCAGGCTCCTGGGGAGACAGTGCAAATGCTCCATCCTGGGTGGGGGTCTCTTTACTGGGGGGTTGGTGTCTCCACTATGACTTCTGGCACTGTAGCCCAGCACAACTGGGATCGAGTGCTTTTGTTTTTTCTTTTGCAGAATGATGACTTTGTGGTCTAGATTCTCTAATGGGGGTTCCCAGCATAATCTTTCCAAAAGGAAGGACAAATTCAAGAGAAAGCCAAAGATAACAAGAGTTTCCCAGAGTATGGAGCCAGGGGGAAGCCAAAGCAAGCTGGCCCATGGGGAGGTTGCAGAGATCATATGGAAGAACATCTTGGGGCTTGCACATGAGCAGAGATAACTAGTCAACCCCAGAGAGGGATCTGCCCACAGCTGAAGGCAGTCCTTGGCCACAGACATGATCTTTCCATTTCTTACATTACATCAGCAGAACCACTGCCAAATAGAATAGAAATCCCAGCTCTCTGTTTTCATGCCTCCATCCTGCTTTATAACCAGTTCTACCACCACTCCCAGCCCCTCAAGTGTAAGTTCTGAATGCGGGCTAGAAAAAAAGCCAAGCAAATTAGCATAGCCACATAGAAGTCAGGTTAGGAGGAGAGTCATTCTGTCAGCTCTTGGGTATGTACACGTGAATGATTCTTTTAGGAGATGTCCTGCTTTATCTGCCAATGGGAGCACACGCTATTCCATTCATCAAGCTCTTCCTCTGTGCCTGGCACCCTTTTGAAGGCTTTATATGTATTAACCTACTTAATCCTCACTACCAGCCTGAGAGATGCTTTTATTACCCACGCTGTACAGATGAGAAAACTGAGGCGTGGAGAGCTTCAGCACCTCCCCCAAAGTCACAGAGCTCTTGATTGGCAAAGGTGGGATTCAAACGTGGCAGACTGGCTTCAGTGACTTCACTCTAGCTGCCTGTGTAGCACTGGTCATAATCCTCTACTGTGACAGACATACTATTACCTGATTTACAGAGAAGGAAATAGAGGCTCAGAGTTATCCAAGGTCACCAGCTGAGTGGCCGAGCCAGGAGCTGAACTGATGTCAGACTCAAGCTTGAGTCTATGGCCACCATGAGGACCTACCTCACTGCAGGGCAGGAGGGGACAGTGCCAGTGGGTGGCCAAGAGGCCAGTGCTGGGCAAGAGGCCACACCAGCTGGCTAGCAAGGCAGGCTCTGTAGGGCAAAGCCAATGGTCCCCCAATGTCCTGTGCCATTATACCCAGAAGGGGCAGGGCCAAGAGAGAGCCAGCCACTGTTGACAGACTGGTAGCTGACAGAGGTGATGTAGCCAACAGCTGCTGTTTATTTTGAGGCCCAGAAGGAGGGAGCAGACTGGTTAGGACCCACCTCCTTCCAACAATAAACTCAACGGGGCAGGGTGGGGAGGTGCCCCTCCTCCTAGCTAAAGTACCAGCCCAGCCACCTGCTGGGCTTTGCAGAGAGCAGAATGGTCTAGGTGTCAGAAACATCTTGCCAGACACTCTAATCTGGCCTCCACCAACACACAGTGTTCCCCACCCCCATGTGCTGGACTTGTAAATGGCCCAGGAAGATAACCACACCCCCTGCAAACCCACTCCCTGCAGTGTCAGGTTCCAGGGACAAATGGTTTTTCCTGTCTTGGGAACAAAGAGGGGCCACTCCTGCTGGCCACCCCCAACTTTGCTTCCCTGACTCTGACACTTGTTAACTCCATTCTTACACCTAATGACAAAGTCCTCCATATAAGGTCTTCTACAAATGGCCAACCAGGGCTGGCTGTGGCAAGGCTGGCTGGCAGGATTCCCTGAAAGGCCAGGAAGTAAGGTTTCCCAAAGGACTCTGGGGCCCTGCTCTGCTTCTCCCTAGCCTATGATCTTTGGTCTCCATTTTCTTATCAATAGTGTAAGAAATATAATAGTGCTCTTCTCCTCGGATTGCTATAAGGATTAAATGAGTAAAATGCCTAGAAGATAGGCTGGCACACAATCAGTGCCACCATTATCATCATCATTATCATCGTCACCACTGTCATTGTCATCATCATCATCATCAACCCCATTTAGCCTGTGAACTGTGAACACTGGAAGACAGTTTTCCTGGACATGACACATAGAGTTTAGCTTCCCAGGCTAGCCCACATGTAGGTGAACTGGAGACATCTTCCATCGACTTCATGGATGCGAAAGGTTTTGGTGGACTAGCCTGAGAATTTTGACACCATTTACAAAATTACATCAATAGGAATATATACTTTGAACTTCAAAAAAGCCATTTCTATAATTGTAAGTTAAAAGCTATGGTTCTTTAAAAAAAAAAAAAAAAAAAGGAGTGGGGTAGGAGGAAGGGACTTTAACAGAATGAAGTGTTTGTCCATGTATTTATCCCACTGATCAAAGACCTGCTGTGACCCAGACCTTCTGCTAGCATGGGGAGGAGGTGTTAAAGAGGAAAGGACTGTGCTGCTTGCTGTCTTAGCAGGAGCCCCCACCCCCTGGCTTCCAGCTGAAGGAACTGCTTTCAGCTCGGTGCCTTGTGCACAGTAGGTACAAAACTAATGTTCAGTCAGTGAAACGCCCTAACAAGTGCGCTCGCTGCCTTTGGGGTGTTGGAGCTCCTATCCATGACACTGCTGCGCTTCCCCAGAGAGTCTTTCTTAGAAGGTCAGGGTCCAACTCAAACACAGTCCCCAGAGCAACCTCTCTGCAGTTTGGGGGCCAGTTTCAGTCTTCAACAAGTCCTGAGCAAGCACCATGCTCATTTCCAAGAGGGATGCAAGGCCCTCCTTGGCCCCTTTACCTGTCTGACCTCACTGCCCACTGCTCTCCCCCTCACCTCTTCCATGTGGCCTGCCCAGCCTTTTCTCTGGAAAGGCCAAGTAGAGTCCCACCTCAGGGCCTTAGCACTGGCTATTGCCTCACCCTCAACAACTCTCCCCCAAGTATCTGTACACCTTACTGCCTCACCTCCCACAGACCTTACTCAAAAGTCACTGTGCAGTGGGCATGTCCCCAGCCACCCTCTATGAAATAACAAAACTACCACCACCATCTCTGGTCCCCCTCCCCCGACCCCAGGTTTCTGTACCACATTTATTCCCCATCTAACACACTGTGTATTTTACCTAAAATAGGTTTGTTCATTGTCTTCCTTCCCCTGTCAGAATGTCAACTCAAAAAGGGCAGCGATTTTTATCTGCCCTCCTGTGTTCCCAGCGGTAGGGACACAATCAACGCTGAAATGTTGACGAATGGCTAATTGAATGACCGAGTCGGTAGCACATCGAGGTCCATCCCCGGAGGAGCTTTTCCATCAATCAGGCACACCAGACATGGGCCTGCCAAAAGCTGACCAACCAAGGCCATTCTTGGTAAGTGCCATACAAGTGGTAAAAACGATAAACATCATAAAAATTTATAGGCAGGAAATGTTATAACAGGTGGCATCAGGGAAGCTTCTGGGAGGTGGCAGAAACAGAGTAAAACCATGAAGGAAGACCATGATAATAATGGTAACAATAACTGCCATTTACTGAACAGCTACCTTATGTCAGGCACAGTAGAGAGTAACAATCATATGGGCTAGGTAGCATTGTCATTCCCATTTTACAGATTAGAAAAATGAGGTCTACAGACATGAAGAAACTTGACGAAGTGAGAAAAGCTAGTAAGAGGCTTCCGAGCTGGAGCTCATGTAGCCAAGGCCATCGGTGCCCTTGCCCCCACCCTCTTGTTCTCAAATTCCAACTACTGGCCTCTGAGGCCTTCTCAGGGCTGCCAGAGCCCCATCTAGCCTGAGTAAGCAGCAGGTGGCAAGTGTCCAGAATTAAATGTCCCCCTACTCCAAAACACAGTGCTGTGGCCACAAAGCCACCATCCGCAAAGACAGGATGCAGAGCCCCCATCATCTCAAGCATCTGAAAGGCCAGGCCTTCAAAAGTGGCTCTGGACAAGAGCTCAAGGGGAATAAAAATTTAGATCCCAAAATAGAAGCCAGACCCTGCCAGGGGTTCAAACTCAGTAGTGAGAGGTTTGTTATCTTATCCCAACCATATCATGTGTTGATGGAGGGGCTCAGTGGGAGGTCAGAGTGGGCAGAGGACCCAAGGGTTTCATCCTGACCCTTTAAGTTTCATCCCACGTGATACACTCCCTAGACCCCCAGCCTCAAAATCCTCAGGAGACAAAGCCATGTACAAAGCCACAGGTCCTCAGCCTCCCAAGGGAACCCACACTGTGCACACTCCCTCTGGGTCTGCTCCCCTTCTTAAGCCTCAGGGCCAGGCTGCAGCGTTCCGTACCCCAGCAGAGCTCAAATCATGGCCATGACCTTTATGGATGCACATGGCAGAGGGCGAAATACAGACACAGAGAAGGCAGGGAAAGACCAAATGCACCTAGTTTTGGCATGTATGGATGCTTCCAGCTGCGGGCTGGAATAAAATGAGAACTCCTAATTAGACACCCAACCACTGGGGGCAATCCATCCAATCTCCAGGGAGCACACTGGAACCATCATAGGCTTTGTTGCTGGAGAGACCTGGGTTCAAACCCCACGTGTGCCATTTGCTGCCATGCGATAGAGGGCAAGGTGGGGCATCTCTCCGAGCCTTGGTTTCCTCGTCTACAAAACAGAGTCAGTGCTCAGGGTTTGTGGGGATTAAAGGACACAGTGGATGGAGGGGAAGCCCCAGCCCAGTGCCTGTACCTAGAAGGGGCTCCACTCACACTCTTACTCAACTCCCCTACTTCCCCTGCCCGGGAGCTGCTACATCCAGAAATCATGGAGAAATGAAGCTGCCCTTCTCCAGCTGCCCATGAGCGATGACTAAAGTAAATAATTAATCCTGGCTTGAACCAAAGTTCGGACATTGTCCTATTATAGACCTGAACTCTGAGAGAAGGACCAGTTCGCCAACCCACCAGGGCTCAGAGCAGCAGAAACCTCTGGGTAGTCGCCTCCAGAAGCCCTGCCCCCACTGACAAGTGACTGTGTGTCCCTTCCAGGTGCCAGGCACCTAGCTGAGAGCTCGATGAATCAATTCCAGCCCAGGGGCCGAATTCAGGGGAGAGTTTCACTCTGTCAGAGCCCTGCTGCCAGCACCATGCCAGGCCAGCTAGGCTGCCTCCGATGTTGTTACAAAGAGAAATTCTCCCACACAGGCGAGTCCCTTAAAATAGCCCTTTGGGTCTGGGCCATCAGGAAACAGAACAAAGCTGGGTCAGAACGGGGCCTACCGTGAAAGACTTTGCAAAGCAGCCACTTCAAGCAGGGACAATCCCTTCACACTCAGAACCCTTAGGTGGGCAAAAGCGGCAAGGCAGGCTTTCTCAACAAAGAACCCTTCCACAGGAGGACAGCATGCTCGGTGGGCAGAAGGCCCCGCTACCCCTGGGGCCAGCCCTGGAGAGGGACCAAGTGTGTAAAGCACGGTGACAGTGTGAAACAGGCACAGGCTGGGGGCAAGGGGTCAAACACGCCTGGCTTTGTGCAAGGCTAATAATGATGCAACCTATGCTTTCTGCACGGTAGTTTCCACAGGAGTAATATGGGGTTAAAAATGCATGCCTTCAGGGCTGGGTGGGGACCAGAGATTATAAACAAAAGGCCTGGCAGTGCCTGGCATAAACCAGGAATTCAATGCATGGTAGCTGGATGATGATGATGTCTACGTAATACAGGCCAAGGTCTCCTTTATTACCAAGAGAAAATATTCCCAGAATAAAGGGAAACAGCAAGGGCTCTCTGCCCGGGACCACTAGCGACAGGCCAAAGTACAGACTGGCCCACACCCACTCAATCCCTTACCCCACCCGGTAGACCCTGCTAGCTCGTGATTCCCTACTCCTCACTCCCCAAAGTTAGCAGTGATCCATTTCCACCAGGCTCCAGGGATCCCAGAGACAGACTGGGGGCCCCTGCATAATTTATGCTGCACTGACACACACAGAGGAAGGGACTCTGTCCCCATCCCACATGTCCCTCCACCCTGGCTTGGGGAGGGTGGCTTCCTCACCCGGCCAAAGGGAAATGACAGCAAACGGCCAGAGAAAGAGCCAAGCGGAGGGGCAGGACGGCCAGCTGTTTCCCCTTTGCTAACTCAGCGCCTGACGTCACTTCCTCCCCTCAGGTAATAGCAGAGAGATGTGACTGGAAATAGCTCTGTCTCTTCCCATTCACAAAAATGACAGGCATGGAAAGAAGCAAAGTGTAGTTCCCAGAGGCACTTTTCTAGAAGATGTCTTCAATGAGGGCCTAAGGTGATCCTCAGTCCACCCTGGCTACGAGGCTTCTCAGGGGACAGAGCAGGGCCAGGAAATCTTGTATGAAAAATTCCCTGGAGGTCAGGAACAGCTCCCCTTTATAAAACATCCCTAGCCCCACACACATGAGAAGCTCGATTGAGGGACTCAGGAACCCTTCACAGAGTCTCTGGGCTCAGCACTTCCCCAAGCAGCTTTCACACCCACCCTCCCCTCTGCAAGGCAGGCCAGCAAGGAAGCAATCACCCCATTTACTAGAAGGGCAATTGGAGATCAAGAAGGGGACGGTGACCTGTGGAAGGTCTCACATGTGGAGAAGCCAAGCAGCCAGGCCTCAGGTGGGATCTCCTCAGGGCCTGGTCTCCCCAGGTGGAACGTGTGACTGAGGGGCTGTGAGGCTGTGGGGACAGGGCAGATCTGGAGCCAGCAGGCTCCTCTCCATATGTAGCCTATTAGCCGCATGGTGTTTGGCAATTTATTTAAGCTCTCTGGGCCTCAGTGTCCTCACCTGCACGATGTGGAGGCCAGAGGTAACTACACACTTTGGGGGGCTGTTTGGAGAGTTTCCGTGTAAAACTCGTAGCACGTAGAAAGCACTCAGAAATGTTAGCTGTTATTGTTATTATTCCATTTTCCCTAAGAATCAGGCTTACTGGAATATCTGACAGTGTGGCAGGGGTTTAAATAAATGAAGAGGTAATCTGAAGCATTGTATTTAAAACTAAAACCAGTTCAGAGACATGTTGAAGCAGAAGGCAACATTAGTGTGAATGTTTGGGGTGACAACCTAGGCTCCCAGCAAGCTGTTTAAAGCTAGCCCCCAGGCCCTATAGAGATAGGGGTTTCCTGGGGTGCTGGCTGGCTCAGTTGATACAGCAAGAGACTCTTGATCTCGGGATTTTGAGTTCGAGCCCCACATTAGGGGTAGAGTTTACTTAAAAAAGAATAAGTAAAAATATGGGGCACCTGGGTGGCTCAGTCGATTAAGCGTCCCACTTCGGCTCAGGTCATGATCTCACTGCTCGTGGGTTCGAGCCCTATGTTGGGCTCTGTGCTGACAGCTCAGAGCCTGGAGCCAGCTTTCAATTCTGTGTCTCCCTCTCTCTCTCTCTGCCCCCCTCCCCCACATGCACACCTCCACGTGGGTGCACGCACTCTCTCTCTCAAACATAAAAAAATCTTTACAAAAAAAATAAGTAAAAAAGAAAAAAGCTAAATATTATTTTTTGATTTTTTTAATGTTTATTTATTTTTGAGAGAGAGAGAGAGAGACAGAGAGAGAGAACGAGAATGCGAGCAGGGGAGGGGCAGAGAGAGAGGGGAATACAGAATCCCAAGCAGGCTCCACGCTCTGAGCTGTCAGCACAGAGGCCGACGCAGGGCTTGAATTCATGAGCTGTGAGATCATGACCTGAGCCAAAGTCGGCCGCCCAACCGACTGAGCTGCCCAACAGCCCCAATATTATTTTAAAAACCAAAAGGATAGGAGTTTCCTTTCTCTTGCTACTGGGGTACTGGGGAGTGTGGATGGAAATCACCCCACCGAGCACACTGCTGCGGCACCAGGCCCAGCCCGCCGGGGCCCTCCACCGATGAGGCCCGAAGCAGCCCCTGCCTCACTCCCAGCTGCATCCTCTCTCCTCCACCTCCTACCCCACCCAAGACCTCTGGGGTGCAATCAACTTTTATGAGGCAGCCTGACCCCTCCGAGTAAGAGCTATAAACAGAGAGGGCTGGGCTCTGGCCCGTCAACTAAAGAACCAATGCAGAACCAGAAAAAGGGCTCCGGTTCTCACCTCCGTCCCAGCCGTGGCTGCCAGAACAACCCAGCTCTGGGGCCCACCCGAAGGACCCCACAGTGACAGTCGGCTCCAGTCCTAAGAAGCAGAGGAATGATTCTCCCAAGGAATACTGTGAGGAGGTGTCTACACAACAAACTGAGTTCCCTCAACTGGCATTTGAGGCTCTCAGAAGCTACCCCCGACCTTTCTCCTTATCCTCCTCCCCCACATGGGTTTTGCCCTTGTTTTCCTGGCAGATTCCACCTCCAGGACCTTTGCCTTTCCCTTCCTTGGAATGCCCTTCCCCGCTTTTCCCACCTAAACCCTACTCCTTCCCATCCAAATCCTAATTACTCCTCAAAGCCCAGGATGAGCCTGCCTGTCCCAGCCCGGCTTCCCTGAAAACTCCAGTTCACAGAGAGCACTCCCCACTCCTGAAAAGCTTTAGGATTTCCTCGTTATTAAAGCTATGACCTATGTTGTGCTTAACACGTGCCGGGGACTGTTCTAAGCTCTTCACATTTATGAACCCATTGAATCTTCACCACCACCCAACGAGCTAGGTCCTATTTCCCCCACATTTTATGTTTTTTTACAGATGAGGAAACAGGTTCAGAGAAAGAAGTAGCTTGCACTGGGTCCCATGGTAGCCAGTGGTGGAGACAGGCTTCCAGCCTGGGGCCTGCAGAGCCCAGGTGCTCTCCCACAACGCAGCCTTCCAGATGCACATGACCTGAACCCCTT
The DNA here is from genome assembly GCF_018350215.1 of Panthera leo. Lineage (NCBI taxonomy): Eukaryota > Metazoa > Chordata > Mammalia > Carnivora > Felidae > Panthera > Panthera leo. The sequence goes on from NC_056689.1 coordinate 61,486,534, forward strand.
GGTTATTTTCATAGCCCTCCCTCACTGACCCAGCTCTGAAGGGGAAGACAGCGACAACCTCACAGACTTCAGTGTCAGAGACCAGGGTAGAATCCCAGCCTTGCCACTCAATTACTCTGAGAGTCACAAAAACACCGCGAGCCTCAAATTCTACATCTGCAAAGTCGGGATAAGAAACACCTCCCTACCTCATATGGTTGTCACATAGTTCAAACAAAAGGCCCTCTAAAAAGTACCTTCTACACTGCCTGGCACATAGTCAGTACTCGCCTTCTGAGTCTTCCCCTTCTCTCCTCACTGTGCATCTTGACACCCTCACTGGACTCAGCTCAGCACTTGTTGCCAAAGTGGTGCCTTGTCTAGAGGTTACTCGCGGGCACGAAAGGGGCCTTCCTGTGGTTTGCCCTCAGGCCCTCCTGTGCACACGTCCAGACCCCTGACCTCTCCGTTCACCTGCTTTCCTGTGGCTGACTCCACTCCAGGCGGCGGCAGCCTGGCCCAGGCGAGAAGTCACATGCAGCTCTGGGAATCACCTCTTGAAATGCTGATAGCCCTACTGGACGCTTCCATTATTTTTGGCAATTGTCATGGCAGAGAACAGCCCTGGCCCTGGCTCAGAACCTGTTTCCAAAGCCAGAGCTCCACCTCATTTCCCACACACACCCCTTGTCCTTCCTGTTCCCTGGATCCCTGTCCTAATCCATTATGATTTTTCCTGGATTCTCAGAACTCAAGAGGAGTAAGTGTAACTACCATATGCATAACTCTATTATTTGTTTGATTTTGTTTAATTAAGAGGCAAAAGGGAACAGGGTTGCCTGTTAGACTTTTTCTGGCCAAGAACTAGTCTGGTCAGTGACTCAGGCTGAGGAAATTAGAAGGCAATTTCCAGGGGACTGCCATGCAATCCCAAAGTCCTAGGTCCTAACACTTCTCTAATTCATGGCCTCCACTGGCCATTAACTCATGCTGGCCCTGGAATATCTCTTTGGGAAATGCAGCAGCTGGCACTTACGTTTCTGGAGCTGGAATAAGTCTCCTCTAACATCAAATAGGTTTATTTTTCCCTTCCCTTCACTTCCCCTCTGCCTGCCACCACACACGGTGATTCCAATCCTGATCTGTCCTCACCCCCTCCAAACCCGCACTCAGGTCCCAAAAGGGCCATGATAAATGGCTGGTTGTGCTCCATGTTCCAAAGGCCAGTAGGATGTGGTTGGTTGTTCCATGAGCAGGAAGCTTTGTCAGACCCGTGAATCACCCCTGGATCACTCACTCGCCTCCTTGGAAAAGGAGAAAAAACTGTTCTTGTGTGTATGTGTATGTGTATGTGTATGTGTTTGTGTAAGAGGGAAAGACAGAGACAAAAAGAGAAAAAGAAACCAGGCAAGAGTAACCCATGTGTAGTACTGACCTTGGGGCTAGGGTCCTGTTTGACCTTGCCCTTACTTGATGACCTCTCTACTCCTCTTCCTTAACCCATGTCCCTTCCCTTCCCCTTCCCAGCTTATAGCAGCCATTACTAGATCTGCTCCAGGAAGCCCTCCAGGTCTGAACAGCTGCTCCTTGTTTATCTGTTTCTGTTGTGTGTTGGGTGTTTTCCATGGGGCATGTAGCCCAATTTCCCATCACACTATGAGCAGCTGGTCTTTCCATTTTTGCCTCAGCCTTTCCTTTTCTCTCAGCTTCACCTACCAGGTCTTACATGTACTCTAGTGTTTTGGTGATCATCAAACAGAAGGAACACCAGATGGAAACTAGAATATGTTGAATGAGCATGGTAGGGACCAGGTACTAAGTAGAATGCTTTACCCAGAATTATCTCAAATCAATTCTCCAAAAGTCCTGTGAGGTTACAAGCGAGGAAACTGAAGCCCAGAGTGGCACAGCTAGGAAGGGCCAGAGGTGGGATTCAAACCCCGATCTACCCAACAACACTCATTTGGTAATGGAACTGGCCTTCAGAAGACCCTTTCTACAGCTGCACGTCCTTCCTCCTATAACACTGGATCCACACTCTAAGGGCTTAGAGAAAAAATGAAGGGCAGAGAAATGAATGGGTCTAGAGCCAATTCCTAAAAATGTACTCCCAGGACCAAGACCAAATTCTGTGATGATCTAAACATACAAGAGGATGTACTATTTCCACAGTGTTGATCCTTAATTCATCACCTCCTGCATCAGTGGGGACCAGATATCATCCTGGATCCACTCCATTCTCCCTGCCTCACCATGCTCGCCCTCCGTTGCTTTCACAAACTCACCTCCACTGCTTTCACGAACTCTGTGGCATGAGGTGAATGTCCCACGGGACATACAGTGAAGCAGTCCTCAAGACCACCATGCACTGCTCTCTCAGTGACATGCAAGCCCGAGCCTGGTCTCCCCACCCTGACTTTAGTTGATGAAAGGGCCCCATTTTAGGTTCATATCCTCCTTAGCAGGTAAGCTAACCTGTTTACCCAGATCTGCCTTATATTAACTGGGAGACTCTGGGCAATCTCTAACCTTTGCAAGTTAACCCACCTCTCGAAAGAAATCAAAGAACATACCCAGGTTAGGGTGCATTAGGGTACATCTGATGAACTGTAGGAATCACACGAAATCATGAATGTTAAGTGTTTGGCACCGCTGATGGTAACTGCTAACAATGGCTATTATTCACATTCCCTAAAGAGTCCTGTAGAGGATCAAAACATTCATGACTGATATTTGTCTGAAATAAACAATCAGGAAAGGAAACCACTGTAAAAGCACAATGCCTCCCAAATCCAAACAAATACTTTGTTCTAGATAAACGAGCTTCTCTCCAGTGCCATATGACTTGACACACACCTACACGTGCATGTGAGTGCAAAGAATTATGGTAAACCTGAACTAGAATTCTTATGGAAAATGTTTATATGAAGGTATCTGCAGGTTGCATCCAGCATCATCAGGACCATTTGAAAGACAAGCGGTCTGAGGCCAAAGTCACTTGACCTAAGATCTCCCCAGGGGCAACTCATAAAAGTCAAGCGAGGAGCCCAACTCCACGGCAGGGAGCCTGGTCTAAGTGGCAGGTGCCCACTTTCCCTGAACCCCACCCAAGCAGGGGCTTGGCAGAGAGGAAGGAAGCAAGGGCTGACAGCACCATCCAAACAATAGAAGCCACTTGCCTGTCTTTTCATAAACAGACTAAAAGCACAAGACCCTCGGTGTTTAGGCAGCTCCCCCTTGTCCTGGAGACAAGCACACCCTTTGCTGGATGTCCTGAGAAAAACTTTCCACTGTGTTCCCAGTGTTCTGCAGCCAGCAGAGCCCCTCCTGCTTGGGCCCCAGGCTTCTCATCAGCCAGCTCCAGCTAACGTGCACATCCCATAAAAACTCTCTGCTCTGCAATGTGCCAAGCCACAGAATAAGAATTCACCATCAGTGGAGGAGAGGCGGGAAGGGGGTATGCTTCTCCAGTGCAGAGGGCTTCCAGAACATCTGCGACTTGGGCTCAGCGCATCCTGCCAGCTACCCACACCAGAGTACCTTACCCAGGACACTTGACCTTCTGGTGTGTGGTATCCACCGTAGAAGCACCATGAGGGGAGGAGATCCTAAGCTTCAGAGGCACAAGCTCCCCCAACCTGCTCCTCCTGCCGCTATGAGCCCAGCTGACACTTTCTATTATTGGGTCCCCTCTCCTTATATTATGCCCCATTAATGCCCCAAATACGTAGGAACCTCTTACTATCACCAGATACTTGATTTCCTAGTCAACTCCAACCAGACTTAAGGGTACTTAGATGAACAAAACCCACGCCATGTTCAAAATGCCAGTTAAACCCAGGTGTTGTGAATGGTTGTGTTGCAAGTGACTTTATCCCGTCTCCATTTCCCTCCATTTCCTCTTCTGTAAAATGCGGGGGGTGGGGGGGTGGTGAGCCTGATGAGTCCTGCCAGCTCCACAATTCGACAACATATAACACTTTCTCCTTTAATTGTTTTCTACAACCTTATTTTAGAGCCCTGTATGGCCCCAGCTGTTCAGTGACATCACTCCCTGTCCCAAACATAATGTCGATTCTTACATGGGAAGCAGAGATGTCCTGGGAAACGCTGTCTACAAAAAGAGAGGAAATGATCATTTCAAGGGAATCAGACAGGACTTCTTTTGTGTTTTTCACATACAACAAGTTATTATCAATCTGAAAACCCGAACTCTTTCCCTCTTTTTTGCCAGACCATTAATAGCTACTTTTCAAAAGTGCTTTCTTAGTCAGAATCTCACCAATAGTAAGCTATCATTTAGTGAGGGCTTGTTACCTGCCAGGAACTGTGCTAAGTGCTTTTCATGGATGATCTCATTTAATTCTCCAGACCACTCTATGAAATAGTACTATTATTATCCTCACTTTAAAAATGAGGAACGCTGAGTCCCACAGAAGTTAAATAACTTGCCCAAAGTCACATAGCTAGTTAGTGGCCAAGCCAGGCTTTGAACAGGACCCTCCCCCAGCCCCAGCACTAACCACATTTCAGTGCCGTCTGCAGTGGGTACCCAGTTGTTTTAGCAACCTTTCTGGCTTGTTGCCAGTACATTCAACATCTGTAATCTTGGACATCACTGGTCAGAGCTAAGATCAGATGTTTCACGTAAAATCGAGAGCACCACGAAAAAGCACCACGTGGGTCTCAGAGCAGAGAGTGCCATCTGTTGAATGCAGGGCCTGCCTTAACTGACGACTAGAAAAGAGAACCCCTAAAACTTAGCCTGCCACGTCTGAAAAAAATGGTTAGGAAGGCCAACTTGATACTAAGTGCTGGGATGTGCAAATGGACATCTGTACCTGGAGCAGGGTGACCACATAGTAACCCAAGTCCTCTAAAAGGAGCTTTCTTGAAATGAAGATGCTTGCTGAGTCAAGCAAGGAACAACTCCCCCCCCCCCCCCCCATGGGCACCCACCTCTCTGTCTGGTCAGGAACCAGACTCCTTAGTTTACCTCCTCTCCAATCTGAGCCCAGGCCCATTTATTCGATTCTTAAAAAAAAAAAAAAAAAAAAAAAAAGCCCCAAAGTTCAGAGCTATTGGTGATACAGACAGAAAGAGCAGCCTGAGGCTGACGTTGACGTTGGCACAAACCTTAGTCCTCTTCCAAGAGAGAAATAAAAGCCATTTCTCAGAGAGCAATGTGCAGTCTAGGGCAGCAACCTACAGCCTGTTTTAATTGTTAAAATTAATGCTTTGAGCATTCTAAATCCTCCTTTAAGTGCCTAATTTGCAAATAAGATGCAGCCCTTCTGCTTTGCGTGCCTGGCTGTCTCTTCTTTCTCAAGTACAGAAGCAAAGCGGTTCAGACAGGCGTCCTCAGCCATCAAGGACACCATGTTTACTTCCTAAGGTGCGAAGGATGGCAAGACAGGACCGGCTGAGATGAAAGGGGGACGTGTCACACAGACCCAGGGCTCAGCTCGGCTCAATCAACCTTAGCCCCTTCTCATTAATTGTGGGGAAGGAAGGGGGAGGGGCAGCCGGCCGTTCCTTGGAGACCACAGCAAACATTTGCCTCCTCGTGTCTGGAGACGGAGCATCACTTAAGAGGAAATGAACCCGGTTAAGGGTCACGTCCAGAGAAGGGATAAAAGGAAAAGCCACAATTCTCCTCACACCGACGGACACAATGACTTTAAGAAGGAAATCAAAGCTCAGGGCTGAGGGTGGAGGTGGGGCAGGGGGCGCGGCGGCTTCCCTCTGCCCCCAGACCCAGGCCTAGGGAGGCAAGGACCAGAGCAAACGTGGGAGGACAGCACGAGGCTTCCTTCCCCAGGACAAGCCTCAGAAAGACTCACGGGGCGGCGCGAGAGTGAGCGACCCAAAAGCCCCCAGGGAGGGCCAGGAGATGCTCTTTCCCAACGGAGCTACTCAGCTAGGGCTCGACGAAAGCTCCCCCCACAATCCATCAAAGCTCAGGCGGACAGATGACTTCACCGTTGTAACAGACAAGGGCAGCCACTTGCCAATTCCAATGCCAAAAAAAGAAAACGGGGGGCGGGGGGAGTGGAGAAAGGACAGAGAAGGCTTCCCTGGAGATCACAGCCCTGCGAAGAAACTCCACAGCCGAGGGCTGCCCTGTGGGCACTTAGCTCCGGGACTGAGCGGGTGAGGGCGAGGGGGCCCCCCGGGGGTCCTCGGGAGGGGGGGGGTGTCTCCGGCCAACCCCCCGCAGAGGTCGGTAGGGGCAGTACTCACGTAGTGCTTGGAGGGGTTCCTCCGCTTCTCCACATCCACCACCGTGGCGTCCTGCACGCAGTAGGCCAGCATCTTCCCCCCCACAAAGAGAGTGGCGCCCTCCAGCGGCGTCACCTTCTCATCCCGGTCCGGCTCCCGCTTCTTGCCCCGCTTCTCGGGTCCCGGGGCCACCCAACACTCCGGCCCCCGCGTCGCCGCCGGGGCTCCTGGCGCCCACAGGTACGGCCCCGGGACAGGGACGGTCCGGGAGGGCACGCGGGCTCCTTGCGCCCCGGGCGGCTCCCCGTGGGCCTGCCGCGCGCCCCTTCCCTCCCGCGCCGCCGCCGCCGCCGCCGCTCTCCGCCTCGCCCGCCCGCTCTCTCCGCCGTCCGCCGCCCGGTGGGTCCGGCGGGAACTGGCGGAGCGGAGGAGGGGCGGGGGTGTGTCCCGCCGGCGAGGGGACGGGGCGGGGGCCCCGGAGCCTGCTGTCAGCGCGCTGGGGAGGGGCTGGCGGCGCCCCTTCGCCGCGCTCGGGCTCCGGGGGGCTCGGCGCTGGCTGAGGCTGTGGGCGCAGGAGGCGGAGGCAGGGCCGGGCCGGCAGGGAAGGGAAGGGAGGGGAGGGGAGAGAGGGGAAGAGCGCGGGGAGGGGCTCCGGGCCCGGGGGAGGGGCTCGGGGCGACTAGGAGGGGGCTGCAGCCCGGCCCCAGAGGCCTGGGAGCGCCGGCGCGCCCCCACCGAGCGTGAGCGCAGCCAGCTGCCTGACCCCGCCACCGGGCTACTTCGCCGGGCGCAGAAACTCGAGGTGTCTTTGGAGGGAGGAGGGGCGGGGGAAGTGAACCCAGCGCGCCCCCATCCTGGCTTTCCGTCTTGGAGCGGATTTGTGCCTTTTTGTCCCCACCTTTACGTCCCCCTCCCACTCATATCCCCAGAACCTTGTAATGAAAAGTAGTTTATTACCCCGCTGTTACTGCCCAGGCTCCCCGAGGAGGGGACCGGAATAGGGAAAGGGCCGGCATTAAATCCTTCAAGCCAGAGCCTCTTTTGATAAATCACCTGACCCCCCCCCCCACCCTTGCGGGTCACAAAGGGTGAATTCTCCCCGGAAATGTGATCGATCCAATGCCTGAGTCGTCCATCGATCTGGGCCCGCGTAACTAACCCGTGACATCATTTACCAGTGAGCTTACAAGACTGCATAACACCCCGGCCTTAAGCCCGGGGCTCCCCCTGGAACCCTCCCCAGGCGGGCCAGGAGGGAAGGGAGCACACAGGAGGGAAAATGCACCAGATTGGCCCCCCCACCCTTCACCCCTGCTCATCACTGGCCCCTTTCTCACCACTTCTCTGACTTGCGCACTTGTCCATCCGTGGACAATTTACTCCCCTCCCCCCATCGATTTCAATATTCTTTTTCATTCTAGTTTCAAATATTTAAAGAGGTGGTGTTTTCACAATTAATTTCTATTGTTTCACAAACACAATAAAGCTTTGTGAGCATAGACCAATGTGAAACGTCTGAAATGAGGGCCAAGAGTTTTATGACCTTATTGTATTAACAGTTTCTTCCCTGCACTGTCAGGACCCATGCACCAATCTAAGATTATTCACACATTTGCATGGTACAGAGTACCCCACATTCCTCCATCCTTCTCGCTGAAGGATGCTAGAACACCAAGGGATGACACTATCTAAATACTTAACCTTGAGCAAATCACTTCATGCAGGTATTAGACTTACCTTAATGTTCTCATTGGTTGAACGTGGGTGCCAAACTAAATGGTCTTTTAAGATTCCTGCCTGCATATACTCCAAACTCTAAGCAGTAGTTACTCCTGTGAACTGTTTTGGGTTCTTTGTTTTTCATAATTAACTGGTATGGATTTTTGATATTTAAAAAATGAATAATAAATTGACTATGCACCTATTCTATGCTCATTTATAAGACATTAAGAGATGGAAGAGAGTGTGAAAGAATTCAATTAATATCTGTGGAACTGAAAACTGAATCTAATTGAAATATGCTTATCCTTTCCCTCAAAGAGTTGAGAAACAGGGATATCATTAAGCCTGTATATAATAAAATGTACATTAGGACATTAGAAAATGGAGGCGTAGAGCAGTCAAGGGGAGCTTCATGGAGGAGGCTGTCTCTGTGCTGAGCCCTGGAGGATGGGCAGAGTTCAGAACACCACAGAACACCATCGGAACATCATAGCAGAGTTTGGAACACCTCCTCTGAACTCCTCTAGGCCAGCAGCACTTGCCCTGAGCTGTCTTGACATGTGTGTTTGCCCACAATATGCTTTTTTTTTTTCCCTCTGAAAGCACCCTGTGCACAGGGACTGGCTATAAGCCATCTTATACTCCTGTGCATTCCTCAGATAGCCAAGCATGGTGCCATGTACGTAGTACTAGTCACTGTACAAGAATCTGTGGAGCGAGGGGCGCCTGGGTGGCTCAGTTGGTTAAGCATCTGACTTCGGCTCAGGTCATGATCTCGCAGTTTGTGGGTTCGAGCCCCACGTCGGGCTTTGTGCTGACAGCTCAGAGCCTGGAGCCTGTTTCGGATTCTGTGTCTCCTCCTCTCTCCCTGCCCCACCCCGCCATGCTCATGCTCTGTCTCTGTCTCTCAATAATAAATAATTTTTTTTAACTCTTAAAAAAAAAAAAAGAATCTGTGGAACGAATGATCAGGGGAAGAAGAAAAGATGGAGTGAGGAGAAGCAACATGTGTAACCTGAAGCCTGAACCAGCTGAGACAGACAGAAGACCAGAAGGACAGTGTCCACCAGGTGCAAGGGTAAGGGAAGGGGGCGAGGCACAGGAGAAGGAGATCGAGAGAAGGATGGGTGTGGGACATCCAGACTGTGACTAGTCTTGACACTAGGCCCAGGGCTTCTCTATCGGAGATGTTGAAAGCCTTGTGGATGCTAGAGCAGGTGTCCTAGGAGAAGGTGATCTGGCAGTGATGCTCAGTGATAGGAAAGCCAGGAGGCAAGGTGCCACTGTTCTGAGCAAGACTCATTCCCCATGGGGATGGAAGGTACACCTGGATAGGCCCTCAGCCCTGAGCTCCCCTCAAAGGAAGGACTGGGATCTGGGAACCCAGGAGGGCCTGTGATGATGAAGCAAGACAGCCTGTGGGTTCACCGTAAAAGGATTCATAATGGCACCCAGCCACTCTTCCTCTGTGGACCTCAAGGCATTCTGGAAGTGCTAATTAAGCCTGAGAAGCCCCTGGTGAGGAGAGCTGGTGTTCAACTGTTGGAGGGAAAGAAGAGAAAGGCAGTTAGCTTGTCCTGGGTCCCCTTTTGAATCAGAGCAGTCAGCTCACCAAAGAGGCACTAATGGCTTCCCACTCACCATCTTTTTCCTGCACTAAGATCCACACTGAACAAAACTCTAAACACAAGGGATCTGGAGGACAGAGGGAAGGCTCCATGCTTCTCCACTGTCCTAATGACTTTGTGTTCGCCTACAAGGCATTGGCCTTTTGCCAGTCTCAGAAACCCCGTACAACCTGACATTTCTTAAATTCAAGGTCCTTTTTTTTTTTTAACGTTTATTTATTTTTGAGGCAGAGAGAGACAGAGCATGAACGGGGGAGGGTCAGAGAGAGGGAGACACAGAATCCAAAACAGGCTCCAGGCTCTGAGCTGTCAGCACAGAGCCCGACGCGGGGCTCGAACTCACGGACCGTGAGGTCATGACCTGAGCTGAAGTCAGCCGCTTAACCGACTGAGCCACCCAGGCGCCCCTTAAATTCAAGGTCTTTACACACAACGTGAGTACTCCCAACTTCCCCTTGCGCTCCCGAATTACCTCAATTAAAGGGAGCAACTGAGTGGCGGTACCCACCCCAACCCCATGGTGCCGAGATCTCTGGGAATTATTAGTTGGGCAGAAGTAATTTACATCTGCAGGGGGCAGGGGGGGAATCTTTTTTCCCTCCTGGGGCTGTATGTTCAAGAGGCTGTGAGTGTAAAATGGTACAACTCTCTCTTCTTGCCAGGGTAATTTCAAACTCACACAGATCTGTTTCCCAACAATGAAGGAGCCCCAAAATGCTTTAGGCGTTTTTCTTCAGCACGCTTTTACTGAGTGCCTGGAACTCCCCAGAAATGACTGAGACTGGACAAAGGCCGCTTGGAGAAGGGACTGTGTCCCACCTGTTCAATACCCCAGCATGCCTGGCACATAGAAGGTACATTGGCTGGTCTGTGTTGACAGCATCTGCTTGAGGAGCTAGCAGCACCGGAGAAGATTCGGTAAACCCGTATTTTGCCACTTCCATCCATGAACTGGGGATGACTTCAATCCAAGGACATTGTGTGAGTTCACCATAAAATTATAAAAATACCAAATAAAAGTTTAGGATAAGTAAGGATAAAAGAGGACCCAAAATAAAGATGCAAACTGATACCTAAACATCTGATTTTTCAAAAAAAACAGATCATTGTACGTATTTGAGAACAAAGAATCTTCCACTTGGGAGGAATCCAAGAAGCTCCTTATCCCTCTAATTTTACAGAAGAGCAAGCTAAGGCAGAGAAAAACTAAGCAAGTCGCCCCTTGCCACAAAGCTAGGTAGTCCCAGGCCAGCAATCTTTCTCCTCCCCCGCGCTTAGGAGCCTGTTCACAGGCAAGAACAGTTTGTTGAAGGAGCACGCTCAGTGCACTGACAAATCCATGCAGATCCAGAATGGCGCTCTCCCTTAAACCCCGAGTCCCTTATTCCGATGCTCCATTCACACAAGCATCACACTGGCTGCCTCGACCCCCATGGAGGCAGCATGCCGCTCAAGGGCAGGGAACATGTGTGTCTTCCTGGAAATCCCACCCCAGAGCCCACCCTGCTTCCTCTGCCATGTAGTCTTCATGACCACCCCAAGGGAGACAACCACAGGAAGCCACTGAAAACAGCTCAGTGCTAAACAAAGGCCCAGTACCGCTCCCTCTCCTTTTCAGAAAGTTTATGGCAGTTGCTAACCACGCATTTGGTTACTAATCATACATTGCCCTATGACAGCTCCACTGCTACTGTATTGAGCACCGATCAACACCTTTTATTGCTCATTAACTTAGGCTGTGCTTAGGCTGTGCCTCCCAAACCGGCAAGAAGCCTGTGAGGGTCTGGAGGACTTCTCCAGACTCTGGCACCACCTTTCCCTCCCTGCCCCCACCATTGCACCCTGGCCACCTGCCATACACACCCCATCCAACGCAAGGCTATGTACATTCCAGGCACTCAAGAAATAGTTGTCTTTTGACATTTCTGAGCTCTTAACAGTTAACTGCAGGTGCTGATGATAAAAGTGATGTCTAAGAAGAGCTGAACAGAGTTCTGGAGCAAGGCTTATACAACCTGGTTTCTAGTCCGGCTCAACCACAACCCATCCAGCCTTGTGACACTGACATCACTTCCCACCTCTGGGTCTCTGATGATCTTTCTGGTCCCTTCCATGCCATCCGATGGTGTAAAACTACTACAGTAAAGTGAGGTAGAAGTGGACTCTTACCCAGAGATGTGTAAATTTGAGTGAAATTTGGGGCCCCCTCCTGGCCAAAGTGGTTTTAGCACCTTTAACTCCAGCAGCTAGCTGGCCCTAAGGGATCCCTTACAGTCAGTCCTCAGCCGACCTCTGGCCAGGTATCAATGACCTGCCAATATATGGACTATACACATCCAGGGCATTCCTGCTTCTCTATTTCTTTTCTTCCTTCCTTCCTTTCTCTCTCTCTCTCTCTCTCTCTCTCTCTCTCTATCTCTTTCAGATCAGCCCTAATATTCTTATGTTTAGGGAGTATCTTAAGGATGGTCTCTCCTGAATTTGAAGTAGACACTGAGGCCAACTTCTGTATTCTCCAGAGAAAGGTAAATTGCTGGCCAGACTTCTCCTTTCTTTGGTTGCTGTGAAATGGGAGCGGGATGAGGTGCCAGAATTGCCCTATCGGTTCAGCCCCACTGTTCAATAATAACAGGCCCCTCCTGCTTGCCAAACCAGCAGGTAGGGGAAGCCACATCTCTCTGTCACCCAACACAGTAAGTATATCAGTGAAATCTCAACAGGCTTATTTACATGGTGTCATTGAGAGTCTCAGCATCCTGTCTTAGCCTTGACTCTGGTGAGGGTTCTTACGCAGCAGAATTTTTTCATAGAACCACTTTCAAGTTCCAAACTTAGCAAATGATCATGCCCCTGGAATACCAGAGAGAAATCCAATAACTTGCACGGCCAAAGAGGACAAGGACATAATTTGATTCACAGAGGGGGAAAAAGTATCATTCTATAACCCCAGATATCTGGTCCCCAGACCAGGGCATTTTGTTTTAAGAGCCTCAGCTTGAGAGTATGGATGGTTTCATATATCTATCTCAACTAGTGAGCATGCCTTCAAGTGTATTCCTGCCTGGTTGGGGTCACTAGCATCATCTTGTATAAAAGATCAGTCTGCGTAGTTCCATTTGACCATAAACCACCAAAGATTTTCTTTTTCAAAATCCCCTGAATTTTCCAGAAGCTGACAAACCCTAAGTTGGCCACTGGATGACCAAAAGAACAGAAAAAAAAGTCACTTTGGAAATTCAAAGGCAATTTCTTTAAATAGTCCAAAGCCACAAAAAAAAAAAAACAAAAAATAGGAGTCTGGTTTTGTTTGGCCCCCAATTTTTTTTTTCAGTTTTGTATTCAGAAATGTCATAAAACACTGTTCTTCATCCTTTTTGAACTCATGTCTATTTCAAGTGAAAGATTCAAGACTCAAACTCAGGTCTGGCTCCAGCTTATGTCCTGCCTTCTCTGTCTGAAGCAGAAGATAACCCCATTGTTGATTCATTGCTTACCCAATAGGCTAGAGCAGGCAGAGTAGACTTTATTTAGTAGACTGGATTTTCGCACCTAGGTGAATCTGGCTGGGATTTGGACTGTCAACAAGGTGTTGCCCTAGGCAGATTACTATGATCACTTTGATTAATGTTACTGCCTAATATATGAATAGTGCATATCCTAGTTAAGACTCTGGTTTACAAATACTAGAAATTGAACTAGTTCAGCTAAAAAAAGAAAAGGGTTCTTTATTTCCCATATACAGTGGTTGCTCCTATCCACAGACATCAGGGCTTCTCAGAACCAGGAAGTAGCAAATCTTTGAGAACATGCTCATTTTCTCCATCTCTTATCTCTGCTTAGTACTGTGTGTTCTATTTTATTCTTCTCTATCCGCAGACCATGTTTCTCTGCTTCTTCACCCACATAGCAAGGGCCCCCCAGTGCCCAAGTATCTACCACTCTCTCAATTCCAGACACACCTGAGACTCACTGGCTGCCTCTGGAGTCCAGATCCCAGTTCCCAGGAAAAACAATCTCATTGGCTTAGCTTGAGTCACATGTCCACCACATGTCCACAATTATCATGGGGTGGAGTTATCTATTACAAACACGACTCTGGAGAGCTAACCCACTAAGAAACATGGCTGATATGAGTGGCCCATACACCCCAGAATATGCCTACTAAGTTATTGTTTACTTTTAAAGGGACCTCATTTGTTTATTTATTCACTCAATGAATATTTAAGTTACCAGCATGTTCCCCCACTCCACTAGGAACTGGGGCTGTATACATGTGGGGCAAACCAGACCAAAGTCCTTGTCCTCAGAAAATCTTACCACCTTTAGGGAAGATAGACATTGTTTTAAAAATCTTACAGGCATTCCTGGGTAGCTTAGTCGGTTAAGCGTCTGACTCTTGATCTCGGCCCAGGTCATGATCTCACGGTTTATGAGATTGAGGCCCACGTTGGGCTCCTCGCTGACAGCGGGAGCCTACCTGGGATTGTCTCTCTCCCTCTCTCTCTGTCCCTCCTCTGCTTGCTGTCTCTCTCAAAATGAATAAACACTTGTTAAAAGCATACAAATAAATGTAAAATTATAATTCTGACAAATGTTATCAAGGTGAGACAAACATACACCAAAGTATGAATGGTGGTAATCTCTGGGGATGGAAATTTAAAGTCTTAAATTTTGAAAATTAATTTATTTAAAAATTTAAAAATTTTATAGCACACACGTCCTTCTGTAATAATAATTTTTAAAATTTTTAAAAGGATCACTATCCTGGTGAAGGGCCCAGTGGGTGAAGGGGACAGCTAGAAATTCTGCAGTGGTATACAGGAGGCGACAAGAGCTTGGACTAGGATGATGGTCTTGGGGTGAAGTGAAGGGAACTGGAGGAGACAGAGTGGCCTCTGTTTGGTGATGTTGGGCAGGGATGAGGGAAGTAGAGGTGCTAAGGACAGTTGTAGTTTCTTGGCCTGTGGAACTGGGGGGATGGACAGTGGTGCTACTCAGTTTTCTGCCTTTCTTCTAGTCTATAATATATGGGGGCTGGTCTAGTCAATATCAATAGTTCCCTTTAGCTATCATCACAATAACCATAGTAATATCAGCAATTGTTTAGTAAGGCCCTACTGTGTGCTGTGCCAGGAATTCTGCTGAGTGAGCACCATACTCACGTATCAATTCCACAAATGGGAATTTAGTCAAAAAGAATAGCCTCCCTCGTGGAGTTGAACTAGGTAGAGGAAACAATGGATCAGGCAAGGGAAAACCAAGACTTTGGGGCCCCCTCCAATCTCTATTTTTAAAAAAAATGTTCACTTTTTTATTTTTGAGAGAGAGCACAAGCTGGGGAGGGGTAGAGAGAGAGGGGGAGACACAGAATTCAAACCACTTTCCCAGGCTCTGAGCTGTCAGCACAGAGCCCAACATGGGGCTCGAACTCACGAACTGTGGGATCATGACCCGAGCCAAAATCAGATGCTTAACCGACAGAGCCATCCAGGTGCCCCTCAAATCTCTATGTTTTTTTTTTAATGTTTGTTCAGCATTTATTTAATGAGGGCAGGGAGAAAGAAATTTTCTACTAAATGTGCACTTCTTTCTCCACATTCAGAGTAAGGCATTTATTACGAGGATTGAAAGCAATGTTTTCTTTCTCTTTTTTTTTAAATTATTTTTTTAATGTTTATTTTTGAGAGAGACAAACAGAGCACAAGAGGGGGAGGGGCAGAGAGAGAGGGAGACACAGAATCCGAAGCAGGCTCCAGGCTCTGAGCTGTCAGCACAGACCCCGATGCATGGGGTTCAAACTCTGGAACTGTGAGATCATGACCTGAGTGGAAGTCGGACATTTGACAGACTGAGCCACCCAGGTGCCCTGAAAACAATGTTTTCTGAATCATCTTTTATTTCCTGGTTCTCCATACTTGGATAATGTCACTCACACACTTCCTATGAGTAAAAGTAACTTACATGGATATAGCTTCAAAATCTTAAAAGATATTTTAAAAGATATTTTAAGAGTTTCTTTTTTTTCTTCCTTTAACTTTCATGGAGGTCAGATGTTTGCTATTTTTTGAAGTTCTCTTTTTTTGATTTTGGGGGAGGGGAGAGGAGGAGGATGTTTTCTGAATAGTTAACTTCTTGGGAGGCATATTAAAAGTTTGAACTTACTTAAAACCAATCATTCCTTCCAAGGAAATAGCTCTAGGCTGTGGATTACTGCACATTGACCTTGCAGCTGGGAGTGACCACTGCTGACTTGCAAAGCTGAGCTGGCTGGGGTCAGAGCTGGTCCAGCCCAGTCTACAAGTGCAAAGCATCCTGTACAGGCACCCTGCAAGAAATACTCCACAGAGATGGGAGGCGGTGGTGAGAAGGGATTTGTAATTTCCACTTGAGGATGCTGTTTAATGTGGCAGGAACTGGACCTTTTGTGCCAGGAGATCCTTGGAAAATCCCACCCTTTCAGGCCAAAACTTAGTTATTTGTCTACCCTGCTTACCACATGACAGGTTACCGCTGCTCAGATTTTCCGAAAGAAAATAGAAAACTCTCACCAATGGATAGCCAAGAGACCCTATAGATAATGTCTGATTATTAATTCATGATATTATTAAAACAGAAGAATGCCAGCTCCACAAGCACAGGATGTTGGTCTGTTTTCTTACCCACAACACACCCCCATTGCTGAGAACAATGTCTGACACATGACAAGTTTTCATTAACTAAATGATACTGAATATTTTTTTTACTTTTTTGGGGCCATATGATCTCTGCTACAACTACTCAACTCTGAATAGTATGCCTATGCTATCACCCTGTAATTTCACTCCTAGTACACATCCAAGAGAAATTAGTGAATATGTCCAACTAAAAAAGAAATGTACAAAAGTATTTATAGAAGCACTATTCATAATTACTCAAAACTGAAAGCCACCCTGATGCCCACTAAAGCTGAGTAGACCAATAAATGGTGTTATATTCATACAATAGAATATTATATACCAGTGATAAAGAACAAACAACTGTAATATATAACAAACTGGATGACTGCAGACATAATGTTGAGCAAAAAAGACTCCAAGGGCACCTACTATATGATTTCATTTATATAAAGTTCAAAACAGTCAAAATTAATTTATGGTGGTAGAGATCATATTAGTGGCTGCCTCTAAGAAGTATAAACTGGGAGGAGGCACAAAGAACAGTGGCTGCTCCATCTTGATCTGGGTGGAAGTGTTAAGCCACCTGCTAGAGTTGAGCATGGCAGTGTTATGTAATATCTTGCTATGGACTGAATGTTTGTGTAACCCCTTCCCCCCCACCCCCGACAAAAAAAGTCCTGATGATGAAACCCTAATCCCCAGTGTGATGGTATTTGGAGCCAGGGACTTTGGGAGGAAATGAGGTCATGAGGGTGGAGCCCTCATGATGCGATTAGTGCCCTTATAAATAGAGACACAAGATGGCTTGTTTCTTCTCTCTCTCTCTCTCTCTCTCTCTCCCCTGCCCCACCCCCCACCTGTGTGAAGAAACCAAGAGGAGGGTCCTCAGCAGAACCCACCCATGCGGGCATTCTGATCTCAGACTTACCAGACTCCAGAACTATGAGAAATAAATGTCTGTTGTTTAAGCCACTCAGTCTATGAAATTCTTGTCATGGTAGCCAGAACTGATGAAGACAGACCTCAATTTTTCAAACTTGTTTTTTTTTTTTTTTTTTTTTTAAGTAGACTCCATGCACAGGCTCGAACCCATGACCCTGAGATCAAGACCTGAGATGAGATCAAGAGTCAGACACTTAACCAACTGAGCCACCCAGAGGTACCCCAGACCTCAATTTTTTTTTTTTTTAAAAGAATGAAATAAAACTAAATAAGTAAAGATTCTGGTGAGTAAAAACAATGCATGTTGTAGAAGGATGTGTATAGTATACCATTTATGTAAATGTTAAAAATAAAAATCAATATTACACATAATATATGTTTAGGGATATATACATCTGTGGTTAAAATATTCAAACAGACAGGAGGGATACATACCAACTTCAGGATAGTGGTTACCTCTGGTGAGAGAGGGGACCCAGAAGATTCTGTAATTGTAGTAATATATGTAATTTAAAAAAGAATTGAATGTGGTGAAATGCTAATATTTGCTAAACTTGCGTGGTGAGAACTTATTTTTCATATTGCGCTCTGTACTGTGAACTGTGCTTGAAATATTCATAATTTTTAAATTATTAAAAATGAAAATATAAAATCAATCCATAGGGACAATGAATGCGCCTTGACAGGTGCATTCAGAATTCAGAGGTTGGTGGTTAGGGATGTCCGTTCCAGGTTTCTGTTAGCTTCAGCAACCTGTTTCTGGATTTTGTAATTGTTGCACAGCATCAGGTGGCCTCCATTCACACAGAGACATTCCTTGCAAATAGTAACAGTCTTTAAGCAACTTGTCTGGCAGTCTTCTGACACTTCAGTGAAACCGTTCCAGAAGCTTGCAAGAAAAGTAACAAGAATTTTCTGTTTCAGTTATGTGACTAATAATAACTAACAACTGCTCACATTCTTCAACTGATTCCATTTCAAGGGGGTCAGTGAGGAGTTCCTCTGCTAGATTTTACCTTCAATGCTCAGCAAAAAACACACACACACACACACACACACACACACACACACACACAAAACAAAACAAAAAAACCCTTTTCAGATATACTTTGTAACTCTATAAAGTGTTCAATGGTACTATTTAAAAAATCTGATCTCTTAGAATCTTAATGTGTCACATATCTTGCAAAGTTTCAAATAAGAAGTATTACGTTTTAACATAGAGCTGTGACTTAAGTTGGATGTCATTTGCTAACATTTTATCTTGTTGTTATTGTTAACACTTTACCTTAAGATAAAGCACTCGATACTTTAAATTCTCGATATAGGGGCGTCTGGGTGGCTCAGTCGGGTAGGCCTCCAACTCTTGATTTTGACTCAGGTCATGATCTTACTGTTCGTGAGATGGAGCCCTGAGTAGGATTCTGTGTTGACAGTGTGGAGCCTGCTTTGGATTCTCTCTCTCCCCCTCTCCTGCTTGTGCTCTCTCTCGCTCTCAAAATAAATAAATAAACATTTAAATAAATAAATTCTCAATATGAAACATAATCTCCATATTGAAATGTAGCTTCGGCCTGCTCGGGTTTGCAAAAGTACCAGTTAAAGGATTAAATTTAAATTTAATTCATTTAAATAAAAGAAGTATTTACATAATAATAGGTTTTCTTTAACCGGATAGAGAGTAGTTTATTATCTCACTTGAAATGGTCACATTAGCATCTTGCTCTGTCCTGAAAAGGAAAAAGTAAATTCTAGATCTCACTGCCCATATTATTGCAATAATCCAAAAAAGTCTAATGAGGGTTCCATGTGAGGTCTGCACCTCAGCATCATTGAGATGGTATATACATACAGTGCATTTTAAGATGCTGTCTTCTTGATAATGGCTAATGCTTGATGTGTGTATCATATTGTAACCAAACTGAATTTGCTCCTTGGTGAGTCACAACTAGAAACTACACCAGGTGGAGTTGTCACACAAAGGAAACTTTATTTGCAGCAAATGAGATCACAGGGAGTAACTTCCAAAGTTGTGACTCCCTGAGCAGGAGTGAACGGCTTCCTTTAATTTAGGGTTAGGATAAATATTTAGAAAGGGGAATTTTGTCATCATATGTAGAGGCGGGCCTAAGTTGCTCATGTGCTTTAAACGTGCCTATACATACATTGTATGTTATGTAAATGAGTCTTACGCTCTTCTGGGAGGGGGTGCGGAGATTTTAGTATAACAATGAGGTAAAGGCAACTGTTGGTCTCTCAGACTCCATGGGTCACTCCATGGTCCATCTGTGCAGGTGTGAATTGGGGGTTAAGTTCAAATTGGCCTGAGCCTGCCGGAGCTCCTCATCCAGGCAGTTGTTACTGCTTGAGGGGTAGTTTTGGTTTCTATCATGGGATGCTATACCCGTCGGTCTTTTGCCTGGGTTCAGAGATAAGCTGTAAAGAAGAGCTTAAGGAAAAATGTGGGACAAAGGTTGATGGGCACAAGCAAGTGAGCAGTAAATGCCAGGTCTTGGGGATCTAGCTGGTGACAATGTGACACCGGACCCTGGCCCAGAAACAACTTGGTGGAACCCACTACTTCCTCACTGCCCCCACCCCAATCATTATTTTCTTACCATTTGAATGTCACTACTATATTTTTGCCAATATTTCATGGTGTGTGTGTGTGTATGTGTGTTTTAATCTTCCTTATAATAGCTACTCTGACTGCATATATTG
Source organism: Panthera leo (assembly GCF_018350215.1). Lineage (NCBI taxonomy): Eukaryota > Metazoa > Chordata > Mammalia > Carnivora > Felidae > Panthera > Panthera leo. The sequence continues at coordinate 61,506,404 of NC_056689.1, forward strand.
TCAGAGGAAGCATGGTACAGAAAGTGTGGGTCTGGGTTTGGATTCCTGCTCTGTCATTATTCTTTGTGCAAACTTTTAACCTTTTTAAGCTTTGTGTGAGTCATTTAACGTCTCTAAGCTTCAGTTTCTTGCCTATAAAATGGAGATAATAAAACTTATTTAGGGGGTCACCGTCAGATGAACATGAAACAATTCATAGGAAATGGTCAGCCCAGTGTCGGCACATGGTAAATCTTCGGCAAGTGTTAGCCACCTCCACCACCATCATCATTATTTACTATAAAATGAGCACGTCTGTTCTCTGGTCCTGCTGGTTTGTAAAGATCCTACATAACCTTAATCTTCAAAACAGTAAGCAACTTGGATTCGTTCATTCATTCAATAACAATTGAGGACTTACTCTGTGATAAGCTAGACCAGGGCTCTGCCCTTAAGGAGCTTGCATTTTTAGTGTGATTTGCACATTTGCAAATTTCTCTCTGGGTGGGGTGATCAGGCAGTGGTGTCTGTTGCTCTTTCAAAGTGCCCACTGCTTGCTGCTCCATTACTGATAGGTCATACTAATAATGGCTTGAGGCTTTCTAAGCTTTTCCTTAATAGTATGTCCTTCTCCTTGGTGTGCGATGTGTTATTTGTGGGCAGCACTGGGAGCGCATTTTCATCACCAGACTTCTTTGCATATGTTTTTACAAAAACATTAAGCTGTTCATTTTCCGTGGAATGAAACGGAAAGCCTTGTTTTCATGCTCCACTGTGTTTAGTCTCAAAATGGCATTGTAGCTTGGCAGGGTCTATAAAACTAATTTGCAAAATTTACTACACAAAACGTATTTAGGACTCAGGTAATTTTTATTGCCATGAAAGGTGGCTTCTCAAAACAACTAAATATCCTCCTCCTCTCTTTTTATTCTTTTCTTTTTTTTTTTTTTTTAGCGTTTATTTTTGAGCGATAGAGACAAAGCATGAATTGGGAGGGGCAGAGAGAGAGAGGGAGACACAATCTGAAACAGGCTCCAAGCTCTGAGCTCTCAGCACAGAGCCCGATTCAAGGCTCGAAATTGGGAACGGTGAGATCATGAGCTAGGCTGAAGTCGGACACTTAACTGCCTGAGCGTCCCAGAAGCCCCTCATCCTCCTCTCTTGCCTTGGAGTGTCTTTGCATGAGCATTTGTAGTATATTGCTTTTGTCAGTCAGTGAGGCTGATGCTTTGAAGAATTGGTCTAAGATGGGATATTTGATATCTTGGCCCTGATCAAACTCATCCCACTCCGATTTTCTTTTTAAATATTTTGTTTTTAGCCAATGAAATCCATTTTTAATTTTAAGGGTGATTAAAAAACTTTTTTTAATGTTTATTTATTTTTGAGAGAGAGAGAGAGACAGAGACAGAGCACAAGTGGGGGAAGGACAGAGAGACAGGGAGGCACAGAATCCGAAGCAGGCTCCAGGCTCCGAGCTGTTAGCACAGAGCCTAATGCAGGGATTCAAACTCACAAACTGTGAGATCATGACCTGAGCCGAAGTCTGATGCTTCCGAAGTCTGACTGAGCCACCCAGTCTGATGAGTGTCTGATGAGTGTCTGATGAGCCACCAAAGTCTGATGAGCCGAAGTCTGACTGAGCCACCCAGGCGCCCCTAGTTTTAAGGGTAATTTTTAAAGCCTACTTGAAGACAATATTACATGAATATACATTAGCTATTCAGGCACTCGTGTCTAATAACTATAGTAGGACAGTGCCTTGATGGGAAATATAACATAGAAACTAGTTATGGCAGGACTGACTAGTGAACTATAATGAAGGCAGTAGCCCTGTGGTCACCAGTGTGTTCCTGTTTGGAATTATAGCACATTTGGATGTGGACATTGTTGTCTGAGTTTTTTTTTTTTTTTTTTTTTTTTTTTTTTTTTTATTTTTATTTTTGGGACAGAGAGAGACAGAGCATGAACGGGGGAGGGGCAGAGAGAGAGGGAGACACAGAATCGGAAACAGGCTCCAGGCTCCGAGCCATCAGCCCAGAGCCTGACGCGGGGCTCGAACTCACGGACCGCGAGATCGTGACCTGGGTGAAGTCGGACGCTTAACCGACTGCGCCACCCAGGCGCCCCTGTCTGAGTTTTTTAATGTTTATTTATTTTTGACAGAGAGAGAGACAGAGCATGAGCAGGGGAGGGGCAGAGAGAGAGGGAGACACAGAATCTGAAACAGGCTCCAGGCTCTGAGCTGCCAGCACAGAGCCCGATGCGGGGCTCTAACTCACAGACCATGAGATCATGACCTGAGCCGAAGTCAGACGCTCAGCTGACTGAGCCACCCAGGTGCCCCTGTTGTCTGAGTTTTAAACATAGTTAAAACATAGTTTTGAATTTTTAATTTTTGTAGAGTAATGTGTCGCCAAATTCTGTTTACATAGAGACTTATAGATGTGTATCAGGCACTGGCAGTGTCCTGCCCATTCTCCCCTCAGCCCCTTCCAGAGATCTGCAGTTTCAGTGGACTTTCCTTACACAATGGCAGCGTCTCCTCTCAAGCACCTGTGTTTCTCTATTTGACAACTTTCTTTGACTGTACTCTATAGAAGCGATAGCCCCCATGAGTAACACAGAACCAGTGAGGAGCTAGAGGTGGTGAATAAATCCCCCAACTTGTTCCTTGGACAATTCTGAGGTGTGTCCACACAGTCTCTCGAGGGGCACAGTGGGATTGATCACCGATCACCAAAAGGGCTAACCCGTGCATTAACACACCTTCATTGAGTTTCTCCCTCTCCCATGTCACTTCTCCACACCCCCACCATGCTTCTTTGGATTACGTTCCTTCAAAATTACCTGCACCCAAATCATTGACGTGGGACTGCTTTGAGGGGAGCCCATAGCTGGACACTGCATAATGCATATTAAATGATGTAGAAGGATTCACACCTAACTGATAAGGATGTGGTAGGCACAAAATGAAGTGGCTGTCCAGCTCACAGTAGTTCTCCCACTTACTGCACCTATGCTACCTCTTTCCTTCTGAAGAACTCTTCTCCTCCCAAAAAGAACTGCCTCCCTGGCCATACTGATGAGTTGAAATTGAGGACTGAGCCACGAAGAACACCCCACACCATTGCAAGTGTGATCGTCCATAGAGAGAATGTGACCCATATTGGAAGAACCAGAAATCTTCCTGGGATTTTTCTAACTGATGCTACGGGAAGAGCATAGCTCCCATCAGAGCTATGAAGTCATGAACCCAGAGCTGACCTCTGGTCAGAGCTCTCTCACCACACAGAGAAGCCTGCACACAATGTGAGAGAATACAGCGAGTTCTCAGGGAGAGGCAAGAGATGGGCTTCAGGAGTATCTTCATGGCATTTGAGTCCCTAGGACAGTTGATCCTAAATCAGCTTCACTCCATCCCTCCCCACAGTTTGGTTATGTGGACTTTGCCGCACATCACTACGCTGGCATAAGCTAATTGAAGACTTATCATTTACAACCAAAGAACCTGACTACAGATGTTTACCTCTGGGGCAGAACATTGGGTTGGGAGTGAGAATGTAGACCAGGAGGAGCACTTTTTAGATACTGTTTTTCTGTCCGACAGTGTCCATGTGATTTGTTGTTGTTGTTGTTTCCAGCTCTCTGATGAATTTCTCCTCTCTTCACCCAGTATATGCGTCTTCTACTGTAGACTCTTTGACATATTTATCAAAGTTATTTTAAAGTCCTTGTCTGCTAAGTCTAGCATCTGGGTTATTTGAGCCTGTTTCTATTGACTGATTTATGTCTTGATTATAGGTTAGTCACATTTTTTTCTTCACATATCTAGTAATTTTTGTATAGTGAATATTGTGAATATGTTCTAGAGACTGGACTGTGTTATCTTCCTCTGATGAACATTTTCTTGCAGTGGGCAGGGAAATTACTGGTTGGATTAGGACTCTTAAAACTTGCTTTTAGGTTTTGTTAGGGTGGGTCTATTTTAGTTTTAGCCTTAGTGCTAGGGTGAATGCCATAGTCAGAGAGATGGTCTTTAATCAAAGTGTGGCCTTCCATGGTTGCAGTTGAAAGTTTGAGCTGTTTACCAAACTGCTATAGCTTGGTAAGACTTTCAATTCCAAATTCTGTCTTCCCTGTGATGGACAATTGCCTAAATCTCTGCCCAGTCTCTCTCAGTCATCAGCTGTTGTTTTCCCCGTGGAATCCTTAGAGTCTCACCTGGACATGTACAGTTCGAGGGTCAGCCAAGGAATGAGAATAATTTTTACACATATCTGGGGGCTTCGCACTCTGTCGACTCCTTCCCAGAATTTTCTCAATTTTCAGCCACTTTTATTGCAAACTCCTTCTCAGAATCATTAGTCCCTCAAGGACCCCTACCCTATGCCAGCTGACTGTGGTTCTCCAAGGGTAGTCCTGAGACTAGTAGGATTAACATCCCATGGGAACTGGTTAGAAATACAAAATTTAGGGCTCCACCCCAGGCCTGGTGAATCAGAAACTCTGGGGGCTGGAGTCCAGCAATCCAAATTCTAACAAGCTCTCCCGAGATACTAATACACACTAAAGTTTTAGAATGATTGCCTTAGGGGAAAGGCCATATAAATGTGGATCTCACCCAGAGTGTTTCCCTTCCTTTACTGTCTGGATGCTCTCCAGTGCCATTAAATAGGTTGGTGGGCTTTTCTTGGGGGGGGGGGGGGGAAGGGGAGGCATTCCAGAATTCATAATCATCATTTGTAGAAGGGATTATCCTTAAACAACCTACTCTGTCAGATGGGAATTTTGACATTCACTTTTCAGTATGTATTCTATACTATATACTGCTTTTATTTTTTCTTCTAAGAACATATATTCTTTGTCATTTGAAAGACGAATCTAAAATACTTAAAAAGTTGTTTTAATGTTTATTTTTTAGAGAGAGAGAGCACGTGCATGCACACACACGTGAGCACACACGCGCGCGCACACACACACACACATATGTGTGAGTGGGGGAGGGGCAGAGAGGGAATCCCACGCAGGCTCCCTGCTGTCAGTGCAGAGTCTGACTTGGGGCTCCCTCTCATGAACTGTGAGATCATGACCTGAGCCAAAAATCAAGAGTGGTATGCTCAACCGACTGAGCCACACAGCTGCCCTTAAAATACCCTTAATTGAGATTTGAATAAAATGTTTGTAAAACCCTAGAAGGACCTTATAGTTTTATGGAACACACCCTGAAAATCTCTAGCTTAAACCACATGATTGACAGTATGGGTCATGATTAGCTTCAACCGTGCATGGGAGTATCTCCATGGCAACTGTCACCATAGCATCAGGCCTATGACAAAGGTGGTAAATGAACGTGTACAGAGTGGGGAGGAACTCCTGGTCCCAGGAGATTCCAGGAAATCTCAGACACATGCCTTGCACCTTGATAGAGGAAGCGTCTAGGTAGTAACCAAATGAAAATGAAGTCTTTGCTAAGAGCAGCCATATGACTAGCATTCCAGCCTGTTTTCGGAAGGAGGCTCTTTCCCACTCCCGTGGGTCATATTCACATCAGCTTTGGTTCACCAGGCCTCACGTGTTAACCTCACCTGCTCATATTCCCCAAAGTGCAGAGGGTTGTTGCTCCTCAATGAAAACAGGGACTCCCCTTCGAGAAGGGGAGTATTCTCAGAATTCCCACCCTACCAGACCTACGGGATGGTTCATCTAAAAAATCACCCCCACCTTTTCCTCTGCCCCCATCCCCAGACAGACCCACTGGTGTTTTATCCACTAGGGAGCAGGCAGTGGGCAGTGTTTCTTCAACTTTAATGTGTAACATGAGTCCCCTGTGGCTCTTGACAAAATGTAAATCTTGATTTAGTAGGTGTTATGGGCTGAACAGTGTTCCTTCAAAATTCATATGTTGAAGTCCTAACCCCCACTACCTTAGAATGTGACTGCATTTGGAGATAGGGTCTTTAAAGAAGTAATTAAGGCTAAATTAGGTTCTGGAGATGGGCTCTAATCCATCTAATGTGACCGGTCTCTTTATAAGAGGGAAACACAGACACAGAGGGAAGACCATGTGAAGACATGGGGGGAAGATGGCCATCCCCAAGCCAAGTAGAGAGGTTCTGGAGGTAACCAACCCTGCAGACACCTTGACCTTGAACTTTAAGACTCCAGAACTGTAAAAAAATGAATGTCTGTTGTTTAAGTCCCCCAGTGTGTGCTACTTTGTTGTAGCAGCCCTACAGACTAATACAGTAGGTCTGGGGAGGGAACTGAGAGTTTGCGTGTCTAACAAGCTCCTGGATGATGCTGATGCTGCCAGTCTGAGGAACACACCTTGAGTAGCCAAGACCTGGAAAATCGGGTCCCCCCTTTTTTTTATGGCATTGTCAGCAGCTTCCCAAATCACTGAGTGGGTGGGAGAGAAGAGCACTTTTCCCCAAACTCTGCCTTCCTAAGATGGCTAAGGCAATTGTTTGCAGCCTTTTTATATTTGCATTACTTTTGAAATATTATAAATGTGAGGCAACTTTCAGGGGATGAGGTTAGATTACATATACAAATAAAATGGGCTGTAGATAAACTGGGGAACTCATGCCTCGTCTGATGTGAGCAGCTGCCACTCTGTCTCTGAGCCAGAATGTGAGCTTAGTGTGGTCATAGTTTCCAGTTTCGAGAGAAGCTAGAAATTTGGATCTTTACATTAAGTCTCTAAATTTTTAAACTTTTAAATGTTGGCAACTCCTTTTGAAATGTGAGGCAAAGGAGCCCCCCTGAGGTCATGGACATATTCTTGATCTATATCCTGTTTTGAAACATATGTATGTAAAAATTCATTAAGCTATATGATTAAGATTTGTACAATTTACTACTTGTAATTTATGCCACAATAAAAAATCCGCATGGGAATGATGCATATCAACCTCAAGGTCACCTATGGGGGTAGAGGCAGGGGAGGAATGGGGTTGTTTTTACCTGTGTCTCTAACATTATGTTTTGTTAAAGAGATGTGGGGCGCCTGAGGGGCTCAGTCAGTTAAGCGTCCAACTTTGTTTGGGTCATTATCTCGCGGTTCTTAGGTTCGAGCCGCGCATCAGGCTCTGTGCTGACAGCTCAGAGCCTGGAGCCTGCCTCGGGTTCTGTGTCTCCTTCTCTTTCTGCCCCTCCCCTGCTCACGCTCTGTCTCTCTCTGTCTCAAAAATAAATAAACACTAAAAGAAAAACTTAAAAAAAAAGAGAACTGAAGCACATATGGGTAATTATGAAGAACTGTCTCATCTCAGTGTTGTCTAGGTTTTCTGCTTTATTCTTTTCTGTATGAAATACTTCACAATTAAACATTTTAAATATTAAAAAAAAAAAAAAGCCTGAGAATACCAATACTGTATGGGCCAAACGCAACTCTTTGGAGGTTACTGAATCATTCTTTGGGTCTCCCTCTGGGACTGTATTGCTGTTTAGATAAGAACGTTGGCTGGCCTGACCCAGCTCTCCTACGTGTGTCAGTAAATACCTGCTCTGCCCATGCCATAACGTGTGACACGATGTCATCCAACCCACTCAGCCCAGCATCCTGTATAACTTTATCACCAGAAGTGGTGTTCTCGGTGAGCCTCGGATGTAATGAAAACACAGTTTGTACATCAACTCAAATGCAAAGGCACTGTGTTGTGTTCACAGGTGAGAGCCACCAGAGAAGAGGCTTCTCAGATCTTGAAAACGATACAGCCTAGTGGTTAAGCTCACTGGGTACAAACCTGGCTCTTCCACTTACTAGCTGCACACCCTTAGGCCAGTTAGTCTGGGCCTCGGTGTCCTCATCTGTAACATGGGAATGACAATAGTTACCTACCTATTCATCTTCAACGTGAAGATTTAAGTTTGCTGAGTGATGGGTGCCTAACTTTCAATCGTCATTAGCTATTATTAAGTACTTAACATTAGTGTGATTTAATGTGCTTTAAACATCTTTGTTACATCATGGATTAAATCTGAGATCACAGCATTAAAGAATTGATATGTGACCACCAAGCCCCAGAGGGGAAGTATTTTCAGCTCTGATTCAAGGAGTAAATGTGATCAAACATTGTCATGGATGCCGCTGCAGAGGCAGGGGAGGGGGACACTCACTTCCTGCCTTTAAGGAACTGACCTGTGTGCATCCTTTGTGCACACAGACCCCAAAGTGCTAAGTCGTAACTCCAGGGAAAAGAGAATCATGGAAGCTCCAGGCTGGTGCATTTCCTGGCTGCCTCGAGCCTCAGGGCTAGGGCACCTGCCCCTCCCTTTGGGTGGTGGTGTTGCCCGGGCAGCCTGGTGTGTTGACACGCACACAGGGTTGCTGTTTGGAGCCTGTTGCTCAAGGTAATTATATCCCTCCTAGCACCCTGCTGGCAGCTTTGCGACCCAAAAAGGGCTTTAGCAATGACTAATAAAGCTGTAAAGGATGCACCCAGATCCAAGAAAATCCATTCCCTGAAGGAATATGATTTCAGTGACTTCTCAGTTGGTGCTTCTTTGCCTTTTAAGCCACAAGCATTAAGTTTGTCTGAAATTCCAGTTATCCCATGCTGTGTTCTCCAGAAGCCGTAAATCACTGAGTAAATCACTGAGACACTCTTGGTCCCTCGAACAGAGAAATTACCCGTGAGAGTGCATTTCTTTCCTGTGTGGGCCTTGCATCTTAGGAGATACATTCTTTGAGCATTTCTGCTGTCTCCAGTTCAAAAGGCCCACAGATCTGCTGGGCTGCCTTTCCCTTCCCTTGGTCTCAAACTCTTGTGGCACATACCGTGGTCTGTCTGGCAGAACCTGGGAGTTGCCCTGCTCATTTCCACTTTCCTTCACCCCTGAACTGGTTACCCATCTCAGTTCTACTTCATTAATGTCTCTGACATCTGTCCGCCTACCACTGTCCCAGTCGGGTCCTCACTATCCTTCCTCTGAGGCCTGCTGCACACTTGCTCTCTGGCCTACCTGTCCTTGAGCTTGCCCTCATGCAATGCTCCCCACTCTGCTACCAAAATATTCTTTCCAAAATGTAAATCTGATGCCAGCTTGCAGCTTAAAATCCTTTAGTGCTGCCCCTTCCCTCTACCCACACACTGTTTTCAGACTGTTCCCAGTATTGGCAGAAATTGAGTTGTCAAGAAAAGCCAGAAATCTAAGGCATTCCCCCATCCATTTTGTTTATTTTTAGAGTTATTACATTTTCATATTAAAAAATTTATAAAACATTGCAGTCAGTCTCCTGCCCTCTCCTGGCCCCAATTCCCTAACTGAAGAGCCACCTCTGTTACCCAGTTGCTTCTGTAGCCTTTCAGACATACACACAAACACACACACACACACACACACACACAACCTTTTTTTTTAATACAGATGGCAGCCAATTTTTTTGTGTGTTTGTAAAAATATTAAAACTCTGAAGGTCAAACAAAACACGTTTGCATCCATGGTTATAAGTAATGTAGGCATGTGCTTATGACCCACTTGATTGAAAGTTCTCTAAAGACAGGGGTGGAGTTTTGTCTTGGCATACCCATCTATACCTGGCACGATGCCTTGCATACAGCTGGCACTCAATAAGTGCCCACCCATTTATGCATTTATTAAGCACCACTCTGAGCCTACTGCTGGGTCTGCTCCATGTATCTGTGATATGGACACCCTCTGAGGAAACACATGACAACAATTAAGTCTAGGGAAGTCTCTGGCCCTATGGAAACATAACCAGAACTCAGCAGGCTGTAGGTTCATAAGCTGCCCACCTCCCATTTTCCCCGGTTGCCTGAGTCTACAGCAAATGGACAGAAAAAGCAGATCCCATCCTGCTCTTGGGCTTGCCCTGACGAGGTTTCAGCTTGTGCTGACACCAGCATTCCCAAGCCAGCTGTCATTTCCAGGAGGGTGATTCCATGTGTTGCCCTCCGCTGGGTCAAGGCAAGCCAGGACGGGACGGAAACCACAGGCACAGGCAGTCTGCTGACTCCTCCTGGGGCGCTGGGCTGGGCTGGGCTGGCTGTTCGAATGAGTAAGGCCTTTGCAAGCTTCTTCATGTTGGGAGAAGGTTCACTGCTCTGGTGGTTGGGGCCCTTCTCCCAAGTTAGATTCTGCTTGCTCACTTGCCTGTGGGCCGGGCCATCTCTGGCCAGTTGGCATGTATGGTGGCTGCAGGATAGGGTGATATTTTCCATTCACGATAAGCTGACCCCACTGAGGAAAGGTTAACAAACTCTTTCCACAAGTTCTCTCCCCCGTCCTTGGAGAAGGTGATTTCCAATGGTTTCTGCAGGACGCAGGACAGGCGGTTTTCATAGGCAGCATGCTTCTGTGGAGGGCTCCTGAGCCATTTCCCTGCAACTGTACTGTGACATCCTCTCTTTCCCACTCAAGAGGCCATTCTGGACTATAAGTGGGTGGGAACATGAACTTGTTCTAAGATTCGCTTTGAATATATTATCCTTGTAGTGGCTATATGAATCTTACTCCCAAAACTCATGTAAGTGAGACTCATCCTACTCCTTTCTTTATTTCAAGTTACCTTGGGCTTGGAGACCACATCCTCCCAGCTGGCAGGAAAACAATACTGGTGGCAGCACGTGCGGCAGGCTCTCTCCTTCCCTGGGGATGCGTCCAAGTCCAGGAGGTTAGGAAGGCCTGGAAAATGGAGATGAGTCCACTCTTCTCCTGAGAACAAGTCTTCTGCCGGTATCCCTGGGCTGTCTCTGCAGAGAAGGAGGCTTGCACAGCTTCCGTTCCAAGCTTGGGAATCTTGGCTAAAGCTGGGAACCCTAGGCCAAGGCTCTAAGTCTCAGAGAGACACTGCAAAGCCTCTCCATAGAAGTCCTGCCATCCTGCCCACCTGCCTCAGGCACTGTAGGGGACACATTTCGGCCTGCAATGCCTGGAGTCCACTAATGTCCAATCCCTCCCAGGCTCCAAGCTTCCAGAAAACCTAAGCCAGTTGTCTGCACAAACAACTTCTGCATTTGGCCCTCAAACCAAACCTGCCTGAGGCAAGGCTGGCTTCCTGCACCAAAAGAAGAACTAAAATACAGGAAAAACAAACTCCCGTGCTAACAGCTCAATATATTATCCTGCCACCTAATTTATATTAGAATAAACTAATCACTCACAAATTTCTGTACATCACGAAATTCAGTATTTATCACAAGTCAATTGTGCCACACATCACAGCTTAGGAGATGCCACCATTGCTCTGCTCTAAAGTAGAGAGAGAAAAAAAAAGGAAGGATAGTCTGTCCTCACCCCTGATTTATTTCCCCCATTCACTGACTGTCCTGAGAACAAAAAACAAACAAACAAAAAAAACCCCTTCCCCCTGAGGAAGCACTTTCTAGGCAACAAGATTATCAAAAGGGTTGTTGCCCAGTGCCCCAATTAATTGTAGCAAACCCCAAGATGAAAATGCAAGCATCACCTTATCACAATAATGATGCAATGTCGATTAAAGCAGAAGTGGCATTAAAACCATTCCTATTCCTAAAGCTGTCTTCTCCACTTAATTAGCACTTTCTTAAAAGAAACCTTAATTTTCAAATTAATCTGAGGACAGTGTCAGTGAACTAGAGCTGAATGGCATCTGGTCTATGAGAGATCTGCATCAATAATATGGGACTGGTTTCAGAAAGATTGCTGCCTTTATGTATTAGTATATATTTTATTTGGGCAGGCATCTGATCAAGCACTTGAACTAGCAAAATGGCAATGTTGAGGTTTGAGTTCTTCTGGATGTTTATTCCAGCTTTGCATTAACTAGGACCTCGGCAGCAGACCTCGAGGCTGGTTCTGTAGCTGATACCACTGCAGGACATAGGACCAGGGCCATTCTGAGCCATCACTACTGTCCAGGGCAGAACTGCATCTGTCGTTAGGTTGCCCATAGTGACAAATGCTCAACACCATTCATGCCTAAGAAAATATAAACTCAAACACAACCCAGAAATTATTTTAACCTATTGGTTGGTGGTTAAAACCATGGATAGTACTGGGGCACCTGGGTGGCTTAGTCAGTTAAGCGTCCAACTCTTGATTTCAGCTCAGATCATGATCTCATGGTTTGTGAGTTCGAGCCCCACATTGGACTCTGTGTGCTGACAGTGCGGAGCCTGTTTGGGATTCTTTCTTCCTTTCTCTCAAAACTAAATAAATAAACTTAAAAAGAAAAAAAAAACATGGATAGTACAAATTATGGGTGAGCTGGCATGCAAACAGTAGACTCTGAAATCTTGATAGGAGTATTAATAGATTTCAGTGGGTAATTTGTCATTGCCTATTCAAATTCTTAAATGCTCATGCCCTATTTCCTAGCACTTGCATTACTAAAAATTTGCCAAACAAATACACTTACAAATGTTTGGCAAGAAAGGAAAAATATAAAAGGATGTCTCCTGCAGAAATGGTGGCAATAGACACAAACTGGAAATCGGTTAAATGTTCCTCAATAGAAGTATGGTTAAATACATTAAGGGACAGCTACACAATGGAATTTTGTGACCATTTAAAAGTGTGGTCTGGGGCACCTCGGTGACTCAGTCAGTTGAGCGTCTGACTTCAGCTCAGGCCATGATCTCACGGTTCGTGAGTTCAAGTCCCGCATCGGGCTCTGTGCTGGCAGCTTGGAGCCTGGAGCCTGCTTCAGATTCTGTCTCCCTTTCTCTCTGCCCCTCCCCTCCTCACACTCTGTCTCCCTCTCTGTCTCAAAAATAAATAAACATTAAAAAAAAATTTTTTTATTGCTACCATAAAATTTTTTTCTGGAAGAAAAGGCAAAATATTAACATCATTATTTTTCTAACAATATACATATAATCTCAAAAAGAAAATAAAGTACCTGGGTAGTGGTAGATCATTTTCCCCCATTCTTTGTACTTACTGCTATAAAAAAATTTTTTTTTTCCTAAAGAATGAGGCTGTATGCACATAAAAGCTTGGAAACATGTCTGTGAGAGATTGTGCTTTCCAAAAATGGCCAGAGCAATATTCCTTGCTCTACATGCCCTTCCAGAACCTTGTAACTCCCCGCCAGGAGGTGGTTTATTCACCTTCTCTGGAACCTGGGTAGGACTCTGACAGCTTTGACAATAAGAACACTATGGAAGTGACACCGAGTGGCTTCTCAAATGGCCATACAGCTTCTGTGAGGGTTGTGCTTGCTCTCTTGGGAGGCCTGCCTCTGGAACTCAGTCACCATGCTGTGAGGAATCCCAACCTAACCCACAGTTCAGTGGTTTGGAGTATATTCTCAGGGTTGTGCAAATATCACCACTATCTTAATTCCAGAACACTTCTATCACCCCAAAAGGAAATCCTATACTATCCAATCCTCTACTTCCCCCATGCCCTAGCAACCACTACCTATTTTTTTCTCTATGGGTTTACCTATTCTAGACACTCCATATAAGTGGAATCATACAACAAGTGGTCTCTTGTATCTGGCGTCTTTCACTTAGCATACTGTTGTCAAGGCTCATCCATGTAGTGTATGTGTCAGAACTTCATTCCTTTGTGTGGCTGAATAACACTCCATCGTATGCATATACATTTGTTTATCCATTCATCACTTGATGGACATTTGGGTTGCTTTTCACTTCTTGGTTATTAGGAATAATAATAGTTTTGTCAACATTGACATCGACATTTTTGAGTGGACATGCATTCAAATCTCTTAAGTTCAAGTACTTTAAAATCACCTAATAGTATTAAACAATACGTGACACATGATAATTTAAATGATACATAATTAAAGCGATTTATTCATTAAGTCAGGTTTTCTAAGAGCAGCCCACCGATTCCCTCACAGTAATTCAGATGTCATTCAGAACACTAAATGATTTAAATAGATTTAAATAGAATAGCACTATTTCCCGATTTTTCACTAATTTACATAAACTGTTCACCAAAGCAGTGTGAATTAATGACACATCACTTTACTATTTAAAAAACTATGATGTGGTCCTCAACATTCCTCTCTTCATTTTCCAAGATGAAAGCCTATCACTTTAATTTGGCATACAGGGAAAGACTTTGGTCTCTTCAGGAATTTGGGGTCTGATTTAGAATTCTTGTGGGCACAGCCTTGTGTGCTGCGACTTACCTGTTTGGGTTTACTTAATAAAACTTCAATAAAAATAGGCTGTATTTAAAAAAAATTCTGTACCATATAAAAACTCACTTCTGTGGGAGTTTGGGCTTGCCTTTAGAGTAGACTGTCACGCAAGTAAGAATCTGACTACTAGTTTCTTCATCCGTGGGCACCATTTCCCTTTGGGACGGTCCCCCTCTCCTCCCAGCACCTGCTGCCAGCTTCGTCTCCGTCTTTCTGAGTCTGCCCGAATGCATCACATTGATCTAGTAAGGAAACAATGAGGTGCTTCTTTGGGGAACTGCTGTCGAGGCCACTTGTAGAGAAGAAACCACACAAATAAGAAGTGTGGATGCTTTCTCCAGTGGAAAATTACAAGTTTGCTTGGTTTCAATCCTTGGCACACAGTCTCGGGCTCCCCATCACTGAATAGACTTCTTTCCACTTGGCTTTCTCTCGGCCAGTGTCCTGGCACACTATCAGAGGGGAAAATAATTAGAAAGAAGTGTCTTTTAAGGATGAGAAGCACTGGTAGCTTACCAGATGGAGAGAATCATGGAGCTTCAAACAAACCCTTAACCAGACAGTAGCACTATTTGTCTTCTTGCTTATATAAACTATATGCAGCGTTTGTGCCTCCTGGATCGTGCACAGTGTGAGAGCCAGGATGTTTGCTGGGTTTGCCTCTTCTTCCGGGGAACCCTCTGGTGCCTCTTCAGTGCAGGAGCAGTGACCCAACTGTAGTTAGCCCCAGAGAACTTTCCAAGGGCTTCCCTCATCTTCTCCGAGTTCTTATGTTGCTGTGGGATATAAGGTCTATCTGATTCCAGGTTCACTTGTGATTCAGGTGAGTGTGGGGTGGGGAGTGAGAAAGAGCTTTATTATTTTTGTAGAAATGACACTTGCTAATTGTAAAAATATCAAATGTAGATATGTGGTTAAAAAGCATCTATCTCACCCTTTTGGAGGTTAACAATGGGTCACTTTGGTTTTTCCAGGAATCTCTGCTTGATATGTATGACTATTCATGCAGCAGTTCTCAAATAGACTTGAGAACATGATGTTAATTTGTGCTCCACGAGAAGCTGACTGTGAGACAAGGACTGGAGAGGAAGCAGTTCATTTGGGAGGTGCAGCAAATAGTAAGGGGTGGGGGGGGGAAGACAGGGAGGGTAAGGCAGGCAATCAAGGGTGGCTATCAAGTTAGCTGCTTCTGTGGGTGGATGGAGATTAATCCCACAGAGAAACTCTAGAAAATGGTGTAGAACACGTGCCTCAGAGATCTCATTTGAAGAGCAAGGGAGCTGGATGAGGCTGCTCCCAGTGGGTTTAATTCTGAACACTTCCAGCCTGAACAGCCTTCCAAGACATTGGAGAAAGCCCCCCTCCCCCCGCCCCGCCCTGCCCCGCCCCAGGAAAGAAAGGAAGATATTTGCAGGTAGAGGGCAGCCAGACACGTACACAGGAGTGGTATTGCCAGGCACTGCTCCAGGTGCAGAGGACAGAGCAGTTAACAAAATAGAGAAAGAGTCCGGCCTTCAGGGAGCATTTCTGCTGTTAGGGAGACAGATCATAAACAAAGCAAGTGAGAAACATGGCACGTGTTACGTGGTGACAAGTACCATGGAGAAGAAGTACTGAAGAGTCCTGGGAAGGAGGGAGAAGGGGCTGGTTGTGATTAGCAAAAGAGGAATCAAGGACAGGCCCAAGGGAGAAGGGGACACCCAAGCAAAGACCTAAAGGAGGGGAGGGGGGAAGGCCATCACATGGTTATCTGGGTGAGGAACATTCCAGGCAGAAGAAACAAGCACGAAGGCCCTAAGGCAGGAATGTCCCTGGGGTGTGAGGAACAGTGAGGCAGGCCTATGAAGCTGAGCAGGGTGGGTGCAGGGGGGAGGGGGAGGGAGGAATTCGGAGAGGAGGCCAGGCAGAGCAGCTCCTTGTTGATACTGGGATGCCCTGAGGTCCTACCTGGAGTGAGACCAACAGAGTCATGGAGAGCTGGAGCAGAGGAGGACAGAATCTGGCTTCAGTTTTAACAGATGGCTCTGGCTGCTGTGTGCTAAGTGAACTAAAGGGGGGCTGGGGCGGAAGCAGGGAGTCGAGTCAGGAGGCACCTGCAATGCTCCAAGTGGTAGCAGTGGAGCCGTGAGGAGCAGTTAGATTCTAGAAATACCTTGAAGGTAGTGCCAATGTAACTGGTAGGCAGGTTGGAGGTGGAATGTGAGAGAAAGAGAAAGTCAATGGGTTTGGCCTAGGCAACTGGAAAGATGGGGCTGCCTTTTTCTGAATCAGGCAAAACTTCAGAAGGAGCAAGTCTTCAGTCAGGGGTGATCAGGTGCCTGGTTTTGGGCAGGGGTTCGTGACAGCTGTTAGACACCTCAGTGGGGATGTCAACAGGAAACTGAATGCAGGGGTCTGGAGTTCAGAAGAGGTCTTAACTGGATGTAAATTGGAGAGCCTGTCAGCATATGGATGTTCTGAGCCACACGACTGCTTCACATCTCCAAGGGGGCAAGCTGTACAGGAATGAGCTCTGGGACTGAACCCTGAGCCCCTGGGGACATGGAAGACCATGAAAAGGAGACTGAGAAAGAGCACCCAGAGTGTGGTGTCCTGAAAGCCAAGTGCAGAAAGTATTTTGGGCGGCGGGGGGGGGGGGGGGGGTGACCAACTGTATGTACGTGCATACATATGCCACATTTATGCAGATGTACAGACATACACATACGGGTCAATTGTAATATACTCTGTAAACAGACCTGTACCTCAGTTTTCTTGGGAAGAGTGCTCCACGGCAAAAGGATCTGTCTACTCCATCATTTAATGGCTGCACAGTGTTTCACTGTGTACACATATCATAATTCACTTTTTCCTATGGATATTTTTCCCAGTTGTAGAACTCTGAATTACACAGCAATGGGAATCTTGTGTGTTCATCCTTTCACACCTATGCGATCATCTCCTTGGGATAAATCCTGGAAATGCGCTGCTGGTTCAGACTCCTTCCTGGGCAGCCCTGATAATCTGAGATGTATTCAATACGGAACATCCGCTGCTATCAGGAAGAACCACTGGGATGTTATTCCAGGCAGACCCCGTTCTATGGGAAGCTTCTGAATGCACAGAGGACACAGGGCAGCCATCTGGGTAAATGGCTGTTAGAAATATGGCAGATGTTTGGGTCAAGTCAGAAAGTCCACAACAGGAAGCAATCTGTTGGTCCTAGCCCTCAGCCTGACATATGAAACTGCAGCCGACTTGTGAGTATTAAAACCACTGCATTTCCACATACAGCAGAACGACTCTGGAGGCCTGCGGGCTCTGCAGCAGAGCCACTAAGAGCTTGTTACGTCAAGAGCAAAGGCAGCAGACGAAGGCAGATGTGCCTCTTTGAAACGACTGTAATTAACTCCAAATCTTTCCTGACACTTCATTTTTTTTTTTGCTGGCTGCGTTTGTCGATTTGTCATTTAGCTGTTAGAACAAGCCTGCTACATACCTCAGATTCCACCACCTGTCTGGGCACAAACAGAGTGTTCGTCTGGATGGTGTCGGGACGCCCTGTGCGTTCAACAGTAACCTTGAGAGTCACATCTACCAGCCAGGCATTTGGCTGAGAGCCTCTAAGGACTTCAGGGTGTTAAAGGACAATGTATTTAGTCACGTATGTCCTCAAAGTGTTAAGGAAATGTACTGAGACATCTTTTGATTCAGAAGGAAAGTAAGGAAAATGACCAACACAGAGCCATGCCTTAGATCCATTTATTCCCGTCTCTGGGTGGGTCTGTAAACACCATTCATCCGAGGGCTCAGGACCCACCACTGGTACTTGACCCTTGGCAATCATAGGTGAGTGATACTCATCCAAGAATAAGTCCCCTACATTAGGTTCTTAACCACTGGGAGAGGCCTACAAGAATGTAGCTGATGGTCTGAAGTTCGAAAAGGTTTTAGATCTGTGTGCTCTGGCTATATGCTCTTCAGTTCACTTTACCACGTGACATTCCTTTACCCTGATAGGGCCTCAAGCCACATGTACCCCGATTCAGCCGCCAACACCGTTTCCTCCCCTTCTGCTCCAAGAGCAACGCCCGGTCCAGTCAGGAGGTCGACAGGACAGGTTTCCGTCTATGTCATGGCGGAGACAGAAGTGACTTTATCCCAAGGATACAGCAGCGAGAGGGCAGCCTACAGAATTTATGCCCAATTGCGTTCCTTAAATGACTACATTTCATAGTTTCTTAGGAGGTAACTGCCACCAGACCTATCAGCCGCTGCGTGATGTTTAAAATCAGAGCCTGGGAGTGATTGCCGCCCGGTCTTCCTCTTCCTCGGCCCGGCTCCGCCCACGCCATCTGCCGGCGGCTCCTCAGAACGCTGTGTAGTAGTGCTCCATGGTGCTGATGATGTCACTCTGGTCCTCCAGGAGCTCCAGCACTTGCTGCAGCACAGCTTCGCTCAGGCGCGGGCTGACGCTCAGGCGAGCACAGGCCAAGATGTGCTGGAAGTGGCAGCCCTTCTCTATGTCTGCAGGAAAAAGGCAGTTGGCTAAGCTTGGCACACCTGTCAGACCCTCCTCCCGCTCCTCCGTCCTCCCCCTCTGAGTTGAAGTCCTTTTCCACGGATCCTGAGTCAGAACCTGCATTTTAACAAGATCCGCACGCACATTAGGGTTGGAGATGTACTGGTTTAGATTATCAGCAAAAACAAAACAAAAACCCTGTTCTGGGGCCCCTAACTTCACGACGGTGACGTGGACCCATTGCTCAGCTCAGGCCTTCAACCTTCAACGATTCCTAATCAATCACTTGTTATCCAGAACCTAATGGATTTTTAGTGTTTGCTCATCTTTTTTCTCTAGTGCAATTTTTTGCCGACCCCCTCCCCCCCCAAGCTTCCCAGGTGGGAGCCCTCTGGAGACTGACAGGAGAGCTGGCTTACAGCAGCCTCTGTATTCTTTCCCTGCCTGCTGGAGATCACAGGTAAGCAATACTCATCCCGACTGATGTTACACCATGGAGAACACCATGGTCTGTTCTCTTTCTTCTTTGCCTAGGCTTCCAAGCAGTCCTGTCTAACATGGTTGTGTTCTAGTAATCCCTTACCCTCCACCCCCAAAAAATCCAAGACCATTTTGTACACCAGGAAAAAAGTTCAGGGTTAGGAGCCTCTTTCCTATTTGAAACCAATGATTTAGAGTAGTGGAACGCACGGTGAAGTTGTGACCATTAGAGGATCCCGAAATCAACTTAATGGGTTGCGATTAAGAGAGACGGGTATAGGAAATTATAAAATGTACTGCATTATAGCATATGTATTATTTTGTGAAACTTTATACTAAATATATAATATGTATATTATATATATATATATACACACACATATTATATATAGCTTTGTGTGTGTGTGTGTGTGTGTGTGTGTGTGTGTGTGTGTGTATAATGTACTAGGTCATGATGTAAAATACATTTGTAATTCTGAGTCAAAGTCAAACCCCATTATCGAAAACAAACTTTCCCCAGATTCACTTAATGCCCCGTGCGGGGCCAGGCTTGGCCTCTCACTGTTGTGTCCCCAGCATCTGGCACACAAGCTGCTCCGTATGGTCACTGAATGTTGTTTTCAGAGAACAAAATGCTTTAGGCTCCAGGAAGGTGATTAAAGAGGTATCATAGTGTTGGGCAAAGGCATGGTTTGGGAGTTGGCACACCTCTATGGCCTTGGGCAACTCATAGCATCTGAACCCATTTTCTCACCAACAGGGAGGGGAACTAAGAAGGGGGTGAGGGAACCTCTGAGATCCTTTGTAGCTCTACAAGAATTTCACAAGCGGTGCCCCTAAGCTAACAAAGACTTGCTAAATTCTGACCTCTAGTGGCTCTGTCAACTCATTACTTCTCCCAGTTGGGGTTACTGTTGAAAAATTTGCCATCTTCCACTGCTTTCCAGGCTGTTTCTTCAACATTCATTTGCTAAAGATTTCTGGAACATCTACTATGTGTGTAGTGCTAAGCAAGGAAGAGCAAGTGGTAGATGGAGAGCTGACTCCGGAGTCCAGCAGACCCGAACTCAAGTCCTGGCTCTGTCTGGGGCAGAGTGGTTCATTATTCTGGGTCTGTCTCCTCACCTGTAAGATGGGAAGAAAAATCACCTACTTCCTCAGTGGTTGTGGGAATGAAAGGAGACCTGTGGCAGGTGCTTCCTACATAGGAATTACTAGGACTCAGTCATCATCTCCATGACCTATGAAGATGCACATAACCTAGTCCCTGCTCTAAACCTGATGCTTCAGCTATTCCTGAGAAGGGTGATGATGGAGGGTGGAAAGTGGGCCTGTACACAGCAGAGAGGAAGCACTAGGAACTTCACCACTTCTTGGATTTTAATCTATCTTTGCAGGGCCTGGATGCCCAAGCTCAGGGCTCAAGAGGACTTATAGAGACACGTGGGGCCATAAGCAGTGATGTTGACTGCCCTGAAGGCCTTAAACTATTTCTTTAGAAGGGCCATGCTGCTGTCTGGGTGTTGTCTGGGAAGGCTGCTCACAAAGTGACCTTCAAGTCACATGGGGAGAAGGACTGGTATTAGTTTTTCTTTAAGTGTCTGGCAGAATTCACCAGTAAAGCCATCAGGTCCAGACCTTTACTTTGTTGGTAGACTTTTAGTTACTGATTCAATCTCCTTACTAGTCATAGGTCCACTCCAATTTCCTATTTCTGTGTGATTTAGTCTTGGTAGGTTTTGTTTCCAGGAACCTGTCCATTTCATCTGGTAATCCAGTTTGTTAGCGTGCAACTATTCACGGTACTCTCTTACAATCCTTTTTATTTCTGTAGAACCAATTACTAATGTCATTTTCATTTTCTGATTTTACCAATTTGAGTCTTTTCTCTTTCTTCTTAGTCCCTCCAGCTAAAGGTTTGGTAATTTTGTTGTTCTTTTTAAACAACCAACTTTTGGTTTCACTATTTCTCTATTTATCTTTGCTCTAATTATCATTATTTCCTTTCTTCTGCTAGCTTTCAGTTTAGTCTGTTCTTTTTCTAGTTCCTTAGTCAAAAGTTGGGTTTTGATTTGAGATCCCTCTTGTTTTTTAAGTGTTTGTAGCTATAAGGTTCCCCTTAGCAATGCATCTCCTAAATTTGGTGTGTTTTCATTTTCATTCATCACTAGCAATTTTCTAATTTCCCTTGTGATTTCTTCTTTGATCTACTAGTTAAGAGTGCTGTTTAGTTTCCACAAATTTGTTAAATTTTCCAGTTTGGTCATTGACTTCTAAGTTCATCACACTGTGCTCAGAGAAGATACTTTGTATGGTAACTTTTTAAAATCTACTGAGACTTGGGGCGCCTGGGTGGCTCAGTCGGTTGAGCGGCCGACTTCAGCTCAGGTCACGATCTCACAGTCCGTGAGTTCGAGCCCCGCGTCGGGCTCTGTGCTGACAGCCTGGAGCCTGTTTCGGATTCTGTGTCTCCCTCTCTCTGACCCTCCCCCGTTCATGCGCTGTCTCTCTCTGTCTCAAAAATAAATAAACGTTAAAAAAAAATTTAAAAAAATAAAATAAAATAAAATAAAATAAAATAAAATAAAATAAAATCTACTGAGACTTAACTAGTGGCCTAACATATGGTCTATTGTGGAAAATGTCCCATGTACACTTGAGAAGAATGTCTACTCTATTGTTGGATAGGGTGCTTTGTGTATGTCTATTAGATATATTTGATTTCTTGTGGTGTTTAGGTCCTCTTTTTCCTTACTTATCCTGCTTGTTCTATCCATTATTAAGAGGAGGGTACTGAAGTCTCCAACTATTATTGTAGAACTGTTTATTTCTCCTTTCAATTTAATCAACTTTGCTCAATATATTTTGATGGCCTGTCATTAGATACATAAATGTTTATAATTGATGTATCTTCTTGCTGTACTGAACCTTTTAATAATATATAATGTCCTTCTTTGCCTCTTGTAAACTTCTTGGTTTTGATGTTAGTACAGCCATCCCTGCTCTCTGTTGATTACTTTTATTTGCATAGGATATCTTTTTCCAGCCTTTCATTTTTTTTTTCAACATTAATTTTTGAAAGACAGAGACAGACAAAGCATGAGTAGGGGAGGGAGAGAGAGAGAAAGAGAGGGAGACACGGAATCAAAAGCAGGCTCCAGGCTCTGAGTTGTTAGCAAAGAGCCTGATACAGGACTCAAACCCCCAAACTGTGAGATCATGACCTGAGCCAAAATCGGACGCTTAACCCACTGAGCCACCCAGGTGCCCCACAGCCTTTTCAATCCATTTGTGTTTTTGGATCTAAAATGAGTCTCTTGTAGACAGCATACAGTTGGATCATGGTTTTGTTTTTAAATCCATTCCGCCAATCTGTCTTTTGAGTGGAAAGTTAAATCCATTTAGGTTTAAACTACTGTCCTGCTGGTGGGTGGGGGGAGGACTTACTTTTGTCATTTTGCTATTTGTTTTCTAAATGCCTTATAGCTTTTTGTCCTTCATTTCCTGCATTACTGAATTCTTTTGTATTTAGCTGATTTTTAAAAATTTTTAATGTTTATTTATTTATTTGGAGAGAGAGAGAGCATGAGCAGGATACGGATAGAGAGAGAGGGAGAGTCACAATCCCAAGCAGGCTCTGTACCATCAGCGCAGAGTTCAATGTGGGTCTTGAACTCATGAACCGCAAGATCATGACTTGAGCCTAAACCAAGAGTTGGATGCTTAACCAGCTGAGCCACCCAGGCGTCCCGAGGTGACTTTTTTGAACAAAAAGTTTGGTGATTTTTTTGAACAAAAAGTTTAATAAATTCCTTTCTCATTTCCTTTTGTCCATATTCTATAGCTATTTTCTTCACGGTTACCATGGGGATTACATTTTGCATCCTAATTTGAATTTATTCCAATTTAACTTCAACACAGAAAAATTCTGCTCCTTTGCAGCTCTATCCCTGCCTTTGTTTTAGTTTTTGTCACAAAATCACATCTCTATGTACTATGTGGCCAAAAACATAAACTAAGTATTCTTCTAAATTCATTAGTCTCTTAAATTGTATAGAAAACAAAATGAGGAATTAAAAACCAAAGTTACAAGAAGGTAAGTAGACTAATCATTGTTTTTAACAATGTATTAGCCTCTTAAATCATACAGAAATCAAAAAGTGAAGTTATAAACCACTGTTACAATAATACTAGCTTTTATAACTGCCCACGTATTTACCTTTATTGAGATACTTCTCCATATGGCTTTGAGTTACTGTCTAGTGTCCTTTCATTTCACCCTGTCAGATGCCCTTGAGCATTTCTTGTAGAGCAGGTCTAGTGGTAACAAAGACTTTTGTTTATCTTAGAATGTCTTAATTTCTCCCTCACTTTTGAAGGACAGTTTTGCTTGACTGACCTTTTTTTTTTTACTTTCCATTTAGAACTTTGAATGTATCAACCCACTACCTTCTGGCCTCCAAAGTTTCTGATAAGAAATCTGAAAATATTACTGATGAGCCCCTGTGACAAGCTGCTTCTCTCTTGCTGCTTTCAAGATTCTCTATTTGTCTTTGCCTTTCAAAAGTTTGATTATGATATGTTTTGGTGTGGGTCTCTCTGAGTTCATCTTACTTGGGAGTTCACTGAGCTTCTTGGATGTTTGTATGTATGTCTTTCATCAAATTAAGGATGTTTTCAGCCACTATTTCTTCAAATATTCTCTCTCTTCTCCTTCTGGGACTCCCACAATACATGTTGGCCTACTCGATGGTGTCCCGAAAGTCTCTCAAGCTCTGCTCTCTTTTCTTTAACTCCAAGTTTGTTGACTCTTCCTTCTGCTTTTGAATCTCTATAGTGAAGTCTTCATTTCAGTTATTGTACTTTCTAGCTCCAGAATTTCTTTCTGGTTTCTTCCTAGGTTTTCTATTTCCTTACTTAGATTTCCATCTTGTTTATCAACCATTTTCTTGACCTTCTCCATCTCTCTCTTTAGTTCCTTGAACATCTTTAGGCCAGTTGTTTTAAATTTTTCTCTAGCATATCTGCCATCATGGCTTTTTCAGGGACAGTTTCTGTTGATTATTTTTTTCTTTTGAATGGGCTATATTTTCCTATTTTTTTGTGTATGCCTTGTGATTTTTAGTTGAAAACTGGACATCTGAATTCAATAATGTGGTAACTCTGGAGGGCAGATTCTCCCCCTTCTCCTAGGATTTGCTGGGTCTTGCTATTTATTTATTTTTAATTTTAAGTTTTTAAAAGATTTTATTTAAAAAAATTTTTTTAATGTTTATTTATTTTTGAGACAGAGAGAGACAGAGCATGAACAGGGGAGGGGCAGAGAGAGAGGGAGACACAGAATCTGAAACAGGCTCCCGGCTCTGAGCTGTCAGCACAGAGCCCGACGCGGGGCTCAAACTCATGGACTGTGAGATCATGACCTGAGCCGAAGTCGGCCGCTTAACCGACTGAGCCACCCAGGTGCCCCAAAAGATTTTATTTTTAAATAATCTCTACACCCAATGTGGGGTGCAAACACCCAACCCTGGGATCAAGAGTCACACTCTCCTCTGACTGAGCCAGCCAGGCACCCCCGTTTTTCGTTATTTTTTAAAATTATAGGCTGTCTCTATGCCAAGGATCAGCCTCAGGTATAAACTTAAGGTCGTCTCAGGTCTTTTTCTGAGCCTGTATCTTTCCCTGGGCATGTATAATCACTTTCTGATTTTTCCCATATATGCAGTTGCTTTTTAATGCCCTAGTCTTTCTTTTCTGGCTCCCAAAAGGGGAAAAAAGAAAAGTGAAGAGGGGGAGGGGAAGGCACCAGCCCTTTAAGTGCTTCGGAAGTCACTTCAGCTTTTGGGGGAAGGGCTTGCAACAATGGGAGGAAGAGGAAGTGCAACAATGCAACAAATTGCATTTGTCTGCAACTCTGTGATCAGAAGCAACAATCAGCAAACAGCACAGATCCCTGATATTTGGAGGACCTGTTCCTTTTTGCCCACCTAGGCTCCTGCAAACTCTGTGCAAGCTATTCCAAGATCATGTACACAGGTGCCTGCCATATGGCTGGGGGAAATGGTACTGACTAACAGCTGAAAATTGACTGATGTTATCCCCAATTTATTCTCCAAGCCTTCTCCTGGAAGTTGTAAGCCTTCAATAGACTCCAGAGTTCCAAAACAGTTACATCAGACAGGTGCAATTGTTGTCTAAGTGAAGAGACAGATTGCTGGTGCTTCCTATTCCACCACCTTCCTAACAGTTTCATAAAACAGTAATTTACTTAATCTTCAAAACAACCCATCATGAGGATACTTATTATTATCCCTATTTTGCATAGAAAGAAAGTGAGGCAAAGTTTTGTCAACATAGCACTGGAAGTCCAAGACACAGTAATCAGAAAAGAAAATGACATAAAAGACATCGAAAATGGCAAGAAAGAAATAAAACTGTCATGATTTGCAGATGACATGATACTATATATAGAAAACCCTAAAGACTCACCCCAAAACCATTAGAACTAATAAATGAATTCAGTAAAGTTGCAAGACACAAAATTAATACACAGAAATTGGATGCATTTCTACACACTGGAAATGAACTATCAGAAAGAGAAATCAAGAAAACAATCCCATTTATAACTGCATCAAAAAGAATTAAATACCTAAGAATAAACTTAACCAAAGAGTGTAAAAGATCTGTACTCTAAAAACTATAAGACACTGATGAAACAAACTGAAGATAACACAAATAGATGGAAAGATATTCTATGCTCATGGATTTGAAGAATTAATATTGCTAAAATGTCTATAGTATCCAAAGCAAAATACAGATTCAATGCAATCCTTATCAAAATATCAATAGCGTTTTTTAAAGAACTAGAACAAGTAATACTAAAATCTATACAGAACCACAAAAGACCCCCAAAACAGCCAAAGCAATCTTGAGAAAGAACAAAGCTGGAGGGATCATGCCCTCAGATTTCAAACTATACTACAAGGCTGTAGTAATCGAAACAGTATGGTAGTAGTACGAAACCAGGTACATATTAACGGAACAGAATAGACTGCCCAGAGATAAGCCCATTTGTAGACAGTACCTTTTAATCTATGATAAAAAAGGCAAGAATATACAGTGGGGAAAAGACCATCTCTCCAACAAATGGTGCTGGGAAAACCGGACAGCTACGTGCAAAAGAATGAAACTGGGCTACTTTCTTACACTACACACAAAAATAAACTCATAATGGATTAAAGACCCAAATGTAAGCCCTGAAACCATAAAACTTCTAAAAGAAAACACAGGCTGTAAACTTTTGGATATCAGCCTTAGCAATATTTTTTTTGGATGTGTCTCCTCAAGCAAGGGAAACAAAAGCAAAAATAAACAGTTGGGGCTACACTGAACTTTTAAAAAGCCTTTGCACAGAGAGGGGACCATCAAAAAACAAAAAGGCAACCTGCTGAATGGGAAATATATCACTGATATACATATATATCATCAGTGATATATATATATATCATTTCCAAATGATATATCTATAAACGGTTAACATTAAAAATACATAAAGAATTCATACAACTCAACATCAGAAAGTAAATATGATTTAAAAAGAAGACCTGAATATACATTTTTACAAAGAAGACACGTGGATGGCCAAAAGACCAGGAAAAGATGCTCAAGTCACTAATCATCAGGAAAGGCAAATCAAACCCACAATGAGCTATCGTTAGAATGGCCAGAATCAAAAAGCCAGGAAATAACAAGTACTGGCGAGGATGTGGAGAAAAGGGAACCCTCATGCACTGTTTGTGGGAATGTAAATTGGTGCAACCACTGTGGAAAACAGTATGGGGGTCAAAATATTAAACACAGAAATACCGTATGATCCAGCAATTCCATTTCTGGGTATTTATCCGAGGAAAATGAAAATACGATATATGCAGCACCATATTCATTCCAGCATTATTTTTTTTTATTTCATTAATTTTTTAAAATGTTTACGTATTTTTGAGAGAGAGAGACACACACACAGCACGAGCCAGGGAAGGCAGAGGCAGAGGGAGACACAGAATCTGAAGTAGGCTCCAGGCTCTGAGCTGTCAGCACAGAGTCCAATGCACGGCTTGAACTCACAAACCATGAGAACATGACCTGAGCGGAATTCGGACACAACCACCTGAGCCACCCAGGCACCCCTGCAGCATTATTTACAATAGCCAAGATATGGAAGCAACCTGAGTGTCCACTGATGGATGAATGGATAAGGAAGACGTGGTGTATATATACAATGGAACATGACTCAGCTATAAAAAAGAATGAGATCTTGCCATTTGCGACAACATGAATAGACTTAGGGGGTATTATGCTAAGTGAAGTAAGTCAAATAGAGAAAGACAAATACCATATGGTTTCACTTACATGTGGAATCTAAAAACCAAAACAAAGGGACAAACAAAACAGAAACAGACTCGTAAATATGGTGAACAACTGGTGATTGCCAGAGCGGAGGCGAGTGAGGGGATGGATGAAATAGGTGAAGGGGGTTAAGAGGTACAAACTTACAGTTATAAAATATAGAGTAAGTTAGGACTATATTTTAATATTTTAATATTAAATTTTAATATTTAATATTAATATTAAATTTTAATATTTTAATATTAAATGATATTTTAATAACTTTATATTTTAACATTTCAATAACTTCATATGGTGTCAGATGGTAACCAGACATCGTGGTGATCATTTCGTAATGTGTATAAATGTCAAATCACTAGGTCATATACCTGAAACTAATATAATATTAGTGTTGTAGCTCAACCGTATTTAATTTAAAAAAAAAAAAAGGAAACTGAGGCACAGATTTACCGAAGGTTACACAGCTACAAAGTGGTAGAGCTGGGATTCAAACTCTGGGCAAGCTCCAGAGCCCAGCTTTTCACAACTTTGCCATGCTGCCTGTCTTTAGACAAGCCCAGTATCAGTGCTTTAGGGACCAAAACCAGGCTTCATGTTTATAGCCCCTTTCTTATTGTAAGTTTATCCATTACTGAAATACTCATAAATGACTAAAGATTTTATATCCTACCAACCATCGTGATAAGGAACAAATGCTGTAGTTTGTACAAAAGGTAAGAAACACTAAAGGCCCAGTAGGAATGATTAAGTGTTTGAAGATCTATCTATATGTATAATGGGATACTGTGCAACTATTTAAAAGACTGAGGCACTGTTAAATGTGCTGTTGCTGAATGAACTCTAGAAGCCAAGGTTAGATTTAAGATACAGGGTGCGGAACACACAGCATCATATGCTAACTTTTGTGTTGTTTTTGTTTTTTTTTAAAGAAACTGTACAAATGTGTCCGTCAGTGTTTGCAACATCTCTAGAACAATATGCCTGAAACTAGTAACAACCACTGCATTTGGACTTGGGAACGTAAATCTTGGGGCTCAGTGTTTGGAGGGAGTCTGACTTTCCTGTGTGTACTTTGCACTGTTTGACTTCTTACCATGTCCATACATTATTATTCAGAATCTATATATATTTTCTATGTAAAGGGGTAATCATAGCAGGCTGCAAGATAGTCCCCACGAGGTATTTTTGCTGGCATTCTCAGTTACTCCTGGGAGTAACTCCCAGGAGTTCAGCTCCTGGGAGTTTCCTAGTTCTGGGGACTGGCTTATAGCTTCGAGGCTCCCATTCACAGACTGAGTGTCACAGGATTTCCACCTTGATGCACACACTCACCAAGGCAGTAGCTGGTCTGTGGGTGAGAAGGGAACGTAAAACCTGCCACTTTTACAGAGTCTCAGGTCACTAGGCAGTTTGGTTCTCCTAAGAAATGAAGTGTGAATTCCTGTCATTTGCTTCACCAGGCACGGGGATTATTTCAATCCATCCTGTTCCTAGTGCAGACCAAAACAGGAATCTGGCCAGGTAGCCTAGGATGAGGATCAGTGCAGGAAGGTTATCTGGGGAGGGGCCTCTCATCTCTTCATGGTTGAGGAACTCCACATTTCACTGCTCTTCAAAGCTCCCTAAAGTGTGGACAGATAGGTTTTCCCCCAACTCAAGGATACTCGTCCTTGTTGCTCTGAATGATGTAAACATCGGCCAGAAACCTTGCATTAAAATAATAGACTGCTTTCAGTTTATTTTAAGATCTGTTGTCACACCATTCTGGGATCTGACATCATAGGTTCTTAAAGGCTAAACAGGGCTGCATACCACAAACACCAGGACTGGAGACCTGGTCCAGCTCCACCCGCTGACTCAGCCTGGAGTAGGGCCAGGCCCTGGGGATTTAGGGGCTGAAAGGGCTGGGGGTGGGTTTCTCTGGACAGAAAGAGGGCAGGCTGAGGAGACCTGCGGTCATTAACAAGTCTTTCCCCCTTCTCTGCCAGCCTCATTTGTTCACAGATGCCAATATTCGTTATTAGTATATGTTTGCAAAAGACAGACTTTGAAAAGTCATCTTGAAGTCTGATCAGTTTATACAGGATTTAAAGATAGGACTAGTGCTTTCTTCTCTAACTAGTGTGAAAGTGGTAATATCTGTTGTCAGACTATCTACAGTTTGAGTTTCTAACCACTAGGGGTTGACCTAACTCCACTAAAACCAACTTTATTCTAAGCCATTTTCTTCTGCAAATTATCAGGTTCCAAGATGACTGAATTAGTGTTCATAAACTATAATGTCTCGAATCATGCTCCTAAAACTGAAAGTCTTTGTGTTAGAAGAGAGGAAACGGTCTCACTCCGAAGACAAGGTAGGATAAGAAATAAGACAAATTAGAGAGAATAAGACATAGAAGGTCAAAAACTCCTAGCCCAGTGGCTTACCTCACTGTACTGGAGTCACCTGAGATGCTCACCTGTCCAGCTCCTGTCCCACCCCCTAATGAATCAGAATCCCAGAGCTGGGACCCAAGCACTTTCTGTTTAAAAAAGTTCCATGGTTGGGGCGCCTGGCTGGCTCAGCCAGTTAAGCGTCCAACTCTTGATTTTGGCTCAGGTCATCATCTTGAGGTTCGTGGGATGGAGCTCCGAGTCGGGCTCTGTGCTGACAGAGCAGAGCCTGCTTGGGATTCTCTCCCTCCCTCTCTCTCTGCCCCTCTCCCACTTGTGTGCATGCTCCCCGTCTCTCTCTCAAAATAAAGAAAGAAACTTGAAAAAAAAAGTATAAATGGAATCTTTTAAATATAATAATAAAAATAAAAATGACAATAAAAAACTCTATGGTTGAGTCTTATGAGCAGCAAAGGTCAGAACAACTGTGCGAGTCTAACACTCACTTTATAAAAGAAGAGACTGAGGCTCAGAGAGGGCAAGTGTCTTGACCAGTCATACTTCGAAGTCACTACTGGGGAAAGCCCCAGGTTTCCTGACTCTCTATCCCAGGTGCTCTCTGGGAGGGAACAACCCCCTCCAGGACATCAGGGCACCACATACATGTATATTACCCCACTTACGATTTGGTTTCTGACAGTCTTCTTGAATGATATGGTGTATTTTTCTGTGCAGTTCTTTGTCCTCTCTGGTTACCTAAACAGGAAAACCAGGAGAGAAAGCATTCTTAAGCAATAAAGCAGCTGTGTCATCTCGATTACCAGATTAGTTTTTAGGATAGTTTCTAAAAATTTCCTAATAATCACAAAATAATCCCATCCCTACACCAAAAACCAACAATGTGGTTTTTGATAATTGGCCTATTATGAAACCAGCTCTGTCCCTAAGCAGCTCACGGCTCTGTAGTTGGTGCAGAGGCATACTCCCTTGGAAGGTAGTTTACTGGGGCCATGATGTCAAGAAAACCTGAAATTCTACACTTTTTTTTAATGTTTATTTTTGAGAGAGACTCAGAGAGAGAGAGAGAGAGAGAGCGCGAGCGCGCGAGGATGAGTGGGGGAGGGGCAGAGAGAGAGGGAGACACAGAATCCAAAGCTGGCTCCAGGCCCTGAGCTGTCAGCACAGAGCCTGACGTAGGGCTCAAACCCACAAACAGTGAGATCATGACCTGAGCCGAAGTCGGACACTCAACCGACTGAGCCACCCAGGCGCCCCTGAAATTCTACACTTTTAAGGAGCAATTTTCTTCCCAAATATTTGTTAACACATTCTTGATGTTTCTCACTTGTTTTTATATTGAAAGAGAGACACAAGTGATCAAAGTCTGATCTCCAACCCGGACTCCTTCCTGCGGGCATGACACAAGTCTCCTGTCTCATTAATTTTCTTCTTACTCCCAACCACAAAGGAAAACAGATGAAATTAAAACCGTAAGGAAAGGCTAGCAAGAGAGTAAATCTAGCCCATCCCTTGAAACACTCTGTCTTAAAGGCAAAAATAACGACGCTCCTTTCTCAACCAGCTCAAGTAAGAGGGAAGCAGTAACCAAATGGGTTTCATCTTCCTTCCATAGTAAACCTAAAAACCAAAAAGAAAAAAAAAAAAAAGAGAGAGAAAGAGGAAGGAAGGAAAAGAGGAAGAAAGGAATAAACAAAAAAATCATGCAAATACATACATGTATGAGGAATTGTCTAACTAGACTTACAAAATGATCAGATTTTAGAACGACCAGATTTTAGAATGAATGGGGATACTGACAACGCCTGCCTTCCCTTGACTCACAAGGTTATTGTGAAGAGCAAATAAGGTAATGGGGGTGAGAGCTGTTGAAAGCAGGAAACTACCAAACAAACAGAAATATCTACATCACAGTGATAACTATTTCCCTGAGGCAAGGCCCTCAGGAAAACAGAAACCTCTAGGACAGGCGAGGAGGTGGAAGGGGAGGAGTGAAGTCAGAGAAGGCGGATGGTTCTGCTGAGGAAAAGAGCCATTATTGCTTGATCACCCCATTCCAGTTCACACTGATTCACAGGAGGAAGTGCCCTAGCCCTGCCACACCTCTGTCCTGGCCTGCTGCCTGTAGTCCTGTAGCTGCTTTCTACAGACACAGAAGGCCAACTCTGGAGCCTCCCGGGGGAGGGGGAGGAGGGGATGGGATGTGGGGGGAGGCATGTTGAGGTGAGCTGCCTAGCATGGGATTCTCCAACCCTACTAGGCCTTTCCATGCCAGGAGGAGGTGGTCTGCACCCACCTTACAAAGATCAGAATACCCTTTTCAAAGGTTACTCAGGGGCACCTGTCTGGCTCAGTTGATAGAGCATACGACTCTTGATCTCAGGGTTGTGAGTTCAAGCCTTACCCTGGATGGTAGAAATTACTTACAAAAAAAATTTTTTTTAAGTTGCTCAAATAGTATTTAAATATATCTTAACTGGGGCGCCTGGGTGGCTCAGTCGGTTAAGTGTCCGACTCTTGATTTCGGCTCAGGTTATAATCTCACAGTTTGTGAGATTGAGCCCCTCAGGGGGCTCTGCGTTGACAGTGCAAACCTGCTTGGGATTCTCTCTCTCCCTCTCTCTGCCCTTCCCCCTTGCTTGCATTCTCTCTCTCTTTCCCTCTGGAAATAAATGAATAAACTTAAAAAAAAATTTTTTTTAAATAAAACGTATCTTAATTAAAAAAAAAAAAAAGCTCTCTAAAGTGGGGAAATAACTAGAGTAAATCAACATCATGAAAATGTCCTATTAAGGAAAGCTTCCCCTCAAGAATCACGTCTGTAAATACAGAGACTTCTAGGAGGCCTCACAATTTTGAACTGCCTCTAGAATTGCTCATGACTGAAGCCACATCTACACTACGAGCAACAGTCATGAGAAAGCCTGTTTTTACTGAAAGCTTGGCTCCTTCAATTATTAAAGGCAGGCAGTGAGAGGTGAACCTTTAACTCTGGAGGTTATGAGGCAAGCAAGCGCTTGTACCCCTGATGGGAATGTCAATTAGTAGAGCCTTCTAGCAGGCCAATCAGACTGTGTTGACCAAATGCTTAAGGTACTTGCCCTTTGCTCCAGCAATTCCTCTTTAAGAGCGAATCTTACCAAAATGCTTACATGAATTCACAAAGAGAGTTATGCAAAAATAGCAACAGCAACACTATCTGTGAGAACAAAAGTTAGAATCAACATAAATGTCCATCAGAAAGAAGTGGCTAAAAGTGTATGGCAAGTACCCAGAATATGGAATACCACGCAAGGTCAAAAAAATTGAGAAGTACTAACATGGAAAGATACCTGTGGTGTGCTATTTTGGTACCCCCAAAACTTGCCAGGAAATACTTATTCATTTATTTAAAGTTTTTATTTATTTATTTTGAGAGAGACAGTGCAAGTGGTGAAGGGGCAGAGAGAGAGGGAGAGAGAATCCCCAGCAGGCTCCATGCTGCCAGCGCAGAGCTTGATGTGGGGCTTGAACTCATGAAACTGTGAGATCATGACCTGAGCTGAAACCAAGAGTCAGATGCTTAACAGAGTGAGCCACCCAGGCTCCCTGCCAGGCATTATTTAGAGCAGTGGTTCTCAACTGTTCCAGGGGACCCCTGGTGATGTCCTGTGATGTTTTAAGTTGTCATACCTGGTGGGGGGAGTGGGCTGCTACTGCTCTCTAGGGAATGAAGGCCAGGATGCTGTCAAACATCCTACAGTGCAAAGGAAAGCCACCTACAGCAAAGAACCATCTGGCCCAAACAGTGTTAATGCTGAGGAGTCTGATCCATAGGATAATCACAAAAAAAGGCACAGAAGCATCTATAGATGTACATGTGTAAATGCACAGACAAGTGTCTACAAGGACAAATGGCACCTTAGATGAGGCTGACTTTTGCTCCTCATTTAACATACCTCCTTAATGATTTTTAAAAACAGTAAATAGGAATTCTAGGTATTCTTAAGGAATGAATACAGTTGTGATTGAAGGTAGGAAGGAAAAAAAGTTGCAAGTCTCTTACATAGTATAGGTTATCAAAACCATCATCTTTCTGGAAAACAAATCCTTTTTCCTGCAGCAGCTGTATAGCATTCTTAAATATACTATGAATTGCCTTGGAAGTGGTTTCATTCTTAACATCCACCTGTAGGAAGAAGAAAAAGAAAAAGAAGAAAAGAGGTAAGTCCCATCTTACAGCATCTAAGAGTAACTCCCTGGACCAGCTGGTTTATGGATTCACCCAACAGGCTTTTAATCTGCTGAGTCAAAAAGATCCAGGTATGTGGCCTAGCAGGATGGTGACATTTAAGGAGGCCTGGGAAGTTTGCTCAGGCAGGATCATGCTTGATAACTGTTCCATACTTTGGTTGTGGGTTTGTTTGGTTTTTTTTAATTTAATTCTACAATATGAAATGGAAAATCAAAAAGATAATACTTAAATTTAAGTATGTGGTTTATATGTCTTGAACATTTAAAATTACTTCTATTCCCATGTGGGTTTTGATAGAACTGTTTCCTAAACAAAAAGATAATCTCTGATTTTATTTTTTTAATTCAGATCCAAAGCATTATATACATATTAGGTCAGTTTTTTCATTAAAATTATGGCTATATGTAATCTCTTCCTAAGGACTTCAGGGAATTTTACACATATTAAAATAAGTTGGGGATTCCAGGATATAAAAAGTATTAAGTAGTCTATTTAATGTTTATTTTTTTTAATTTTTATTTTATTTTTGAGAGAGTGCAAGCAGGGCAGGGGCAGAGAGAGGAGACAGAGGATCCAAAGCAGGTTCTGTGCTGACAGCAGCGAGCTCGATGTGAGGCCTGAACTCAGGAATCCTGAGATCATGACCTGAGCCAAAATTGGGTGCTCAACCAAGCCACCCAGGTGCCCCTCCAACTTAATTCTAAAGAGAGGCAAATAGCTATGTGGAGACCTGTCTGTCAAAGGCGGGTCCATGGGGCTGAAGGCAGAGGGGGTTCTAGACCACATGGAAGGAACCTCGGCTGTTGTCAGTTTTCTATCTCCTCAATTTCAACATTTCTCCTCTTCTCTAAGATACGGGTTTACCCAGACAAATTACCAGGTTCATCCTATGTCTTATTTCCAAGGAAGCTAGGCCTTCAACTGTGTCCCACCATGCCTAACTAGACTGCAAGCTTACCGAGTCAGGGACTTTATTTCAACTTGGCCACCTCCTCCCTGGCACACAACAGATAACTAATAAGATATCTGTGTAATGAATGGGAAATAAATACCCCATTATAGAGGCTGTATCCCTTTTACTATTCCACTGGGGATCTTCAGTCCATTCCTAAAACAAAGTTAAGTGGTGAACAATTGTTCTTCAAGGTACAGATCTATTTTTAACGTGACAGAAATTTGCCAAGATATTTAAAAGATGAGACCACCAAAGACACAAGGCAAAGCTTCTACAAAAGTGTTTAAAGGCAAAGCCCTACCTCTTAAGAAGAATGCTCGTGAAGGCTATCTGCGGCAGTTCCCACAGATGCTAAAGAGAGAACGTGCTTGTGATTTGCTGATGACATTTCCTCCAAGTGACTGGAAAGGAAAGAAACCCCCAACGGCCTCGAGCATTCATAACTGCATCCCTAAAGAAACACTCTCTTTCTAGAAGAGGCCTTCTAAAGAGGCACTGTTTTAATCTAAAGGATCCTAGTGATGGTACACAGATATGCTCCCCTGGGCTGAAGAGGACAGTCTAACATTCTTAATTAATATTCAACAAGCTAGAGCACCTGATCATTAGAATATTAGGGCCTAAAAAGTTAACAAACATTCCAGGTTACAACAGCACCCATTCTCTGAAGGCAGAATAAGGCCAACAGCTATGTGATGACTCCCACGGGCAGAAAATCAATCTGTTAGAATAAACATCTTACCTAGCAATTCTCAGCCATACATCTTTTAATTCAGGGGCGGTGGGGGTTGGGGGGGGGGCTTCAGGCAAAGCTGAGTGCCCTTACTTAGGGGAAGCACCGTCAACCCAAAACAGACTCTCCCACAAAACTTCTACAACTGCTCAATCTTCATAATTCTAAGGAAATTCATCTTCTTCAGTCAATTTACTATAAGGACCCTAAGGGTCGAGTTTATTACGTCTCTTATCAAGATAGAAATAAACTGGAAACTAAAAATGATTGTTACATGGTTACTGCCATCATTAAAAAGGACTCCTGGTTATCCCCAGCCCACACAGAAAGCTCGGTTCCTCCTCCCAGATTTCAGTAAGCTCAGGCAGCAGGAAGACATGTGCTAGCACCGTGAGATTAAAAGCACAGTTTCAGCTGTGAAGGAGGAGGACCCAACAGAAAAGGCTCTCTGTAAATATAAACAATATGCGAAGCTTCCTTTCCAAAAACATTTGCCTCGGCTGACCTCAAGACATATCTCCCTACTGGTTATAAAGTCACAGTCTCAAGGGTAAGGCCTCCAATCATCTCTTCTGGCCAGCAGCTTTGCCTGGCCTGGGATTTGTGTCTTTCTTGTCTTTTTCCAAAGAGCAATGACAGGGCTCATCTGATTCAGGAAACCGAAACTGCACAGAGACAAAAACAGTGACTGGTTGACCGTGCTGAGACTTAGCAGGCTTCTCCCAGCCCCAGGTCAGGAACTGGGTGGATCTCTGAAATATATATAGAGTCCTCATTCCCAAACAAACCACATTTATCCAGCTGTCAGAGAAACAATGGTTTTGCAAGGTCTGCTTATCATGTTTCTAGATTTGCTACGAAGGGCCACTATGGAAAAAAAGAAAGGGGGAAAACATTGAAACCCACTCTTCCCTTGCCTCTAAGCTATAACACTATCACAATGATTTTTTTGTGAAGCTTTCATCTGTATGACAAGAGAAAAGTGCTGAAGGATCTAGGGTTTCACCATCACTGTAAAGCATCCTTAGTCTCCCAGGCTCTCTTAAACAGAATTCAATTTAATGACACTGACCTCCCCAGAGTCATGTGAAGGAATAATTCATAATTGATGGAAAAATAGTTTGCAAAGACAAAACAAAGTGCCACATTCATTTCTTTTTCAACATACATGACTGGGCAGACACAAGTTTCTGCTCTAAGCATTTTCAAAAAGATATCATGCCAAAAGTTCCCCACGGTTGTTTTGAATGGAGGAGCCCTCAGAGAATCCTCAAGTCTCTCTACAGAAGAGTGGGTTCATGGGAAGAATGTGGTCTTTGCTCGGCTTCAAAGTTTCCTTCAGAACATGCCGACAGAGTAGTCAAAAGTGCTAGGAGGCTGACTTGGCAGGGAGCCTCCTCTAAATGACCAAATGGGAAGAAGGTTAATCTTGCTGTCTGCAGACAGCTGGACAGCCCCAACTGCTTAGAAGCAACAGTGACACAGAACAAAGTGGCCAGTCACGACCCTCTCCACCTGGGTGTTTCCTGAAACACAATACCTCATCTCTGCGAATGAAATTGTGGGTCACCGGGCACACAGCCTGGTGCCAGGAAGAGATAATTAGGTTCACGAACGAAACTGAGAAGCAGTGGTCATGCCTCGGAGGTCAAGATGAGGACCTGTTATCTGTTCCACCAGAATCACGAGGAATAACTTATGTTACCTATCAGAGCTATTCAAGGCAGCCCTGTTGGGATGGCAAAAGATCGGAAAACTTCCATGCCAGAAATGGAGAGAATGGTTAAATGAA
Source organism: Panthera leo (assembly GCF_018350215.1). Classification (NCBI taxonomy): domain Eukaryota; kingdom Metazoa; phylum Chordata; class Mammalia; order Carnivora; family Felidae; genus Panthera; species Panthera leo. The sequence goes on from NC_056689.1 coordinate 61,543,997, forward strand.
TTATGGTACATGTAACAAAAGATTATTATAGCGGCAAATCTATATATATGGCTAGGAAAGGATCTGTAAGACATGCTAGACATGGAAAGCTAGGTACAGATTAGTGTTTAGCATGCCACCAGTTGTGTACAAAAAAGGGGATATAACTACTTCTAGTTAACAAATACACAGACTGTCACTGGAAGAATATTCATGAAACTAGTAATGATACTTATCCCTGGAGAAAGGGGGTAGGAGGGAGGATGGGAAGGAAACTTACTTTTAACTAGATACTTTCAGGGACTATTTAAATTTTTTTAAAAATTTATTTGAGAGAGAGAGAGAGCGCCTGAGCAGGGGAGAGAGGGGCAGAAGGAGAGCGAGAAAGAATCTTAAGCAGGCTCCACACTCAGCACGGAGCCCAACATGGGGCTTGATCCTATGACCCTGGGATCATGACCTGAGCCCAAATCATGAGTCAGACGCTCAACTAACTGAGACACCAGGCGCTCCAGGGACCATTTAAATTTTTAAAAAACTATTCTTTCCTTCAACCAACACATGATTATTAAGAACTTACTTTATAGGACACCTGGGTGGCTCAGTCTAGGTAAAGCATCCAACTCTTGATTTTGGCTCAGGTCTCATGGTTTGTGAGTTTGAGTCCCACATCAGGCTCTGCGCTGACAGTGTGGAGCCTGCTTAGGTTTCTTTCTCTCCTCTCTCTCTCTCTCTCTCTCTCTCTGCCCCTACCCTGCTCGTGCTCTCTCTCTCAAAATAAATAAACTTTAAAAAAATTAAATAAAAACAAAGAACTTACTTTATGGCAGCCCTATTCTAGGCTATGGTTCTAGAGAGCAAAGAACAAGACAGGCAAGACCTCCACACTTACAGAATTTAAATTCTGGCCGAGGAATAGGCAGGTGCACAAATAAATACCAGTGAGATCCTGAGGTATGAAAACAGGGTGATAACATAGTAAGGAAGTAGGTGGCTATCAGAACAAATAGGGAAGACAAGAAGGTGACATTTCCTGGTAAAATCAATAAAATAAGTAAATATAAATTGTGTTACAACAATAAAAAACCTAAGAATTCCAATGAAAGGGAGCCTAAAACAAAAGTTTCAAGTAATAGCAATTCCAAGTGAATAAGTAAACACCAAACAACTTAAGTTCACCTGAAAAAAAAGGGACAGCTCTTTCCTGGAGGAGTAGGAAATTTCTGGCATGTTCCTAGAAATTTTTACTTATAAACTAGACTGAATACAACTTGGGTCTTTATTCAAACTCTCAAAACATGACAGGTTAACCTTGTTTTGATGAAGAGAGAACAAGCCATTAAAAACCTTTGTTCAGTTCGAGAATCATCCTGCTGATCAATAAATAATCTTGGAAAGATAATTACCTCTTCTCATTTATTTCCCCCTCATTTGCCTCCTGCTTAGATTAAATCCATCTCAGTGAATACAAAGATCTAAGTACTATGAACCTTAGACTTTTTGTTTTTTCCTACCTAAAGATTAAGTTGACTGAGATTAAGTGAGGAGGGTAAAAGGGCAGGTGCATATTCTCATTTCAAGTTCTGTTCTGTTCCAGAACAGAAACACTGAATAGGGGCGCCTGGGTGGGTCAGTCAGTTGAGCGTCTGACTTCGGCTCAGGTCACGATATCACAGCTCGTGAGTTCAAGCCCCGCGTCGGGCTCTGTGCTGACAGCTCAGAGCCTGGAACCTGCTTCTGTGTCTCCCTCTCTCTCTGCCCCTAACCCACTCAAATTCTGTCTCTGTCTCTCTCAAAAACAAATAAAAATTTTTAAAAAATTAAAAAAAAAAGAAACATTGAATAGAACCATAACCTCTGTTCTCTGCATTTACCCCATGAATCTTTTTTTTTTAACTTTATTTATTTTGAGAGAGAAAGAGCGAGAGAGAGAGAGAGAGCGAGAGAGAGAGAGAGAGCGAGAGAGAGAGAGCACATGCACACATGTGAGTAGGGGAGGGGCAGAGAGAGAGTGGGAGAGAGAATCCCAAGCAGGCCCCACATTGTCAGTGCAGAGCCAACCTGGGGCTCAAACCCATGAACCTTGAGATCATGCCATGAGCTGAAATCAAGAGTTGGACGCTTAACTGACTGAGCCACCCAGACGGTAAGTGCTCCCCTACCCTCTGAGTCTTAATGCCTCAGTCATGTTCCCCCACACCCTTCAGCTGCAGACATGGGACAGGGGACTTGAATTCTCACATGGGCATGCTGCACTTACCTGCTCAGAGCAAGAGCTGTGAGTCACAGGCTGCCTGGCCAGGGACAGCAGAGATTCCACAGTTTCCAATTCCTGCTGGTAAAAGGTTTGTACTTTGTTCTCCACGAGGAATTCTTTGGCTTTTTCACTCAGCAAACATGTGAGATTGGCAAGGTCCAGACCACCTGGATTGCTGCTAGGGGAAAGTTTTTAAAAGCCTTGCAGAGAACTATCACCTTTGTTTCTTTTTGGTGTGCATAAAATAGAAACCCAGCGAGGAAATGCAACGTTATACAGATGTTTGTTTTAGTGGTTGATTGAAGTATAGCTGACCAAGATGCTATATGAATTTAAGGTGTACAACATAGCAATGACCAAGTCTATACTATGCTACATTCACAAGTGTGGCTACCATCTGTCCCCATAAATGCTATTACAATACCACTGACTATATTCCCTATGCTGTATCTTTTATCTTCGTGACTTCTTCCATAACCCAAAGCCTGTATCTCCTACTTTTCTTCACCCATTTTGTCCATCCCCCCTGTGAAGGACACTTAGGTTGCTTTCATATCTTGGCTAATATAAATAATGCTGCCATAAACACAGGAGTGCTTATGTCTTTTTTAATTAGTGTTTTTCTTTTCTTTGGGTAAATAGCCAATAGTGGAATTACTGGCTCATATGGTATGTCTATTTTTAATTTTTTTATTTTTAAACTCTTCCCCATTGTATATTCTTGCCTCCTTTGTTATAGATTAATTGAGGATATAAACATGGATTTATTCCTGGGCTCTTTATTCTGTTTCATTGATCTATGTGTCTATTTTTGTGTCAGTATCATACTCTTTTGATTACTACAGCTTTGTAGTGTAACTGGGAATCTGGGATTGCGTTACCTTAAGCTTTGCTCTTTTTTTCTCAATGTTGCTTTGGCTACTTGGGGTCTTTTGTGGTTCAGTACAAATTCTAAGATTATGTGTTCTTTGAAAAATGCTGTTAGCATTTTTATAGGGAATGTGTTGAATCTGTAGATTGCTTTGGGTAGTAGAGACATTATTAACAGTATTAATTCTTCCAATCCATGAGCATGGAATATCTTTTCATTTGTTTCATCTTCAATTTCTTTCATCAAAGTTTTATAGTTTCCAGAGTACAGGTCTTTCACCTCCTTGGTTAAGTTTATTCCTAGGTATTTTATTCTTTTTGGTGCAATTGAAAATGGAATTGTTTTCTTAATTTTTCTTTCTGCTACTTTGTTATTAGTGTATAAAAATACAACCAATTTCTGTGTATTAACTGTGCATACTGCAACTTTACTGAATTCATTTATCAGTTCTAATAATTTGTTTTGGTGGAATCTTTAAAATTTTCTATGTATAGTATCATGTCATCTGCAAATAGTGACAGTTTAACTTTTTCCTTACCATACCAATTTGGATGCCTTTTTTTTTTTTTTCTTGTTTGACTGCTGTGGCTAGAACTTTTCATACTATGTTGAATAAATGTGGCAACAGTGGACTTCTTTGTTCCTGTTCCTGATGTTAGAGGAGAAACTCTATTTTCCACCAATAAGCATGATGTTAGCTGTGGGTTTTTTACTTTACTATGCTATGTTCCCTCTCAAAGTGTTGTTGAGAGTTTTTATCATGAATGGATGTTGAATTTTGCCGAATGCTTTTTCTACCTCTAATGAGATGATTATGTGATTTTTATCCTTTGTTGATGTGGTCATGTTGATTGACTTGTGAATATTAAACTATCCTTGCATTTCCAGAATAAATCCCACATGATCATGGTCGAATGATCCTTTTAATGTACTGTTAAGTGCAGTTTGTTAGTTTTTTTTAAGTTCATTTATTTATTTTTGAGAGAGAGAGCAAGCAAGCAGGTGAGGGGCAGAGAGAGAGGGAGAGAGAGAATCTCAAGAAGGCTCTGCACTGTCAGTGTGGAGCCCAATGTGGGGCTTGAACTCATAAACCATGAGATCATGACCTGAGCCAAAATCAAGAATCAGATGCTTGCTTAAGTGACTGAACCATTCAAGCGCCCTGAGTTTGCTAATATTTTGTTGAGGATTGTTGTATGTATGTTCATCACAGATACAGGCCAGTAGTTTTTTGTAGTGTGTCTGGTTTTGGTGTCAGAGTAATGCTGGCCTCATAGGATATATTTGGAAGCTTTCCTTCCTCTTCTGTTCTCTGGCATAGTTTGAGGAGAACAGGTATTAACGCTTTCTTAAATGTTTGGTAGAATTCACCTGTGAATCCATCTGGTCATACACTTCTGTTTGTTGGGAGTTTTTGATTATTGATTCAAATTTGTTACTGGTAATTGGTCTATTCAATAATAATGCTTGTTTTTGACATAAAGGGCAATTCATGCAGTGAGCACTGTGTGGTTGTTTAAAAGGATCAGGCAGGACTACAGGAACTATGATATTCATGAGATTTTGAAAAAAAAATGTCAATCTGCCAAATAGCATATATAATACAGGTACAATCCCATTTTTATAAAAAAGCAAATGAGAACCCATAAAATATATGAGTGAATATTCATGCTTGTATATGCACATAAGAAGAAAGTTTAAAAGGATACACATCAACCTATGCACAGCGGTAACCTCCGGACAATGGTACTGCGGCAGACAGGAAAATGAGGAAACTTTCACTTTTTACTTTTTATGGGTCTGCAGTTTGGGTTGTTTTTTTTTTTAAAGTTTTATTTATTTATTTTGAGAGAGATCACAAGTGAGGGTGGGGCAAGAGAGAGGAAGGGGGGAGGGGGAGGGAGGGAGGGAAGGAGAGAGGGAGAGGGAGAGGGAGGGAGAGAGAGAGAGAGAGAGAGAGAGAGAGAGAGAATCCCAAGCAGGCTCCATGCTGCCAATGCAGAGCCTGACACGAGACTCGAATTCATGAACCGTCAGATCACAACCAGAGCTGAAACCAAGAGTCAGATGGACATTTAACCAACTGAGCCACTAAGGTGCCCAGTTTTGTTTTTTTTTTTTTTTATGTAAGGGTTTTTTAAATGTAATATATACGCATGAAAAAAATTAAAGGGTACACAGTGAAAGTCTCCTTTTTATCCTGTTTCAGTTCCCACCCTTAGGCGGCCACTGTTCCTAGTTTTCTGGCTCCCCTCAGGGTTCTTGGATGCACACACTAATGGGTATGAATATATCCTTGCTCCTCCTGGCTCTTTTTCACCCCTGCACAAAAGAGTAAAATCATCCCTGGTTGGAATGATGGGTTTCATTTTTTTATAGCTTTTTGTTATAATGTGCCACAGTATTCTTTTTAAAAATTTTTTTTTAATGTTTATTTATTTTTGAGAGAGAGACAGAATGTGAGTGGGGGAGGGGCAGAGCGAGGGGGAGACAGAGAATCTGAAGCATGCTCCAGGCTCCGAGCTGTCAGCATAGAGCCTGACACGGGGCTCGAACTCACGAACCGTGAGATCATGACCGGAGCTGAAGTCGGATGCTCAACCGACTGAGCCACCCAGGCGTCCCCACAGTGTAGTGTTCGGATTGTGATGTTTCATTGCAGCTTTCTTTAGGTTTCCTACCTTGGCGCTCATTGAGCTTTATAGTTTTCTGCATACTTGGAAAAACCTCATCAATTATTTCTTCAAATACATTTTCTCTGCTCCCTGTCCTCCTTCTGGGACTCTGATTACACATACATTTTCTCACAACCACCTTAGAATATGTGTACTATTATTATCTTCACTTTGCAGATACGAAAATTAAGGCATATGGCGAGTAAGCAGACTTGCCCAGAGACCCTCAGTGAGTAAGCAGATGGTTCAGGATTTGAACCCAGACCCACCCCAGCATCTGGGGTCCCACTGCTTGGCCTCATTGCCATTGTCACATCTCTAGCAGTGAAAGGCCACAGCTTACCTTTCTTGCTCTAGGGCTGGGCTCTGGAAAGGCTGGTCATAAACTTTCCTGTAGATACTGGGCAGCTCAAGCATCCTTGCAATTTGTATGTTGCACACTGGATCATCCACTTTATCTAACAAGCCATGGGGGAAAATATGCCAGAGAAATTATAATGAGATCAGGTCTTTCCCAAGTCCAAATTGTTGCTAGGTGCCCAGGGGATCTCCTTCCCTATGTGTGCCCAGGGAGCATACATTCTAGATGCACTAAACGATTCCCCCTTATCCTTCGAGAGGGTATGCAATGCACTAAGCATCCCAGGCTTGGCCAGGCTCCTGGCCCAGGCTTGGCCAGGAGCAGACTAGAACCAGGGAAAGTATGTTTGCTTTTTCACTCATCTGTTTCAATGGCAGACAACAGGGGCTAGCCTTGGGATTTCCAAACCAAAATCAACCAGAGCACTGCAAAGGGTATCTCTTAGAGGACGTGGGACGATCATATTTCTCATCAGCTGTTTTCCTTCAAAGTTAATGGACTCAATGGTGTTTCAGAAATCTCCATCATTTTAAGGAATATGAACACTCTGCCCTAAATGGATTGACACTTAGAACTTCAAAGTACTTTATTATGTTACCCAAATAAATTTGCCAGATATATATAATAAATCATTTATTTTCTTCCCCAATTTGTAGTTATCTCTCTTCAAAATAAAGTTAAGAAATGCTGCTTTTGTAAAGAAAGCATGTTATGAAATATAATTTCCCAGAGTTACATTTTTTAATCTGAACTTTTTAGGAGTTTGACTTTTAGCTAATCCAGAGTTTAGTAGCTAACCCACAGTTTACTGGACACACACCCAGAATAACAACCAATGTGGCAGAAATTACTTGAGCTTACAATAAGTAGTGACACGAATTTCTCGTTCTTCTCTGTATGTGTGGATATAACCTCTGATTTGGATAATGTCCCCAATTTCTATCTTTGTTCTCTGCTCAATGGTCTCTTGCAGCTTCTTAAGCTGTGAGGTTAAGTTCAGCTCCCCTATAGTTGGACCACCTGTTGTTAATAGGGCTAGAAGAAAACAGACAAATGCATTACACAATCACTCCACCACATTTGTGAGGTAGTTTTGGGGAAAGACCAACATATCTATTCATTCTATTTCTGATTAGTTGCTCTACCGCACAAAATCTACGTAACCTTCTGAAGTCCTCTGCTGAATAGAAGGCATAAGTTGTAATTATTCAGAAGTAGGGTGGAAGGAAGGGAGTCTAGAAGGCCTGATAAATCCAAGTGGGTGAGTTCTGGCGTGGCTCCGTTCTCACTCCTACCCCCGCATCGCCAGTGCAGTCAAAGGGCTCTACATGGTCCTGAGCTGAATTCTGTATGAGTTCAGCCGGGCTTGGTGGCAACAGCTCTAAACTCCTTAAAGCATGCTTGCAGACTGGGGTGCCTCAGCCGAAGCATCTGACTTCGGCTCAGGTCATGATCTTGCCATTTGTGAATTTGAGCCATGTGTCGGGCTCTGTGCTGACAGTTTGGAGCTTGGAGTCTTCTTTGGATTCTGTCTCTCTTTCTTCTCTCTGCCCCTACCCACCCCCCCTCAAAAATAAATATCAAAAAAAAATTTAAAGTGTGCGTGCAGGAAGACAAGTCTGGCATAGAAGGAAGGAAGAAGGCCCAAGAGTCTTCATTTGCAGTTCTGTTTATGGGGAAGGCAAATGTGCCTCAGGCTGATTTCCCACCTAGGTGCTCAACACCCCAATCTCTCACTCTTACCTCTCATCTTTGTTGGGTAACTGGGGTAATCTCTCTCTCTCTCTCTGTCTCTCTCTCTCATACAACTGCATGGTGAAAAGAACCCAATGCACATTCAATTCTAAATACTTTCTATCACTTAAGTTTAATTTCAAATTGTAAGAGTTAAATAATAAGCATAGCCATGAATATTTGGGTACTGTAGGTGCTATTCTAAGGACTTTACAATGGATTAGCACATCTAATCCTCAAGACTATACCTATTTACTATTAGCCCCATTTTATAGATGAGGAAACAGAGCCACAGAGGTCAAGCAACTTGCCCAAAGTAAAACAATTAGTTAGCAACCAAGCTGGAGTTTTAACTCCAGGAGTCTCTGACTCTAGTGCCTTCCTGCTATTCTTTATTCTCTGCTGCCTTCTCCTAAGTATACTCACATTTCCCAGTTACAGCTAGTGTGTGTGAACAATTCTGTGTTCTCATTTTCTGCCTGGCATAAGTTTAAATTCACACATATCCACAGAATCCACACAACTCTAGCATTTTAAATTATAATCAAGCATTCTGTCATGTTAATATGCCACAGTTCGTTTAGTCTCATTAAATATTTCATTCTCCCCTCCCTTGTATAATTTTTTATTTTGTTTTTTTTTATCGCTAGCACTGGATGGGACCTAGAGGTCAACACTTGGGTAATGGAGTCAGACAGACCTGGCTGAAATCTCAGTTCATTTCTTAACTAGCTGTGGGACCTTGGGCAGGCTGCTTAACCTCACTGTGCCTCAGTTTCCTCAACTATGAAATGGGGATAACAATGGAGTCCACCTCATATACAGAGTTGTTATACATGATCTAAGTTAACCCTTCCATCAGGAGCTTAGCACAATTTCAGATCCACAGGAAATATTCTATAAATGTCAACTATTTGTAAAAATGAACAGTTAAGCCCTCTAGACAAAATTATATTGTTTTCTTCGGCGTCTTACTGGGAATCACTGGATAGGAAAGTCAAAACAAGGTTAAGTTCGTTACATATTGTCAGAATGTTTGCCAGAAAAAAACAAACCATTCTCTTTTTACAAGGTGTCACCAGCACGCAAGCACATTTGTAGCTCCTATTCTGGCTTCACTTGTTTGGACGTTTAGTACCTTAAAAAAATACATGGTTCCATGATATTTCATTTTGCTTTTAAACTGCCAGACTTTTTGGGACGAGCACTGGGTGTTGTATGGAAACCAATCTGGCAATAAATTTCATATATTTAAAAATAAATAAATAAATAAATAAATAAAATTTTAAAAATAAAAAATAAACTGCCAGACAGGCTATTTTATATATATATATATATATATATATATATATATATATATATATATATGATGATCTACTCTCTGTATTTCTTTATGTACAGAAATCATCTTATACATTCAATGTATTATTCATGTCTTTTGTATACTTTATGTTAACTTCTGAAAAACTGGGGGGGAAGCTTTATCAGTGTGCTGATTATATCCACCCCTCCCCATTCCACTGCTTTTCTATGCTTATTTGACTTTATTTTCCTACATAAAGGCGTGAAAAGATCTTTAGCCTATCCCATTGTCACTGATGATAGTGTTTGGTGCTTTAACAGCTAGGGACTTAGGAGAGCTTAACATATACACCCCCATGTTCACGCAATAAATATATAACTTCATCTCCTTATGCCACGTAAGCTGAAAGACAGGGGTTGCAGTTACCTCTTTCGAAAATATTTTCCTCTATCTGAACCAATAACATTTGCTAAATGCTGATGTCTTTCCTGCTGTTGTCTTATTTTAGCTCTGTCATATATTAGCGGTCCTATAATGAGTGAACAAATCTCTCTTTTAGCCTGGTGATCACATTTTCTGCTTTTTAATCTAATACAACTTACAGAACTGTGGCTTTGTAAAGAGCAAAGGCATTACTTTTCTTGTAACACATCGACTCTACCAAGGGAAACGGCAACCTCTAGAGCACAGAGCACTTTGTGTATCCAGTAACCAATACCTAGGAATCTAGACGCAATCAGCATTAATGTTACTTAGCTTACTGGGTTTCTTCAGAAAATACCCCAAGTATTACTTTTTAAAAGGTTATTCCATCTGTGTTCCTATTTCTCAAGCCCTCTTCTACTTGGACTGAATTTAAAACACTTGATAACAAATGCTTCATGCAGCACTGCTGAAATAACCAGACTAACGGCTGGTCTGAGAATGAGGCCCAGCGTTCATTTCAATGGTGAGCCGAATTTCTGAAAGGGCTCACGCTCTGTAATTTAGTGAATGTAATGAGACGGCTGGAGCCTGACAGAATTTCATTTTAAAAAGCCTATTCCATCCTGGAAGATAAACCCCCTCTAAAATTCTAGTATCAAGGCCAAGCTTTCTTAACTTATCTCCAAAGTTAAGTCCAAATGGTGCACTCAACAGGACATTTATAGGAGTTAATATCATATTCTTATATACCTTAACGGGCTGGAACACGATTTTGACTCAGGCTAAATTTTGTTTAAGAAAATTAGTCTTCATTGGCCACTTTCCAGGGGAAAGCTTTTAAACTGAGGGCAATTAAATGAAAAGGAGAGAAGGGGCTAGTCCAGAACAATTGAAAAATATCTCTTCATATATAACGCGACGAGAATAATTTCCAGGTTTTTTTCCTTGTACTCATACCCTCTTGTTTTTATCCTCAAAGAAATTTCCAATAAAGGCTACCTGCTGTGACTGTTCTTCTATTCATCTACTTAGAAATATTTTAAAAATCTCACTCAGTAGCCATTCTATCTTAAAAAATTACTATATAGGAGTTATATAATATTCCTGTATCATTCTTTAAAAAAAGAGTTGATTTTGAAAATTAAAACAATGTCCAAAACAGGAGTCTACAAGCTATAGGCCATGGGCAAAATCCACCCACAACTTGTTTCTGTAAATAAACTTTTATTGGAACCCAACCATGCCCATTCACCTATGTACTGTGTATGGCTGCTTCTGAGTTACAATGGCAGTATTGAATACTTGAGGTCCAAAGCACATGGCCCACAAAGCAGAAAACATTTACTAGCTGACCCTGTACAGAAAAAGTCTGCCGCTCCATAGTCTGAAACAAGATTCTGACAACACAAAAACCATAAATCCGCAAGTGATTTTAATACCCTAGACATATATGCAAATTCAAATATCTGATTGTCTTATAGGTTTACTTCTTGCCTGTGAGGCAGCTGCATAAAAACCTGTTGTCTCTTTTAACTTTTATCTACAAAGCTTCCTCTTTTTTTTTTTTTTTTTGGAATGTTCTTATTTATCTTTGAGAGATAGAGAGCACGAGCAGGGGAGGGGCAGAGAGGGGGGTGGACAGAGGATCCAAAGTGGGCTCTGCACTGACAGCAGGGAGTCTGATGTGGGGCTTGAACCCACAAACCGTGAGATCATGACTTGAGCCAAAGCCGGACATTCAACCAACTGAGCCACCCAGGCGCCCCATATCTACAAAGCTTCCTAAGCCAATTAGTGCCAATGGTTAAGATGTTCCCAAATTAGGAAATGGAATACTGAAGTTATATGAAACTGATGGCCGTATTCCAAACATAAATATGTCAGAAAGTTAAGCAAAGGAGCATTCCACTGGTCGGGACAGTCAAACTAGGAAGCTGAGATTCGGACAGGTGACGGCAAAGAGGAAAGGCACCACGCATCACTGAAGGAGACAGATGCCAGAAGTTAGATGTTATAGCAGGCAATATTTAGTGATAACCCCACTGTATACGGCACCATGCTGCGTATGTTATAAAATAGAAAAACAAGGTCCCAGTTTCTGTAGCTCCTCTAGAACCAAAAATGATCATCAGTTCTGCCTACCATTTTTTGATGTTATAAACTTAACTTAAAAAACAAGTAAGAACTATTAAAATATACTCAAGGAATTCCAAATGGTATTTCAGTTATAGTCAATGTGTTCAATATACGATTTTAAAGTTTCTTTTCAGTTTATATAATTGAGCTAACTTCAAAGGAATTCTATCTTACCTTCTCATCAACATTAGAATTCCTGGTATATTTGAGATTTCAGAAAATCTGGATCATGGCAGCACAGAGTTAGTGGCAATCATGTACGAGGAAAAGTCTTCAAAATCTTCTTTGGTTAAGGGATGTGCCTGGAGCAAGGGGGTTCTGACCTGACTGGCAAATAAGCTAAAATATCTCGACTGACGTAATAGCTGCCACGCTAAAAATGAAACGCTGGAATTCCCAGCAGCCACGTCACACTCCTACAGGCTCAGGAGGAAGTGAGCACTAAAGAGAAGGGAGAAACAAACACAACTAGCTCTTCTACGATATTAGTCTGCACAGTAGCCAGAGCTCCGGGCACAGCGCTTTGAGCTGATCAACAGAATTCACCAGCGGATAAATGTGAAAATTTAACCCTACAGCTGTTGTGATGAACCACCTTGAGTAAAAACCATTGGTTAGCTGAAAAGTAAAACAGTGTGTCAAATAAAAGTACCTGAGGAAGACTCGGTATTGTTCGACTTTTTCCAGCAGATGCAGTTTATAACTCCAGTGCTGTCATCCACTGCAAGAGAAGCATAAAAGGGTAGAAGAGAGATCTGGGCGCTGCTAGTGAATCAGTACACCGACACTGGATTTTGCCATACCAAAAAATGACATTTTTCAATAGCCTGCTTGGTCAAACCCTTATAAAACTCTCCTACTTAAAAAAAAACCTTTTTTAATATTTATTTATTTTTGAGAGACAGAGAGAGACAGAGCATGAGCAGGGGAGGGGCAGAGTGAGAGGGAGACACAGATTCTGACGCAGGCTCCAGGCTCTGAGCTGTCAGCACAGAGCCCAATGTGGGGCTCGAACCCACGAACAGCGAGATCATCACCTGAGCCGAAGTCGGACGCTTAACCGACTGAACCACCCAGGCGCCCCTCCTTCTATTTTTAGAAGTAACCTCTCACAGTATGCCAGGAGTTAAGTATAAGGAGTTAAAACTGCTTATCTGCACATGCTGATGTAAAACACGATCCTAACAGTATGTAGTCAACATTTCACTTACCCTGCCTCAAGGGTACTGATGATTAATGATTTTAAGTTTATTTATTTTGAGAGAGAGGGAGAGAGAAAGAGAGAGAGAGAGAGAAAGAGAACACGTGCACATAAGCGGTGGGAGGGGCAGAGAGAAGGAGACACAGAATCCCAAGCAGGCTCTGTGCCAACAGTGTAGGGCTTGAACCCAGGAACAGTGAGATCATGAGCTGAGCCGTAGTTGGATGCTTAACCAACTGAGCCACTCAGGTGTTCCAAGGGTACTGATGATTCTTGACCACACCTCTCCTAAAAATGGGGTCCTTGGGAAGTTAAGTACAAAAATCTCAATGAATGCAACATGCAAAAGCGGCCTTGCTCTCCCACGGTGAAACAAGGCAGCGCTGACACGGTCTGTGGTGAGAGGCACTTAGAGGGTAGCCTTCTCTCACCATTTGCTCTCTCATGAGCTCTATGATTTACCAAGACAGAGCACCCCAAATATTCTGACATGGACTTCTCTTTGTGAACAAACTTCTGCCCAGTCCTTAACACTGCAGGGGATGTAAGGAAAGCCAAGTATACTGCAGAAGGGCAAAGTTTTATTTTCATAATGGCAAATAATTCTATCTTGTTCACATAAATAATTTTGGCTTATTTTATCCTTAATGAAACACACACACACACACACAGAATTCCCACTGCACTTGAATTTATAACTGCAGAGAAACTGGAAATGCTTGCTATGGGATGACAGGTGTTTCCTCTTTGTCTAATTTCTGAAAAACTCACAAAAGAGATCAGTGGGCTTAATGATTTTCTAGAAAATCACCAGCAAGGCTGTTATAAAAGCCCATGTAATATAGAACATAATGCAAATTTTTTTATTGCTGGTTTAAATCTGTGTTGAAAGCAGAAGCCAAGAATACTTCTTATATGAAAATAAATTCTGGATGGATTTTATTAAATGTAAAACAGGTGAACTTAAAATGATGAGAAGAAAATATGGGTAAATACTTTTGAACTTTGTGCTTATAGTTGGTGGGGGGATTCTTTAAGCAAACCTGAAAATCAGAACTCATTTTTAAAGGTCTGATATATATGACCAACTAATAATTAATACTGTACAGCAATTTTCCAAATGATAGGGCTAGTGTCTTAATATATAAGGAGCTCATACAAATGAATAAAGAACAAGACCACCAGAGAAAAAATGGCAAAAAAAAAAAGAATATGCAACTCACAGAAGATATAAAAATGGCCAATAAACGTGTCAGTACACTAAATTCATTAGTTACCAGAAAAAGAACAAACATAATGTCTCAATTACTAGAATAACAAATATTAAAAAATACTGATACCCTTGCTGTTTCAAAGAGACACATGCACCCCAATGTTTATAGCAGCACTATCAACAATAGCCAAAGTATGGAAAGAGCCCAAATGTCCATCGATGGATGAGTGGATAAAGAAGATGTGGTGTATATATATCCTATGGAGTATTACTCGGCAATCAAAAAGAATGAAATCTTGCCATTTGCAACTACGTGGATGGAACTAGAAGGTATTATGCTGCTAAGCGAAATTAGTCAGAGAAAGACAAACATCATATGACTTCGCTCATATGAGGACTTTAAGACACTGAATGGATGAACATAAGGGAAGGGAAGCAAAAATAATATAAAAACAGGGAGGGGAACAAAACATAAGAGACTCTTAAATATGGAGAACAAACAGAGGGTTACTGGAGGGGTTGTAGGAGGGGGGATGGGCTAAATGGGTAAGGGGCATTAAGGAATCTACTCCTGAAATCATTGTTGCACTATATGCTAACTAATTTGGATGTAAATTAAAAAAAATTGTTTTTAAATACTGATATACCCTCACATGCTGTTAGTGGAAGTGTAAATTCGTATCAAATTTCTAAAGAGCAAGTTAGGACACCAGTTGAATTTTTAAATGTATATATCCTCTGACTTCGTGATTACTTCTAGAAATTTATCCTGGGGAGAAAAACAAAGTACCCAGATTTATACATCTTGTATAAGGCCGTTTGTTGCAACATTATTTATAATACTGGAAGTTGGGTGGCTCAGTCAGTTGAGCGACCAACTTCGCTCAGGTCATGATCTCACAGTTTGTGGGTTTGGGCCCCTCATTGGGTTCTGTACTGGCAGCTCAGGTCGGGTTCTGTACTGGGAGCTCAGAGCCTGGAGCCTGCTTCGGAATCTGTGTCTCCTTCTCTCTCTCTGCCTCTCCCCGGCTTGCACTCTCTCTCTCAAAAATGAATAAACATTAAAAAAAATTTTTTTTAATGAATTACAGTGGCATAGCATATGGAAGTAAAAAGTTATTATGAAGATTTATGTTCACTGCTGTTAAAAGATATCCATGCCTCATTTTAGCAAAGAAATCTTATATAATATTTTTTAAAGTTTATTTATTATTTTGTGAGAGACAGAACACAATAGGGGGAGGGGCAGAGAGGGAGAGAGAATCCCAAGCAGGTTCTGTGCAGCCAGCATGAGCCTGATGTGGGGCTCAAACTCATAAAACCCTGAGATCAGGACATAAGCTGAAATCAAAAGTCGCTGACGCACAACTAACTGAGCCACCCAAGAGCCCCAAGAAATCTCATATATAATCTAATTCACATAAAATGTTAAATAGTGTACTTTGACAGAAATTATTTTAAGACTTTAAAATGATAATAGCAGTTTCTTTTGGAGCATAGGAAAGGGACTCCACGTTGAACGTACATGCTCACTGTAAGCCTCATTTCAGAAATATTGAGAGAGAAATATGCATAACAGCTCAAGGAAATAAGACATATATATATTTCTCCAATATTAGGAACATGTAAAACTATTAGGAAGGATGTTCACCCAAACGTTGACATTGTTTTTATCTTATTTATAGGGTTTTACATGACTTTAACATACTTCAGTAAAATTTAGTCTAATTTGAAATTTTATTTTATAATGAATATCATCTTAAAATAAATCAATAAGGAAATTCTGAATTAAAAAATTGTTGGACACCTCTAGACACACTACTTCTGTGGCCAGTAACAAATCTTGGTTTATCATGTAGTGTAAAAAATATTAGCACATGAACACTTGTTCTAGGATGTGTGAGGACACTGACTACAGCCTCTCCAGGACTCTTGGTCTGAGCTTAAACTGCTGCCAAGTGCTCTGGGCACTGCCACCAAACCCTCTGACCTTCTGGTTTGTAACCTCTCCTGGAGGGTGCTGTTCCCTGGCAGTGTAAGGTCTGGCTGCTGGAATGCCCTGGTAGGGGAGCCCCCTTGCAGTGCTGCACAACGTGCTCCGCCATTCGCCTGGGTCGCTGGCCTTTTGTTTCAGCAGTGGAATGAGTCAGCGACAGCAGGAAACACCCCCAGCACAGGCCTGTAGTGAGTCAGGTGGAGCAGGACCCAGTACAGCAGGGAGTGGCTGCCTGGCAGGTGGCCCGAAAGCCAAGATGGCCCTAGGACAGCAGGGAGGGTGCAGCTCTCCCTTGAACAGGCCTCACAAGAGTTAAAGTCACAAAAGCATTTCTACTCTCAGTTACCTCAACCCTCAGATGCTTTTCATTTTCCCATAGCCCACAGATGGGTCCTGTTCTTGTAACATTCATTCTAAACAAACTGTTTATTGGGGAAGAGTCCAACATATCACCTTCATCTTGTTTTAAACTCCCGACCTCTACACAGTTTCCATCCCAGACCCCATGAGAAGGGGAGGAGCTTGGGAAGTCCAACCTATCCTAACAATAAAGCATGTTGTACCCAGCAAAAACAAAAACAAAAACAAAAAAAAGCAGATGAAGTTGATTTTGGGGGGAGGGTGAGCTGATGGGGGGAGAGAAAAATCAAATTGAGTTATATGGAGATATACGGCTCACTAGAGTCAGTAAATAGATTGGATCTATAAATCTCCATCAGTGGAACCTTGAGCAAATGAATGGACCTTATTTTTCTCATCTCCAAAACGGAAAGAACGTCTGTCCTTACTATTTCAAATGATTAGGGGGAGAATAACACCATGTACGTGAAAGTGCTTTGTAAACTGAAACTACCATTTCATCACTGATATTTGGAGAGGTAGTACTTTATTATACTACAGAAAATGTGCTTGCCCACAGCTGAGCATGCTGTAGGAAATTGGTGGATATTTGTTGAATTGTCTGGAGAAAAACAGAACGAATACCTTTGGTAAAATAAAGCAGAGAAGAGATCCAATATGGGGATGCCTGACAAGAAGATCTATTTTAAAGTTTAAAAAAATATATATATGCTCGGCAAAAGCAGAGGGCATGAGGAAACTCATCTCTCACATGTTATTTTATAAGCAGGAGACCGTCACATTCAGGGAAATGAATACCTGTTGAAGAAAGGCAATGATATTGTATCTATACATTAGCTATCATACACAGACTGCCAGTGAAATGGTCGCAGTCAACTTGTTCAACTGCCTTCTGTCTCTCCACAAGGAGAGCAGGAACACAAATCCAAGGCAGCACACCAGAAAGCAACAACGTCAATTACAGCAAAGATTTGGAATCCGAAGTTAAGCTTCCCACTAAATATCTAGGTTGGCCTCCCAGCTGCAGAGACTCTGAGAGTTGCACAAGGCAACAGATGAAAATGCTTACATTAAACTCAATGAAAAAAAATCAAGACCCACGACACTAATTGCTGCTATCCAAACTATAGAAATCCTTCATTTGGTTTCCATCATCATGAGGGGAGGGAAATTTTATGATAACAGATCTTCACCCCTGAGTACCAAAAGGCTTTTATTAAGAAAAGATTTATTTTCAAGTAATTTCCATGCCCAACATGGGGCTTGAACCCACAACCCCGAGATCAAGAGTCACATGCTCCATCGACTGAGCCAGCCAGGCACCTCCCCAAGAGACTTTTTAAAAATACTGTTCTGGGGGCACCTGGGTGGCTCAGTCAGTTGAGCATCCAACTTCAGCCCAGGTCATGATCTCAAGGTTCATGAATTTGAGCCCCACATCGGGCTTGCTGCTGTCAGCCTGTCAGCACAGGGCCTGCTTTGGATCATTTGACCCCCCACTCTCCCTCTGCCCCTCCCCTGCTTACGATCTCTCTTTCAAAAAATAAATAAAACATTAAAAAAAATACTGTTCTGGATACAAATCTTATTATTTTTATACTTATCTTCTTAAAGAGTCTATTTTAACATTAATCTGGCCTTTTTTATTTTTAAAGGTACCAATATAAACATTTGTTACCATCCTTTGCCATTTATAGCTATGCTGTCAGGTATCAGGTATCTAACCTTGATCATCCAGAGATCCTAGACTGTCATATTTTAATTCTTCCACCTCCAAACTCCCCATCAGCTGTCATGTGAAAGTAGGCATCAGTGCCATTCTTACTTTTTGTGTCACTTTACACTTGGTCCATGTCAGTGGCCCCAAGGGGCTCCTAATAAAGGACAAGTGCGTGGGCTCTGTGAGAGTCCCCAGCTGCTCTGAAAGGCTAGGGTTGCTTGATATTCAGTGTTCCGCTAAGTGGGGTCCTTTCACATAAACTCAGTGTTGGGCACAATTGTTCTTACCTCCATAGCTGTAGAAAGTATCCTTTTCTCTTTTTCCAATTACAGTTCCCAAGATCTCCACCTGTTTTATTGGATGCCCATTGTAAAAAAATACTCCTGAAATTTAAAAAAAAAAAAAAATCAGCCCTTGACAAATGGCAAGCCCCAAGAAATTCAAATGTCTTTTCCTTAAGGGTTCTAAGTAGAAAGTTTGGCTTTACTGAAGCCTGTACTAATGTAGAAAAGAGAAAACAAATGTTGCCCAACTAGATCTAGCTAATCTTCTTTCCACTTGTGAAAATGAAATGTGCATCCTTGTGGATCTCTCACAAGGGGCCTGAAAACAGTATATTATGAGACCAAATCTATTTGGAGAGGCTATAAAAGAAAAGAGAGGAAATCACAAGAAAGGCTTCTTTGGCTTTTTTACTTGAGCTCTTCTAGGCAGCCAGTCATCATTTATATGAATTAGCAGCAGCTTTTTATTTTTTTAAATATTTTTAATGTTTATTTATATTTGAGACGGGGGGGGGGGGGGGGGGGAGGGGCAGAGAAAGAGGGAGACACAGAATCCAAAGCAGGCTCCAGACTCTGAGCTGTCAGCACAGAGCCCAAGTGGGGCTCGAACGAACCGTGAGATCATGACCTGAGCCAAAGTCTGACATTTAACTGACTGAGCCACCCGGGTGTTCACCCCCACTTTCTTTTTTAAAGAGAAGATGATTAGGTTACAAGATGCTGCCTTTGGGGCCAGATTATAATTCAAAAACTTCTCTTCTTAAAACTGTTTTCAAAACCCAGAGAACAGATGCCAACGGGCAGCTTCCTGCCAGAGGAGAGACCTGAGAAGACAAATCATACGCTAACACCTGGAGGCCTTTTGTGGACCCTGGAAGGGTTGTGGAGGGACTCCTGGCTGCAGGGAGTCCCTGATTCCCACCCAAGGTCCCAGAGCTGTCCTGGCTCCTGCAGAGCTTCCTGTCTGCGCACCCCCAACATCCTAACCTAACTCCCTATTCTGGCTTAAGCTACTGGCTTGTGCATGTGTCTCCTACAGCTAACGAAATCCAAACTAAAACCTCCAGCTTGTCCTTTTTCCCACCATGATGGCTGAATTCTTTAGTTTTAGAAAGAGGCTATAAACATTTAAATGGCTATTTCCTTTTAAAATAAAGATATGAGGGGTGCCTGGGTGGCTCAGTCAGTTAGATGTCCGACTTCGGCTCAGGTCATGATCTCGCAGTTCATGGGTTCAAGCCCCACATCGGGCTCTGTGCGGACAGCTCAGAGCCTGGAGCCTGCTTCAGATTATGTGTCTTCCTCTCTCTCTCAAAAATAAAGATTAAAAAACAAATTTTTAAAAATAAATAAATAAAATAAAGATATTAATTGTAAACAAAGAAACATTCACCAATGTAGGCATCTGACCACCTCCTCCCTCCCCACCAAGCCTGGACAGAGCCTCTCTTCTCCACACCTATAGGGCTGGGCAGCAGGACGGCCCGAACCCTGAAGCCCTTCAAAACCTCCAGACTGGCCTCCACTGACGGCTCTCGTTTCCCATGTGGATAAAGGGGCTGGGGATGAGACACTCATGGAGAGTCCCAGAGGATGGACAAGGAGGCTCTAAGCCTCAATCAGCTAGAGATCCTAGAAGGGTGAGATGTGGTTGGAAGGAAAACATGGTGGCAAATTTAGCCAAAAGAAGGCCCTCTCCCTGGCAGAGCATCCTTCTCAAGATGACTTAGTGGATTAGAGACCATGCCCAGGGCAACAAATGGGGGCCATGAGCTGAAATGGCAAGGCTGCACAAGGGAAGGAGCCTGAGTCACTGTGTCATTCCCAAGGAGAGTCACCCCCTTCCAGCGACACTTGGGTTGAATGGGGACAAACTGGTTCCACAGAAAATCCACGACATTTCAAGTGCAGGATACTTCCAATCAACTTCTCCTGAGTTCTTACGATTGATATCCAGGCCCCTTAGTTACCACCTTTGGTGAGACCTTTGGGGCCTCTGCCCCTGCCTGCCTGCACTGACCAAACACAAAGGGCAAGTTCAGAGGAGGGAGAGCCCTGCAGGACCTCCGCAGGCAAGCTCAGACTTCCTGTGGCAGAAGAAAGTTTAAATCAGGAGAATGAGCCTCACCTATGGATATGGGCATGGAGTCCTGTCCTGGAGCGTACCCCAACACCCTGCCCTGACATGCTTGTATGCAGAGAAGAGCTATGGCATGGCCCTCCTTTGGTTTGCTGCAGGGCCAGGTGGGGCGTAGAGTGGCCTGAACTCCAGGCTGCTCTCTGGCTGCAGCCAGCACTTTCTGCTTCCCCAAATGCATTGTACAGGTAATAACACTTTCTATCTGTGTCCTGAGCAGAGCCAGGTTGGAACCGTTCTCTGAATGTGACTGGCCTTCCCCTATCCCAGCTCAAAGATGGTCTGTCCTGGGATTGGTTTGCATTAGAGACAGCACACTCCACAGGATTCCATGTGTCAGTTGTGGCCCCAGGACCACAAAATAGGAGGAGGCAGAACTGTGGAGACCTCTGGACCCATTGGAGGATCCACTGTCTGCCCCTGAAATATCTTTCCAGCTGGTCCTAGAGCCACTATGGGGTGCTTCACTGGTGATGTCTGAAAGCCTGAGACAGTCCCAGGCCTCTGTGGGTTTCCCTGGACACCCTGGTATGTGCTGCTATGGTGGTTTTTATAGTAAAGAGCTGACACACTTTAAGAGTGGGAAAAGAGCTAACCAAAATGTATTCTGCCTACGTTGAAACATACAAAAAAGGTGGTAACAAGACTGGACTAATGACACAAGCCAGGGAAGTCTTCAAGTCACCTGTGATGGAGGCTAATCCTCCAGTGTTGCAAACTATGCTGCGCCACTCAATAAAAATCTGAACAGGTCTTCACTTGAGAACACAACAGACTTTCTCAAGAAAGCACAGGAAAGAGTGACCCCTAAACTTTTATCTCCTAGACTGACAATGGTCACCTTCAAGGACAGACCTAGTCACTCCAAGGTGCAAACAATCCTTCCAATCTTAAGTGACTGATGCAATAAACGTCTTAAAAGCATCACAGAACAACGGAGAACCAATTTAAAAGAAAATAACACATGGGTTGAATCAAAACAGAGAAAATCAACTGAGGAGGAAACACGCTGCTTGGAAACAGAGAAGACACTTCCCAGAGTGTATGGAATCATGAACGCCACATACCAGAAGCACAACCTACAAGAAGATGGCGGAAGACATGGAAAAGAATTGGGAGAGAACTTCCTTCTATCAAAACAAGATTCTCTTCTAGGACAAAAGGGCTCAATAAAAGTTGGATGGTAGCTCTGCTGACCGAAAGAAAGCTCAGTAAGCCAAGAAAAGAAAATAACCAAGACGACGGATACTGGCTTATGTGGAGTTTAGGCTGCAACTCCAAGTGTTTCTGCTCCTGCTGCCTTTGTTCCACATGAAGCCCAAGGAGGCGCAAACATATCAGGGGGAATCATCTGGATCATCAGGGCTGCAGGAAGGAGGAGGGTCAGGCCAGGAGAGTTCAGGGATCTGGAATCACAGAGGCAGGCTTGATTCAGCTTTCACAGTAGCCAACCCCCAAACAGCCACCACTCCAGCAAGACATTTGTCTGTTTTCTCTCTTTTAAAAATATTTTTGATTTACCTCTTTTTAGTCTAACTGCTGTTATTTAATTGATGTATGAATGCATTCAAATACCTAAGATACTATTTGTTATTAATTTTTTATTTTATTTTAGAAAGGGGGGGGCGGGGGCACAAGGAGAGAGCGAGACAATCTTAAGCTCAGCAGGGCTCAATCCCATGACCCTGGGATCCTGACCTGAGCTAAAATCAAGATCAGATGTTCAACTGACTGAGCCATCCAGGTGCCCGATAAGATGCTATTTTTAGTATAATTCTTATGAATACACTATTTCCACTTCATTGGACCCTCAAGAATTAGATAATATAAGTACTGTATTTTGATTTAAACAACATTCAATATATCCCATTATTAAAGTCTGACATGGATATTTAGAATAATAAAGACAATTTCTTTATGCTATAAACAAAAAGATGCAGCAAAAAAGACCCCAAAACCTATAAACACCACCACCACCACCACAGTCAAACTTTGTAACATTTTTTTTCTTAACATTTTGTATTAGTTTAACCCTAAATTCACAGAGTTGACATTTTGCAACCATTTTGCAAGGCAATTCTGATGGCAAATAAGCAGAATAAGATCAAATTTCAAGTCAAGGTCACAGTCTCCCACAAGACTGCTCTTTCTTCAGTCACTGACCCTAAATTTGGGGGTTCTCAGGCCACCCACACTTCTGACCAAAGCACTACAAATTAGGGGTTCCTGTAACTCACTCAGCTTTGATAATCTGCTAGAATGGCACACAACTCGGGAAGGTGTTAGACCTATGACTGTAGTTTCTTAGTACAGGGTACAAATCAGTACTATCTAAATAAAGAGAGGCATAGGACAAGGTCTGGGAAGGTCCAAGCACAAAGCTTCCATATCCACAGAACACATCACCCTCCCGATAAATCAATGTATGATTACCAACCAAGAAAATTCACCTGAGCCTCAGTGTCCAGAGTTTTTACTTGAGTTTCAGTATGCAGGCAAGACTCAATCCTTGGCCACATAACAACTCAATCTTCAGCCCCTCTCCCTTCCCAAGGGGTTGGGCTGATGTCACCCAGCTGGAAATCCCAGCCCTCTCCGATCACACGGTTGTTCTTTCAGGCATGGACAACCCCCATCCTCAAACCAAACCAAAAACAACACAGAAGTAAAAACCTAGACTAGACTAGGGGAATTTCCCACCCTTAGGGCCCTACAGTATAATCTAGAGAGTACTACTCTTGTGAAATTATGGTTGGTGTCTGCTTGAACCATGAAGTTTCATTTTAAAAACAAGAGTAGGCAGTTAGTTTGGTTTTTAACAGGATGCCTGGAGGCCAGCTATCAGGAAATTTAGATACCGGTCCGCAGCAACCCTCCAAAACCAAAGCCACCAGAAGCTGGATCAAAACAGACAGACCCCAGACAAAGAAGGCCAGAAACCCTGATCGAGTGAGGGAGAAAAGGCATGAAACCCTGCTCACAAAAATATCCCTCCCAAAGTAATAAATTTTCCATCCCCTAACAACTGTCAATACAAGACACAAACCCAAAACCCCAGGCACAGCTCTCCACTGAGTTAGCCTGTTCTCACATCTCACTTTAATAAACTTTCCCATTTGCACTGCTCAACCATGTGTCTGGTCTCTCCTTGAATTCTTCCTTGCTAGGAGACAAAGAGCCTCTGGCAACATCCCTGAGAAGGACTGGGTGGAGGCACAGGGCCCGGGGGGTGGCGAGGGGGGGTCTCCCCAGTCCACCTGGCAACAAAATCACATCTGGAACAGTATTACCAGTGACATAGCAAAGACCATCAGGATCAGTTTTCCTTGGTTTGTTGTTAATACATCGTAAAGTCCTTCAGCCACAAGAAGCATTAAGCCCCTAGCATGCCCTGATATTTCCTTGAGCATCTACAGAAGACCTTCCTTTCAAATGCAAGGCTGGCATTTGGTGTGAAATTGCTTTCTTCCTGAGTTGAGCTATGAAGAATACCGGCCTGTTCTGGAAAATGGACAACTGTGGGGGAGGACGGCTGCCTTCCAAGGAAAAACAAAAAACAAAGAACAGACAATCTCCAACAATAATAGGAAACCAAGGTGTGGTGAAAAATATGCACAAAAGGCTTTAAAATAAGGCCATCCAAATATACTTGTACATAGAACTGGAAACACACAAAACATCCTCTCATTAGAACTGTACATACTTGAGATTCTTGACTACTTCTGACTCACAGCTTGCTATTTGTTCAAAACAGCAAAGAGTTTAACCAAACTTCTCATATAACACAGTAAACATGTGAAGACCCATGCACAACTAAGTGCATTATTTAAATCTACCTCAAATTATATTTGTTATGTTTTAGGTATGAAGAACCTATCTTTATTCTACCACTTAAAAAAAAAGTGATTTCTTTAACTTTACATTTTTAATACTTTTTTTGCCCCAATTACTATTTCTTTGAGGGACCACTACACGCCTGGCACTGTTTTAAGCACTGTAATTACATAGGTGTATAAAGCAGATCACATCTTTCCTCTCAAGGAGTTTATACAACTTGGTTCTGATTAAGTGAAAACAAAACAAAACCCCACAAGAAAGTCAGGCCTGGTTAATCCTTATTTTTACAAAGAAGACACCTAACCTTTACAGGTGAGTCACATGCCCAGGCCAGTTAGGAGGCACAGTTGAGAAAGAGAACAAAGCCTAGAGATGCCTGGTCCAGTGAGCTTTCCACCAAGAGCTGTCCCAAAGAAAAACTACTGAGCCTGTTATAATATGAGAGATCTCAACTGCAGACAAAAACGTTCCTCAGTACAAAGGTTACTTCCCCAAGCATTTATTTTAAGAAATAAAATTGAGATTCAGACTTTTTAACTTGCATAGAAATGAACTAATTTGAGAGTCCACGCTAGGTCATTTTCCGAGTCTGCAGGAGGCAAGGCTCTCCTGAAAGCCGCTAAGCCCCGAGCATTCTGCAGCTTTGAAGAAGGCTGGGGTGCAGGTGCAGCACAGGGCATCCTCCAGGCCCACCAGCCACATACCTGGTACCTGGCAGGACTCCTTCAAGTCCAGGATATCCCTGATGTAGAGTTTTGCAAAGGCTAGAAACACAGGATCCAAACCCCACAAGAGGGAAGGGGTCTCCTCTTCAGATCGGCTGGATTCAGACTCCATCGGGAGGCTGGGCTTTGGCTTCCAGCCAACCCTGAAAGGCTCTGCGTCACTGAATCGATCTAGATAGGAGACAGAAAAAATCAGGATGCAAAGCGTTTAAAGTGGGTGAAATTGGCATGGCCCCGAAGCTGCTCCCGGGCGGGCATCCAGAACTCCGGTAGGGATAAATAAACCCAGGGGTCCGGGGCCTGTCCAAGCCAGGGGCCTAGAGGAAAGAGGCGCTCCTTGGGTGAGGGCCTGTACGTTCATTATGGTTCTCTCTCTGGAATCTCCTCTGCCCCACGGGAGTATTTCTCCTTCCCCCGAAGTACCGACTTAAAAACGGCTAAACGCTAACTTTTCACTTCGGGGAGATACCCATACAGGCGTACCCTGAAACCGCTTTAATGGGCGGGGTCCAAGAGGAATGGGCGCCCACGTGGCCAAACACCAGGGGGGTCAGAAGGGGTGGATCTGTGCGTCGCCCTGCCCCTACACCTTCCGGTTCGGGGATACACTGAGGAAGGGAGGAAAACGGAAACGAAAAGCAGACCCGCTCCAAGCCCCTCCCGCCGTGTCGCGACGCTGGCCCCCGGCCCCCTGCCCTGAGGAGCGCGCAGGCCCGGCCCTTCCGGGCGCTCAAAGGCCTCGGGCGCCAAAGCCCCGCCCAGCGCAGAAGCGCCGGGCCCAGGCCTTCTTAGCAGGCGCGAGGGCAAGACACATCTCCCGACTTTTCACCCACCCACCTCTCCCCACCTGAGCCTTCCCTCCCGACTGCCAGAGTTTCGCCACGGCTCCGCCCCGCCCCGACCGCGGCCCCGCCTCATTCCAACGGGGCCCCGCCCCAATCTCTCTGCAGGTGGCGAGCCTGCCTAGCGTGTCTGGCGCAGGCAGTGCTCTGGTCCCTCCATCCGCGCTGTCTCCATGGGCTTCCGCTGGAGCGCGCAGCCCAAATCTCTGAGGCCTGGGAGCTGGCTCTGCAATTCCTGCTGTCCGAACCCCATCCTCCAAGTCTCCCTTTCAAGCCGTCTCCCGCTAGTGGTAGGACGATGAGTCAGGACCACCAAGACGTTGGGACTGGTTTGGGGGGCACGGGTTTTTTTCCTGATCTATTAAATGAACAAATAAAAAACGCAGTACCAAGAGCGGGACTACATTGTGGCATATTTTAAATGTTTACTTACACTTGGTGAGTGATCTACTAACACACACACACGATATTGGGACTCTACTCACAATGGAGATAATGTCAGTATCTAAATGTGAGACCTTGAGTGAATGTGAAGTCTTGGCTCTAACCAAGGCTAGCCTTACAAGATCATGGCAATAAATTTTGTCTTCTTTCCTCTTATTCGGTGTATACTCTGGAATGTTGTACGCTTAAGAATTTTGAAATACTGGCATTTTGGTAAATCATGGCTACCTTGATGGTGCTTGTCCCCATTGGCCCTAATTTAAGGTGAGAAAAGAGATAAAGGGCATCCAGATTGGCAAGGAAGAATTCAAACTTTCACTCTTTGCAGAGGACATGATACTCTATATGGGAAACCCAAAAGACTCCACCAAAAAACTGCTAGAACTGATACATGAATTCAGCAAAGTCACAGGATATAAAACCAACATACAGAAATCAGTTGCATTTCTCTACACCAATAATGAAGCAGAAGAAAGAGAAATCAAAGAATCAATCCCATTTACAACTGCACTGAAAACCATAAAATACATAGGAATAAACCTAACCAAAGAAGTCAAGGATCTGTATGCTGAAAACTATAGAAAGCTTATGAAAGAAATGGAAGAAAATACAAAGAAATGGAAAAACATTCCATGCTTCTGGATTGGAAGAACAAATATTGTTAAAATGTTGACACTACCCAAAACAATCTACACAGTCAATGCAATCCCTATCAAAATGACACCAGTATTCTTCACAAAGCTGGAACAACCAATTTTAAAATTTGTATGGAACTATAAAAGACCCCAAATAGCCAAAGTAATGTTAAGAAAGAAAACCAAAGCAGGAGGCATCACAATTCCAGACTTCAAGCTATATTACAAAGCTGTAATCATCAAGACGGTATGGTACTGGCACAAAAAAAAAACAGGCACATAGATCAATGGAACAGAGTAGAGAACCCACGAATGTACCCACAAATGTATGACCAACTAATCCTTAGCAGAACAGGAAAGAATATCCAATGGAAAAAAGACAGTCTCTTCAGCAAATGGTGTTGGGAAAACTGGACAGTGACATGCAGAAGAATGAATCCGGACCACTTTCTTACTACACAAAAATAAAATGGATGAAAGACCTAAATGTAAGACAAGAAACCATCAAAATCCTAGAGGAGAAAACAGGCAACAACCTCTTTGACTTTGGCTGCAGCAACTTCTTACTAGAAATATCTCTAGAGGCAAGGGAAACAAAAGCAAAAATGAACTACCGGGACCTCATCAAGGTAAAAGACTTCTGCATAGTGAAGGAAACAATCAGCAAAACTAAAAGGCAACCGATGGAATAGGAGAAGATTTGCAAATGACATCGGATAAGTGTCAGTATCCAAAATCTATAAAGAACTTATCAAATTCAACATCCAAAGAACAAATAATCCAGTGAAGAAATGGGCAAAAGATATGAATAGACACTTTTCCAAAGAAGACATCCAGATGGCTAACAGACACATGAAAAAATGCTCAACACCACTCATCATCAGGGAAAAACAAATCAAAACTACAATGAGATACCACCTCACACCTTTCAGAATGGCTAACATTAACAACTCAGGAAACAACAGATGTTGGTGAAGATTTGGAAAAAGAGGAACCGTTTTGCACTGCTGGTGGAAATGCAAACTGGTGCAGCCACTCTGGAAAACAGTATGGAGGTTCCTCAAAAAATTAAAAGTAGAGCTACCCTATGACCCAGCAATGCACTACTAGGTATTTATCCAAAGGATACAAAAAGCTGATTCCAAGGGGCACATGCACCCCAATGTTTATAGCAGCATTATTAACAATAGCCAAATTATGGAAAGAGCCCAAATGTCCATCAGCTGAATGGATAAAGAATATATATATATATATATATATATATATATATATATATATATATACATACACACACACACACACACAATGGAATATTACTCAGCAATCGAAAGAATGAAATCTTGGCATTTGCAATAACGTGGATGGAACTATAATGTATTATGCTAAGTGAAATAAATCATTGAGAGAGAAAAAAATACCATATGATTTCACTCATATGTGGAATTTAAGAAACAAAACAAATGAACATTGGGGAAGGGAAGGAAAAATAATATAAAAGATACTCTTAAATACAGAGAACAAACTGAGGGTTGTTGGAGGGGTGTTGGGTGGAGGGATGGGCTAAATGGGTGATGGGCATTAAGGACAACACTTGTTGGGATGAGCCCTGGGTGTTATCTGTAAGTGATGAATCACTAAAGTCTATTCCTGAAACCATTATTACAGTGTATGTTAACTAATATGGATTTAAATAAAATTTAAAAAAGAAAGATCAATGTATTTTGTGGGGAAATACAGGTCATTCCTTTTGAGGAAAAAAAAAAAAAAAGAAGAAAAGATAGCCACATTCCACTCCCAAAAGTAAATAGGAAAGCTACATCATAACCTTACTCAAGATGGCAAGAGTTCTTACTAATTTATAGGGACTCTGTACAATGGAAGGAGGGAGTAGAGGTCATTCTGGCAGGCCACTCCTGGGGGAGGCAGGTAGTGGCCAAAGAGATAATTACTAAACTGTTTAGCAGAGAAGGAACTTTAAGCAGCTGGAATGAAAATGTGTGTCATTAGAATGATGGCAGTTAATTACATCCCTGACCACTGAAGGAGCTGAAAAACAGAACCGTTGGCAAAGCATAGCATTGCCCATATTCTACTGCAATGAACAGTTGTTTCCATAGAGTTTAAGATTCAATTAAGAGGGGCACCTAGGTGGCTCAGTTGGTTAAGCATCCAACTTTTGTTGAGGTCATGATCTCATGGTATGTCGGTTCAAGCTCCACAGCTCAGACCCTGGAGCCTGCTTCAGATTCTGTCTCCCTCTCTGTCTGCCTCTCCTGCACCCACACTGTCTCTCTTTCTCAAAAATAAATAAACATTAAGAAAAATTTTTAAGATTCAATTAAGAGAAGATACCTTTTTAATAGGAGGAAGTTTCTCTTCAAGGAAGCACATCCAGTAGGACACCCAGAAGGATGGGTGCTTCTGGTTGACCTATCAGATGAGGAGAGAGACAGAAAATGTCGGGTGACATTTTCCTGGTTGAACACATCCAGGGTAGAACCCAAGAAGAAAATCAGTACTGTGTGTACTCAGAACCTGAGATTTTAGGAGTGACTCTTTTGGTTCACCCAGGGGTAGAGTGCTAGAGCCCTTGGGAACCCCAAGCTTACTACCAGCCCTCGGGAGGGCCACACCAGGTGGGGGGAACAGAGCAGACTGCCCCTAACATCATCTTTTACAATGAAGGGAAGATTCCTTGGAGACCAAAGATGCTTCTTTTTATCTGAGCTTAAAACTTGAAGTAGCAGATTGCAACTGAAACCCAAGGTGAGATGTGGAACAGAATTTCCAGACTATAGAAGCATCTAGGGGGTTGGGAGGACCTTCCTCCTACCATCTTCACCAGCATAGACTCCAAGTTCACCAATCAACCACCTGGAGATGTGCAAAGGACTCCTGAAATCATGAGCACTAGAGGGCTCTTTCAGCTTGGGACTCCACAACACGGCCAACCAGATATTTCAAAACCCAATAGTCAACTCTTAATGCTGGGAACCTTTCTTATGGAATTAGCCATCGCACTTCTCAATGTGAAATAATGTTTCATTTTGCAAGCACTTTTGACAAGCTAGACAATTTTTTCTAGAAAGTTCAGATTTTAGCAAATTCTTCTGGAAATTGAGGGGATTGAACTGCACAGCTCCTGCTTCAAAGTGCAGATTATCTTGCCTTAACCATTTTGACATTTTACTGGTAGAATGGAGTTTGTCCACTTGTATATTGGGTTAGATTTTCTGGCTGAAGTGTATAATAAAGATAACTTACACATTTTTATTATGTTAACTTTATAACCCTGGGGGGGATATCTTTAGTTATTCAGCATACCTTGAACACTCTGTGTGCTATGTGAGAGCACTAACAATTTTTATTTCACTGGAGCTAGAAGAGTTATGCATGTAATATATTAAATAACAAGGCAAGAGCCTGACTTTCACATAAATACGGGATGTGTGGCCTGGATAGTAACTATTGTATGGGTTAGAGGAGGTAAATGGGGGAGGGGGCTCATTAAATAAGATAACATGCAGCTGCTGAAACAAAGTAAACACTCGATACATATAAGATTTTATTATTAACTATGGAGTTGGGATTTAAGCTAGGGTTTGAGACTGTGGAGGGGCTGTTCATTTATTTGTGAAGCATGTTCGTAAAGCACTTGTCAAGGACTATACCAGACGCTGAGGGTAAGAAGGAGACAGGACAGACTGGGAAGAGCCCTCATGGAGCTTCCATTCTGTTGGGGAAGGAGGGAAGGACAATAAACAAAATAAGTAGAGATAGTCCTCAGTGTTTTGAAGGAAATAAAAAAATGTATTATGATTGGGGCATCTGGGTGGCTCAGTCCGTTGAGTGTCTGACTTCAGCTCAAGTCACGATCTTGTGGTTCGTGAGTTGAAGCCCCACATCGGGCACGGAGCCTGCTTCAGATCCTCTGTCCCCCTTTCTCTGCCCTTCCACCGCTTGGGCTCTCTCAAAAATAAACATTAAAACTTTTTTAAAATATAAAATAAAATAATGTATTACGATCGCTCATAATGGGGTGTGAGATGTTCTCTGTATAGATCTACTTTCATCAGATGAGATAAAGCAATATTCAGACTGAGACCTGAAAGATGGGAAAGAGCTGGGCCCCGAAAAATGCTGCAGAAAGAGCATTCCAGGCACCAGAGTAATGGGGGATGTCTGGAGGCAGGAAAGTACTTTCTGGTTGGAGGAGCAAAGAAAACATGGGGGAGAGTGGTTTCAAATGCAATTGGAGAGAGAGGCAGATGGCAGATGCCTAAGGGTCTTGTAGACCATGACAGGTCAGGATTATATTCTCAGTCTCCCTAGATGCCCAGAGAGGGATAATATTGTGATAGGGTGGGAGCAGGGCAAAGAAAGCAGGATGAGCTGGGCACATTTGTGGGCAAGCCGACACAAGGGCCTGGCTTAGAGGGCAGCTGGAGTAGAAACAGGCTGCAGACCAAGATTTCAGCTAGAAGCTGAAGAGCTTCAATTGGTTGCTACTTTTATTCCCTGTGAACAATAGAGGGTTGTTGATTACAGATCAGAGGAAGGATTTAATACAATTTTTAAAATTGCAGGCAGGGGGTTGTGGGAGGGGTGATGGGCTAAATGGGTAAGAGGCATTAAGGAATCTACTCCTGAAATCATTGTTGCACTATATGCTAACTAACTTGGATATAAATTTAAAAATTAATGAATTGAAAGTAAATAAATAAATAAAATAAATAAAATTGCAGGCGTACCTGCCCTATCTAACATACTATGATAGGGAATACAAACATGAGTAAGAAGAGTTTTGTGCCCAATTTACTGAATCTATCCTGAAATTTTTGTGGGGGGTCTTTTAAATATTTATTTATTTATTTATTTATTTATTTATTTATTTATTTAGAGAACATGCATGTGCAGGGTAGAGGGGAGGGGCAGAGAGGGAGAGAGAATCCCAAACAGGCTCCACGCTATCAGCACAGAACCCAACATGTGACTTGATCTCACAAACCATGAGATCATGACCTGAGCTTAAATTAAGAGTCAGATGCTTGCCTGACTGAGCCACCCAGGCACCCCTACAAATTCTGTTTTAAGGATATTTACCAAATAACGGTGAAGCAGCTAGAGTAAGAAGACATCGCTGGGCCAATTATCATGGGCCTCACCGGTATCACTTCTCCTCAGCAGCCTTGCTCAATCCCTTGTGATGTCACCCACCCCCCTCTGTCTGGCTTCTCTCTGGCATATAAGCATGCTCTTCTCCTCTCTTTCAATGTCACCCAACTTTAAGGAAACAGCCTCTCTGAGGACCCCAGCCCATCAAGCCCCTCTAGCTCTCTTGCTCTCCTTTCAAAGCTAAATTTCTTGGAAGAGTAATGCGTGTGTCCTATTCACACTTGTTTCTCATTTAACCTACCACAGTCCGGCTCACCTTAACTTTCAACTAACTCCATCCCAGTCCCCCACTCCACTGAACCTTCTCTCCTAAGGTTGGCAATTACATTCAAATTCTCAAACACAGTGGATACTTTCCTTCTCATGATTCTTCATTTTTTCTGACTTTCTAGCACTTGATGTTGATCTGATCATATTTTCTCCCTATCCTACCTCGGCTTCCTGACATCCTTTTGTGGTTTCCCTTCTACCACTCCATTTCTTCCTTCTCAGTGTCCTCTTCCACTGTTAATCTCTTACATTGATGCTTCCCAAGGTTAAGTCTCCTGTCTACTTCCTTCTCACCCCATGTGCTCCCTCTGAGTTGCCTCCTCCAAACCCATGGCTTCAACTGAACCGTTATTCCCATGATTCTCACCTCTTCATATCCCAGCACTTTCCCTGGAGCTTCACATCTGAATTTCCAACTGGACCTATCTAAGTATCTCAAACTAAACCTCTGCCACCACAGTTCTGCCCCTCTCTTCTCTGTCAAATGGATGTCACCACCACCCACCGATCATCTAAGTCAGAAAACTAGAAGGTTTCATGGACACCTCCCTCTCTCTCACCCTTAGATGAAATTAATCACGAAGACCTACCAATTCTGCTTCCTAAATATGTCTTCTTAATTTAGTCCCTCCTCCCTGCCCCTGTTGCCATAGCCTTAGTCTAGGCTTTCCTCATGGATTGTCTGGATTGCTGCCACCACTTTCCCAACCCATTCTTCTACCTCTAGCCTGGCCCGTCTCCAGTTCGTGGTCTCTGCTGCTGCCAGGATGATCCTTATGAAATGCAAATTGCACAACACTACTCCTTTGTCTAAATAAATTCTCTCAATGACTTTATGTAGTCTGCAAAATAAAGTTCAGATTTCTTAGCACCTGGCATCTGGGTGACTCAGTCGGTTAAGCATCCGACTTTGGCTTAATTCATGATCTCACGGTTCATGTGTTCAAGCCCCACGTCCGACTCTGCACTGACAGCGTGGAGACTGCTTGGGATCCTCTCTGCCTCCCTCTCTCTTTCTCTCTGCCTCTCTCTTTCTCTCTAAAAAATAAATAAATAAACTTAAAAAATGTTTTAAAATATTTCGTGGCATTTCATACCAGGTTCCTCATGGCTTGGCTACTGCCTACCTCTGGGCTCATCTCCTACCAACCCCTCGCAGCTATCCTACTCTCTAGGTTAGTATCTCCCCAGTGCTGTTCTGAGGAGCACTTCCTCAAGATATTAATAATAAGTCTGGTTAAATCAGAGAAAGGATGACAACAAATTTCAACACAGTAATAGGCATTGAGAATGTCCAAGAAAGGAACAGAGTGTGTCAAGTTTGAGTGCTCAGCTCTGTTAACATCTCAAGGAATTCAGTTTGGGAAATGCTACTGCAGGAATCTGAGACAACTTAGCATTCCTAAAATATGCCATGTTCTCTTTGCTTCTCCCCCTCTGCCTGGAATGCCATTCAGTTACTAATTAATTTTTAAAACACACTGCATTTGCTAAGGAGTGCTATATACTGGGCATATAAAGGGCAAAGAGGCTCTACATGGGCCAAACAAGGAAACATGTGATTACAACGCGTCAAGATAAATGCTATGTAACTTGGCAGGGGACCCGAGTTGGGGAGATGGGGGGACAGCAGCCTTACCTCCTCCCCTTTCACCTGGGTTATCTCTGAGATAGGCATCAGTTTTCACTTCACGAATTTTGAGACCTACTTGTTAAGTGTATATGTATTTATAATTGTTATATCATCCTGAGGTATTGACACTTCTATCATTACAAAATATCCCTGTTTGTCTCTAGTAATATTTGTCTTTAAGTCTACTTTGTCTAATATTTATAAAACCATTCCAGATCTCTAACAATTACTGTTTGAGTGATATATCTTTTCCATCCTTTCACTTTCAACTTATTTGTGTTTTTGCTTTTTTTTTTTTTTTAAGATTTTATTTTTAAGTAACCCAGTGTGGGGCTAAAACCCACAAACCCCAAGATCAAGAGCCACACGTTCTACTGACTGAACCAGCCAGGCACCCCTCAACCTATTTGTGTCTTTGAATCTAAGGTCTCTTAAAGATAGCATATGGTTGGATTGTGTGTT
Organism: Panthera leo; assembly: GCF_018350215.1. NCBI lineage: Eukaryota > Metazoa > Chordata > Mammalia > Carnivora > Felidae > Panthera > Panthera leo. Next base: position 61,578,673 of record NC_056689.1, read on the forward strand.
TTTATCCAGTCTGACAATCTCTGCATTTTGATTGGGCTATTTAGACCTTTCACATTTAATGCAATTGCTGATTTGGTTGGACTTATATTTGTCATTTTTCTCTATTTGTTTTCTATATGCGAACTCTATTTTTTATTCTTCTACTCCTCCTTGACTGGCTTCTTTTATGTAATGTAACATTATGTAATGTTTTCAATGTAACATTTAAGTTACTTTGTTAGTTTTGAATAAAAAAATAGTTTTTTAGGGATTTTTTAGAGATTATAATCCAAGGATTACAATATGCACTTTCATTTATCACAGTCTATTTCAGATCAGTACTAATTTAATTCCAGAAAAATGTAGAAGCTTTGCTTCAACATATTTCTATTGCCTCCCCGCTTTCATGCTGTTATTATCATTTTTATTACATCTGTATATGCTATAAGTCCAACCATACAATGTTATAATTATTGCTTTGTATAATTGTATGTCTTTTAAAGAAGTTAAGACAAGACATGAGAACCAGAGAACTATGGTCTTTTATATTAGCCCATATAATTATTATCTCTGGTACTCTTCATTTCTTCCTGTACATAAGGCATTCCAAATTGCATGAGCCCCTTTGACTATGGCAGAGTTATTGCTGGTACTCATGGCCTGCTCTGCCTTAACAGAGCATCTATATCGGTCAACCTGGGGCTGGGGACAGGGTGGGGAATGGGGGAATCCCCAGGCCAAAATGCCATAGATGCCTACCATTCTTACCTGAAGTCCAAGCATAAATGCTTTTCAGATCGTTGTATGATTTTGATCTATTCTTAGAATGCTGAAATAATTACTCTGGTCAATTTTGTCCAGTTTTATATCTGTATTTTGGGGTGATTATTTGCTGATCTTTTCAACCAGCTGTGGCTGGAAGTCCTGGATTGTAGGGCTTTAGTTAATAGAAGGGCCATTGGGTCAGGCAAAATGACGTGGCTTAAGAAATAAGGGGGGAGAAACTGAATCATAGAATAAGGCCAGAAATTACCTAGTCTGAGAAAACAGTTCCTCACAGCCCATCCTGCCTCACGGACTTTGAAAAGGACTCCTAAGTCAGCATGAGGCATGGTGTGAACCAGTGCGCAGTTCACTGAACCACTTTCTGGAATGAGGAGAACGAAATGACATTTGGCTGTGGTGAGACACCCTCTAGGTACTTACATTTAAAACAAGGAACTCCTTCCCGCCCAATGGTCTGATATACCAAAGGAAGTCCAGAAACTAGGATGATGATCTTGGCAAAGATGAAGAGGAGAAAGTAATTGGCTGGGGTTTATCCTGGAGAACAGAGAATGAGTTTCTTATGAGGAAAACCTGTGTCTCAGGAGCCAGGATTGAGTGCATGAGAAAGAATTTTCTATTTTGAATTTTAAAAGTCTGTATCTCAAAGAAAGTAGAATGGTGATTGCCAGAGTCTGGAGAGAGGGTAATGGGGAGTTGTTATTATTACTATTTTGAGAGAGAGAGAGAGAGAGAGAGAGAGAGAGAGAGAGAGAGAAAGAGAGCACAAGCAGGGGGGAGAGAGACAGCATCTTAAGCAGGCTCCACGCTCAGTGCGGAGCCTGACAATGGGGCTTGATCCCACGACCGCAAGATCATGACCTGAGCTAAAATCAAGAGTCAGTCTCTCAACCGGTTGCACCACCCAGGCACTCAGGGGAGTTATTATTTAATGCTGCCGAGTTTCAGTTTTGCATGATGAAAAGAGTTCTGGAGATGGTTCGTGGTGATGGTGGCAGAAAAATATGAATGAACATACCTTATGCCACTGAACTGTATACTTAAAAATGATAACAATGGTAAATTTTATGTGATGTGTATTTTACCACAAAAAAATTTTTTTTTAATGTTTATTTATTTTTGAGAGAGAATGAACAGGGAAGGGGTAGTGAGAGAGGGGAAGACACAGAATCCGAAGCAGGTTCCAGGCTCTGAGCTATCAGCATAGAGCATGATGCAGGGCTCGAACCCACAAACCGCAAGATCGTGACCTGAACTGAAGTTGGACGCCTAACTGACTGAGCCACCCAGGTGCCCCTAGCGTAATTTTAAAAACTGAAAGAAGGTCTGAATCTCAAGGCAATGTTGAGCATAGTGTGTGCTTAATGGTATATAAACCTATGTGACAGTCACCTGTGCACTGTATTACACCTGATCTTTTAAGCCACAGATCCACATCATGTTTTGCCAAGTGGAGAGAGTCCCTTACTTACTGGATGGTTTATGAAATAGATGGACTGTATTCAATTGGACTCATGCTCATAATAAGGTGAATGGAAACAATCAAGCCTCGATTCTTCACCTGGAGACTTGGGTACACACCCACACTTCTGAGAAAGTCTCAGAGTATTGCTCTGACAGATGACAGATGTCCTTACATGGACAGCACTGGCAATACAACTACTTCCCTCATGGTCACCAGCTATCTGCCAGCACACCAGCTGGAAAATAAACTGTGTCTTATTCTTATATTTCTCCTCTTATTATAAAGATGCTGCAAAGACTGTAAAGCACTTGGAGCTATGGATTAAATTTTGGAGAAATGGGATTAATAGTCATAATAACAGGCCAGGATAAGAGGATTAATAAAAATATCAAGAAGGAATTAGAGCTTTTCTTTTTACCCAGGACCTTTATAAAAGCTTGATCAAATAAATTGTGTACAACTGTACCTACAATTTTAAGACTAATTAAAAGTGATGATGTGTTTTCTATTTTTTTAATGTTGGGCATATTTTGTCTATTTAATGACAAAAGTCATTTATTTTTTTAAGTTTATTTATTAAACTTAAATAGAGAGAGAGAGAGAGTATGTGCAAGAGGGGGAGGAGCAGAGAGAGAGAATCCCAAGCAGGCTCCACGCCATCAGCGTAGAGCCTGATGTGGGGCTCGAAATCATGAACCGTGAGATCATGACCTGAGCTGAAACCAAGAGTCAGATGTTTAACTGACTGAGCCACCCAGGTGCCCCCATAACAAGAGTCATTTTAAAATTAGCATCCCTTGAATTTCACAAAGGTAACGTTGAAAGAAAAACCAGATACAAAAGGGAGTCTATACTGTATGATTGCCTTCATATAAAGTACAAAACCAGGCAAAACTATTCTGTGATGTTAGATGTATGGATAGTGGTTACCCTTTGAGCGGAGGTGGTGACTTTCCAGATGGGATCATGAAGGGGGCTTCTGGAGATACTGGTTATTTAATGTTTCCCGATGTGTATCTATATCATATTTCAATAAAATTTTTTTGAAGTTTTCATCCTTAGTATTTGAATTAGTTGCATTTAAAGCTGAGAGGAATTGGGGTGCCTGTGTGGCTCAGTCGGTTGAGCTTCTGACTTTGGCTCAGGTCATGACCTCGCAGTTCGTGAGTTTGAGCCCCACATTGGGTTCTGTGCAGACAGTTCGGAGCCTGGAACCTGCTTCAGATCCTGCGTCTCCCTCTTCCTGCCCCTCCCCTTCTTGCACTCTGTCTCTCTCTTTCTCAAAAATCATTAAACATTAAAACAATTTTTTTTAAGTCGAGAGGAATTAAAAAGTAAAAACTTATTAAATGTATAAGACCTCACATTTTGTGCTATTATCATGTGCAGAAGAAAACAGACCATTTTAAATGTTAATGTAATTCAAGAGATGAGCTATAGCATCATCTTGAATTTTTCCTAATTATTGGATATGTGCCTATAGGCTCTAGCAGCCATGACATTTCATAAGCATTAGCATAAAGCTGGCCATCTGAATAGAATTTTGTTTCTCTTATCATTTTATAATTCTCCCCAGGGCTACTTTCAATCAAGAAAAAATTGAACTCCCCAGTGATGTCAAAGACAGCATATTGCAGTGGTTAATTAACAAGTCACCCAGAGAAGATTGAATAGCCATTGTGCTGACACGTTCAAGGGCTAATCTGTTCTGATGATGTAATTTGCAATAGTGCTTGATGTATATTAGCCCGATGGGTGATAGCTGCTGTGAGCCCTGATGATTAAAGTGTGAAGCATTGGGGGCAGTGGGGGAAGGGGGCTTGCGGTGAGTACTTTCAAATGGAGAGAGACTTTTACAGAGCCAAGTGAATGCAATCTGGTCATGCTGGTTACCTTACCCAGAAAGCCTGCTCATCTCATCTTTATTTATACAGATTTTACCAGGCTTGACATAATCTCAGCTCTGGGCTCACTTCATCCAAGACCGTTTCAGTCGAATTGACACTCCCTTCACTGGGCTCCTGAGTTCCTTACTGTCACCACTATACATTTTAGCACTTATTTCTTTACTAGTTATTTTGGGAATGTTTATTGTGTTCCCCGAATTTGACGATAAGCTACTTAAGGACATATTTTTTTCTGTATCTTTCACAGCACAGAACATAATGATAGGCACAAAAATTAAATAAAAAATAATGGGGGCACAATGTTGGTAAGTGTCCGAGCAGAGTGATAGATATAGGTGGGTTTGTTCACTATTCATCTTACTTCTGTAGGTTTGAGAATTCCCTTGATAGCACTGTTGGCAGATTTAGCCAATAAAAATGCAGGATGCCCAGTTAAATTTGCATTTCAGATAAACACTGCATAATTTCTTATTATTCATAATTTCTATTTTATCATAATATCACCTATAATATTCCATACCATTTAATTTAATCATATAACTTATAACAATATTATTCATATATACTATTTATTATAACATTATGTTTATGCTATATTTTTATATTATTTTATATGTCCCCATGACACCTATTTATGCTAAAAAGTTATCGCTTATCTGAAATGCAAATTTAACCAGAAGTCCTGTATTTTACCTGACAACCTGACTTGCTAGAAACTTGAAAACTTGAAAACTTGGTGATTAATCAATGGGCTGAAAGAAAGTGGATGGTAGAAATAGTACAGTGTCTCTTAAGTGTGATCTAGTGTCACTTGCATAGAAACCCCCTATGAAGCCCATTAAAAAGGCAGGTCCTTATGGCCAAATCAGCACTTCTGCTGGTAAGATTCTGCATTTGCAATATTAAGAACCCTGGGTGATTCTGGTGCTATCACAGCTGACATGATGATCAGATGTCTATGATGTTTGTAGTTTTTCTGATATGATCTTTTTAAAAACTTGTTTTTCAATGTTTATTTTTTTGAGAGAGAGACAGAGACAGAGTGTGAGCAGAGCAAGGGCAGAGAGAGAGGGAGACAGAATCTGAAGCAGGCTCCAGGCTCTGAGCTGTCAGCACAAAGCCCGACGTGGGTCTCGAACCCGTGAACCATGAGATCATGCCCTGAGCCAAAGTCAGCTGCTTAACTGACTGAGCCACCCAGGCCCCCCTGATATGATCTTTTATTTCCTTGTAGTGGCCTTATTTGAGCGACTTCAACTCTGTTTTTCTATCAGGGACCTGATATAAGAGATGCTAATATTCCTGTTCCATGATTGGCCCGCTGAAGATTATAAGTCAAACACTGTCACAAATATTCTAACAGTTTTGTTGAGTTAAGCCACCCTTGATTATTCATTCAATGGCCCAGCATCTTAACCACCGATGTCCATCCTACAAATATACATTTATTGTTATAGAGAACATTGTAGTTGGCAAATTTGCAGCTTCTGTTAGTATTTTAAGGCCAGGGCTTCTAGGGTAGCCAAATGTCCTGGTTTGCTTAGGACTGGTCCAGTTTTAGCATGGATATTCCCATGTCCTGGGCTATCTCTTACTCCTGGTTGTCCCCAGTCATCCTATCAGAAGCAGATGTCACAGTATAACACCCAGATTCCCACTTCAGAACCAAGACACTCATTCATCGGGTGCTGGTGGTGTTGGCTCAGTCTTGAGACCCTACTCAGGAAACTGCCTCACTCAAAATTATGCCCTGTCCTCAGGAGCAGTAACTCATCGATACAGCCCCAGTCCTCAATTTAGGACACCTCTGATTGGCCAGCCCAGCTCCAGAGCTGCCTGTGGGGTCAGCTGAGGCCTCTGCTCCAACTGCCCCACAACTCAACCTGTCTTTATACCCAGTCCTGCTTCCCTCTCTTCCTCAGAGAAGCAGCTTCTGAAAGCATCCCTAATACACCCTACAGGCAAATCTCAGAGTCTGAGAGTGGGGAAGATACTGCCTTTCAATTGTTGGTACAGAGGTGGGGTGGTCTGCTTTAGAAGCAGATTCTAAAATAAGACTTTGGAGTTGGGTCACCTGCAGACTGGAGGTGTAATAACTTCTCACTGGTGGTAGGTGGAGTCCCTGATAAGGTAGCAGTATCATTGTAAAACTTTTAGCAGTGGTGAACTGGACTGGAATGCCAGTGGAAGGGAACAGAGGGTGCAGCATCTGAGGCATCCAGAGGTTCAGGGAAAGTAGTGATTTAAGGACATGGAATACGATGGCTGTTACTGGCCACTATCAGTGCATCGAAGAGAGACAAGGCTGAGAGTGATTAATCACGAATTTAAGAGACCAGACCTTCTGAGACTATGATCCAGAACTTAATTTATAAGGCAGCCGAGCTCCAGAGAAAACCGAATTCTTAATCCTAGCAAGTCAGTTGTGCCAAAGTCATGACCTTAACTGAGAAGGAATGGGATCCTGAGATATGGGATGAGGACATATGGGTTGGTGTTCTTGTATCTTGACTCCCCAGATTGCCTCTGAATCCTCTGGGCTGCAGAAGGGGTCCACTCTCCAGGTTAAAAATTAGCACTCCTCACTTTTGAAGTTGGTACAGAGATTTTTGCTGTATGGGAAAACACCTTTCTCCCCCTCAAAGGATCTTAACCCACTCCACAAGCCCTGCCCCACACCCCCAAACCAATAACAAGGGTTCAGTCACAACATTAATAATGGGCCTGCAAAAGGAGAAATGAGATGATGCCTCAAAGGATCAGCAGAAGTGGAAGAGTATGTATAGATCCTGAGTGTGCACAGTTAAGGAGGAGAGAACAGAAAGTCGAATAAGGAAGATTTCATTGGTAAGAGAGCATTCTCCTAAGATACAGGAGTTCACCCTGGCAAGGACCCCAGGAAATTGTGCCATCACATTGCTAAGATGACTCTTGGAAGCTTGGAGAAAACATCACCTCAAATTGGTCTGCTATGTCATTGATACCATATTAATCACACTAGGTGATCCAGAGTGCCTAAATTGAAGGCCTTGGTAAGATACTTATGCTGCAGTTGGTAAAGATCCAGGGCTCTGCCACGTCAGTGAAATGTGTAGGGGTATAGAGGTTGGGCTATACTGAGATGTTCCCTCCAAGGTAAAGGACAGATTGTTGCATTTCATCTCTTCCATTACTAAGAAACAAGCATAGCTCCTGGTAGGCAATTAGCGTTCTGAGCTCTGCGGGCACCATTTTCCACACTCACACGTGCTGCTTCAGCCCTTTTGCTGGTGACTGAAAAGATCTCTAGCTTTGACTGGGTCTTTGGTGCAACTCCAGGATGTGGTGACAGCAGCCCTGCTACTTGGGTCTCACTAACCAGCAACTCTGTACATCCGAAGTAATTTGCATTGCATGGAAACCCCCCCCCCCCAACACCCCACAATCACTCCTCTGGAGCCTTGAATGAAGAGATGGCAAGGTTTCATGTCCAGGTTCCTGTGTGACAAAATACAGGTTCCAATAATGGAAGCATAAAGCCCCAGGTAATGGAGAACCTAAATACCCTGAAAATCTTTAAAAAAACCAGGGAAATTGAGCCAGAGATGAAATGGGCAGGAAGGCCCCAGCAGACAAGGGGGTTGCACAACTGATTTATCATTCTACAAATTAGGAAGGTGGAGAGAGGTGGTTAAAATGAACCAAATAGGGGCGCCTGGGTGGCTCAGTCGGTTGAGCGCTGACTTCGGCTCAGGTCACGATCTCGCGGTCCGTGAGTTCGAGCCCTGCATCGGGCCCCTGTGCTGACAGCTCAGAGCCCGGAGCCTGTTTCAGATTCTGTGTCTCCCTTTCTCTGACCCTCCCCCGTTCATGCTCTGTCTCTCTCTGTCTCAAAAATAAATAAACGTTAAAAAAAAAAAAAGATTTAAAAAAAAATGAACCAAATAAAGGGTGCCTGGGTGACTCAGTCAGTTAAACTTCTGATTCTTGCTTTCATCTCAGGTCATGATCTCACAGTTTCATGAGTTTGAGCCCCACATCCGGCTGTGTGTTGACAGCAGAGAGCCTGCTGGGTATTCTCTCTCTCCCTCTCTCTCTCTGACTCTCCCCCACTCGCTCTGTCTCTCTCAAAATAAATAAATAAATAATTTTTTAAGGGGAGCCTGCGTGGCTCAGTTGGTTGAGCATTCGACCTTGGCTCAGGTCATGATCTCATGGCTAGTGAATTTGAGCCCTGTGTTGGGCTCTGCGCTGACAGCTCAGAGCCTGGAACCTGCTTTTGATTCTGTGTCTCCCTCTCTCTCTCTGTCCCTCCCCCACTCACACTCTGTCTCTCTCTCTCTCTCAAAAATAAATAAACATTAAACATTTTTTTAAAAAATGAGCCAAATGAGTTTTAAAAGTCACCAAAATATTAGTGCTTTGCACAGTTGTTCTTGAATAATTTGCCTAGAAAATATAAAGGTGCTTGCTAAAGTTTTAAGCCATGTTTCCTGGCTAGCCCAAAAAGGGGATCAAACTGGGATCCCAATATGAAATCGTGTTTCTCTGGCTCTTCCCCCAGATACCAGGTGACTTTACCATTCTCCTCCTCTGGCTCTGCTCCAGCTCCCCAGGATTCTGTCTGTGTCTGAGGCAGCAGACGATGCCTGGGCCAAAAGTTCCCGATGGGGCTCTCAGCACCCCACAGAGAGCCCAGCCAAACTGCCTTCATGGACTTGACCTCCCTCCATCACAGACTTTCCCCAGGGCAAGAGCTGGGCTGGGGGACACCCTGGGTACCCACACTCACTTGTACTCAGCAGTAGCATATCTAGTGACTTCATACCCAGAGGGGATCATTTTTAAGTATCCTTCTGTATGACAAAATTATTTTCAGTAATAATCATGAAACAGAATGGTGACAATGGCCAGAAGTGAAAATTTCCTTCTTCTGAACTTTTATAATCATGCTGGTAAATAAATAAGAAAAGGGGAAAAGGACAGATTATAGTACAAAAAGAAAAAAATTAGTAATATTTGTTTTTAATTACATGAACATTTCCCCCCAATATTTTATAGTGAGTTTTTTCAAACATATAGCAAAGTTAGTGAATATTTATAGCCCCAGCACCAAGATTTCATCAATACTGTTTTACTGTATTTGCTTTGTCACATAATTACTCATCTATCTGTTCCTCTATCCACCAACTAATCTCATTTTTTAATATTTAAACCCTTTATTTTATTTTATTTTATTTTGTTAAAAGTTTACTAATTTTGGTGTAGGGGGCTGGGGAGAGGAGACAGAGGGAGAGAGAGAAATTCCAAGCAGGCTCCACACTGTTAGCGTGGAACCCAAGTGGGGCTTGAATTCACTAACCGGGAGATCATGACCTGAGCTGAAATCAGGAGTCGGAAGTTTAACGGACTAAGCCACACAGATGCTCCTAAACTTTTTATTTTATTTTATTTTATTTTATTTTATTTTATTTTATTTTATTTTATTTTATTTTACTAAATGTTTTAAACTTTTTTTAAATGTTTATTTATTTTTGAGAGAGAGAGAGACAGAGTGTGAGTGGAGGAGGGGAGAGAGAGAGGGAGACGCAGAATCCGAAGCAGGCTCCAGACTCTGAGCTGTCAGCAGATTCTGATGTGGGGCTCGAACTCACGAACTGTGACATCATGACCTGAGCCAAAGTCAGATGCTTAACCAACTGAGCCACCCAGGTGCCCCCTAAACTTTTTATTTTAAAATAGTGTTAGATTTATAGAACAGTTGCAAAGATAGTACATAATGTTGCCTCATACACTGCACTCAGTTTCCTCTATTACTCCCATCTTAGATTAGTAAATAAATAGAAATTTAAAATCCTTGAAGAATGTAAAATAACTGCAGAGACTAATTGGCAGGGTGAGATCCTTGTATCTCTCTGGATTTAGCATCATCCTAGCTGCTGGGGGTGGGGTGGGGGGGAGACAAGTGACAGCGCAGCAGCATGAAAGGTGGCCGATATCCTGGTGACTTCCCTGTCAGGTAGGGAAATATCTGCGACTGAGGATCAGACACCTATGCAAGGAACACAACACATAGGTAAATATGGGTATTTTTGTAAAACTAGATGAGAAAGCATTCTAAGAGTTTGAGGGAAATATTTATATTGAGGATTGGGCCTGGGAGTCATCTTGGACCTCTGACTCCCTCCATCTACATATCTATGAATCACTAAAATCCTATCAATTTAGCCACCAGAAGATATCACAAATATCTAGACTTCCCTCTCCCAGGTCCATTTCCCAAGCCTCCACCAATCAATGTCCCAGACTGGCCTTCCCTAACCCATTCATGCTAAATTAGAATTCCTGGTCGTCTCTATTCTCTAGTCTCCTTCAGCAGTCCTTATTTTTCTTTTCATAATTCTTATCCATGTATGAGAATAGTTTCTGGTGTTTTTTTTTTTCCTAATTGTCATAGTTGACATACAGTGTTATATTAGTTTCACATGTACAGCATAATGATTCTACAATTCTATGTATTACCCTATGCTCACCATGAACAATATAGTTACCATCTGTGACCATATAGCATGACATTATTACAGTATTATTGATTGTGTTTCCTATGCTGTACCGGTGTGCTTGTTTGATTAATGTCCACTTTCCTAGCTGGACTATATAAACTCTGGGAGGTCAAAGGCCATGTCTATTTTGCCAATCCCCATATCTCCAGTTCAACTATTTCTGTTGGATGAGTGAATGAACTAGATTATGGAACCCATTGGACAAACATAGCTGTATATTTAATGGGAATATTATTTTTTTTAATTTTTTTTTTACATTTATTTATTTCTTTTTGAGAGACAGAGAGAGACAGAGCACAAGCAGGGAAGGGGCAGAGAGAGGAGACACAGAATCCCAAGCAGGCTCCCATGTGCTGAGCTGTCAGCACAGAACATGATGAGGGACTCGAACTCACAAACTGCGAGATCATGACCTGAGCTGAAGTCAGACGCTCAACCGACTGAACCACCCAGACGCCGGTTTAATGGGAATGTTATTAAACTGCACTGAGGAGAATATAAGGAGATAAGTTTCCAGAAACAGCTGCATACTTGGTCATGGTGGGTGTTCTAGAAAACAGGCTAGGTCTTTTTGCTCTCTGACTTCCACAGGAGCCAGGCATTGAGAACTGTCAGTCCAGACGCTCCAAGGAGGCACAGGACTTCAACATTAGTAACTTGAACAATCCCCTTTTCCATTGGGAACTTGTCTCTGGTCTGCTTTTGTGTGGAAGACCAAAGAACTCACTTGAAGACACGAGGTCAAAGAAGACTGTATATATTATTCTAGCAGCTTTTCTCTAACAAGTCTCTGCAGGCTGAGTATGAATCGGGTGGAGTCTGTGGTGAAGTTTTACTTCAGGAATTTCCTGAAATAACTCTCCAGAAAAAATCGGCTCTCGTAACTAAAGATTACATTGACCTCAGGCACTGCTAGCACACAATTAAAAACTTTCTGGGAATCAAAACCATCATGAAGTGATTCAGTGATTGTGTTACCAGGTTATAATGGTCAGGAGCACTTTATACATGCATTTCTTCATGTTCCATTGTGATAATTGTAATGTATTGTAATAATTTGTTTATTATCTGCCTCTTTTAACTTTGGACTGTGCATTTCTCAAGGTCAAGAATATAATGGGAGCTCCATAAATATTTATTAAATAAATATGAATACAGTATCTGGATTTGATTCTTGAAAAAGTTTGTTAGAGACAATTCTGACCAATTCACAACTTACTAGCCCTGTAACCCTAGACAGATTGTTTCATCTTTCTTCATGTTCTTCCTTTTAAAAAATTAAAAAAATGTAAACTTATAAATATGAATAATACAATTCACATCTATCTACCAGCAAGTTTTATAAAATTTTAATACTTTTGTGAAATACAGTGGAGAGAATGCCATGTTTATCAAATTCTATTCCATTTTTTTCTTCTCAGGCACACAAAAGGATTTTGCACTTCCAGCCTCCTTTACAGTCAGATTGGTACCATGAGACTAGTTCTACCAATGGGCTCTAGGCAGACGTGGTGTGTGTTACTTCCAAGGTAAGCAGAGAAGAAGGATGACGATTCTTTGTGCTGTCTTCCCCTGCTGCAGGGACCATGGAAGCCATGCTTTAAAATCAGTATCTGAAGACTGGAGGAGTCTCCATCAATCTATATCCCTCGGTTACTCTGTGGATCAATGTTTGAGAATCTCTCTTGCTCTATATCCTAGTCAACCCTGAGTGCTGTCTGCTTCCAAAGCTTTTTTGCCAGTTTGATGGTGTGGGATCATTGTTTTAATTTGCAATTTGCTGATTATGAATGATGTTGAGCATCTTTCCGAATGCTTGTTTGTCATTGAGTTCTTCTTTTGTGAGTGCCTGTTCTTACCCTCTGCCCACCATGGTCGTAGCGTTCACTATCCTGGTGCTTTGTAGGATTACTTTATACATTTTGGAAATGAATATTTTATCAGTTACATTTCCTGCAATACTTTCTCCAAACCTGTAGCTTATCTTTTTTTCTTTGTTTAAATTATCTTTGTTATATGGAAGTTTAAATTTGTCAGTTTTGTTTTTCTGCTTGGTGTAAAAGTTCTTTCCTATCTCAAGGTCATAATGATATTTTTCTATATTTCCTTTTGAAATATTTAAATTTAAAAAATTTCAATGTTTAGTTATTTTTGAGAGAAGCAGAGACAGAGTGCAAGCGTGGGGGGGGGGGGGGGTGCAGAGAGAGAGGGAGACACAGAATCCGAAGCAGGCTCCAGGCTCTGAGCTGTCAGCACAGAGCCGGATATGGGGCTCAAACTCATGAACTGCAAGATCATGACCTGAACCGAAGTCAGATGCTTAACCGTCTGAGCCACCCAGGCACCCCTCCTTTTGAAAGACTTTTTTTTAAAGACTTGCTTTTTACTTTTTAAGTTTTTAATCCACCTGTAATAATGTGTGTGTGTGTCATGTAAGAACATTTTTTTTTTCCGTAAAAATAGCTGATTCCCCAAGACCATTTATTGAGTGGTTCGTCTTTTCCATTCCATTGATGGTAATACAATTTTGCCATGTATCAAGTGTCCATTTATGCAGGGGTCTCATTAACAGCCTCTTTAATCTGTTGCATTGGTTTATTTGTCTGTCCCTGGGTCAAGGCCATACTGTCTTAACTACTATAATGTTATAAGTCTTGATATCTGATAGTGTGAGTATCCCTCCATCTTGATCTTCATTATTATCTTATCTATTGTTATCCCTTTGTATTTCAATATGAACTTTAGGTTGATCTTATCAAATTCTACAAATAACTAAACCGGGATTTTTGGTTGAAATTGCGTTTGCTTATCGTTGTTTTTGTTATTGCGGTTGACAATGAGTTTTTTTACTACTACATTTTCTGGTTAGTACCAATGATGGAGAGAAATACTATTGATTTTCACATGTTGATTATGTACCCAGAAATGTTCTTGTGCCCTCGTATTAATTGTGTCTGTAGAATCCTTGGAATTTGTAGACAATCTATATAATAAGAACGGCTTTGGTTCTTCCTTTCCAATTCTTACATTGCTCTTACATGGTACTGCATGGAAATAGCTAAGCTTATTCTTAATTTTAGTGAAAATGCCTTTAAACACTCACCATTAGTATTTTGCTGTGTTTTGTTTCTATTTTTTAATGGATACATTTAAGCTAAAGAATTATATTCAATCTTTTTATGCTTTAGTCTCCTCTTTTGTAATATGTTGATATCACCATCTGTTTTACCTATTTTGCCAAGCTATTGTGAAGACTAAATGAGATATCATCTTAAAAAAATCTTTGAAAATTGGGGTGCCTGGGTGGTTCAGTCGGTTGAACGTTCGACTTCAGCTCAGGTCATGATCTCACAGTTCGTGAATTCGAGCCCTGCATCGAGCTCTGTGCTGACAGCTCAAAGCCTGGAGCCTGCTTCAGAGTCTGCGTCTCCCTCTCTCTCTCTGCCCCTCCCCCGCTCATGCTCCCTCTCTCTCAAAAATAAACATTTAAAAAAATAAATTAAAAAAATTTAAAAATCTTTGAAAACAGTAAAATGATATATTCAAATGTGTGTGTGTGTGTGTGTGTTCACTGCTGTGTCCTCAGTACCTAGAATATTTCTGGAACAAAGTTGTTGTTCAATAAATACATGTTGATCTTGAAGAAAGAATATTAATATCAAACATGTTTCCATGTAAAGTAATATTTTCTTACATCTTAGCAGAGATAACAATGAGGCCTGGCCACTGCTGTTCCCTGGGGAGCCCGCCAGTGGCAGCAGTCACTAATGATCTCAGAACTCTCCTTTTGAACTCCGACACTCAACCTCAGAATCCATTTCAACTCAGTATTTTAGGCAGCCATTTCCAATCTGTTGTAATTGGCATCTGAGAAAGAACTTATTTAGCAATAGTGTCTTAAAATATAACCAAACTTCCAGCATTAAATCTTTACTTGATTGGGCATATCATAATGCTATGAAAGAGGAATTTAGGAATCGAAGGTTTCTTGTTTCCAAAGGTAAATACTCAACAGGAGGGCTGCATAACCAACAGCACATGGAAAGGTCATTCTGTTTAATTGGTTTCTTCCACCAATGGTGAAAACGCTATGATATCTGCAAAGTAAAAAAGCTGCATTAGGCCTATACAAATTTCTCTTCTTTATTAGTAAATGCCTTGTTCATAAATTTATCTTTATTATTATATTGCTAGCTGGAAATGAGAACTGTGAGCACAATTTTAGTAATTGGATTAAAGGGCTTAATCTTTAAAAATCCGTCCAGCAAAGCATGCTGAATCTTTTATTTCTGATGGCTAGAAATTGAGGTGAATCATAACCAAGTCACCCTTCCACAAACAAGAACAAATGAGCACCAAACTTAGAAAGTAATTGCAAAGTACTTCAGTGTATTTTGTATGCTTATATTGGTTCTTGTATTACATTTGCTATGTTCACATCTTCTCATGTTATTAACCTACAATTTCATGTAAAAAGGGATCTTACTGTTTTTCTTCCCAAACCTTTCCACCTGCCACTTTCCTCCTACCTCCACAAATCCCTGCCAATTTTTGCCTGAGAATGTACAAACTTTGGATATTAAAGATGGAAATGTAAGGCACATGTCATTGGACATATTCATTTACTGAGCACTAGATGATCAATTTAGTATCTTGTATCAAAAAACAAACATCTTATCCCTGGAAAGATTTTTAGTTTCACTGTGGTCCTTGATGCCTGTCACTTCCCACTCTTCAACTCTTTGGAGGAATGGACATGTTCCAACTTTGCACTCCCGCTGTCGGGCTTTTAGGAAATGTGTCATAACATCAAAAAAAATTCAGATGCTATTTTCTCCACAAACCAACTTTGCCAAAATGGAGCCTTGAGGCTCTTATAAAAGATTTAAATTTTAAAGCTAGTGCCTTGCTGTGAGGGGCACACATCATTATTTTGTTCTAATCTGCAAGCACCTGACAGACTCAAGAAGCAATCATGGCGAGGAACCCAAATCTCAAATAATGTAAAGTCATTGTTGCTTTTCAATTTTGATTTAGTCCATTCAAAAGCTATCAAGTAAGCGTATTTGCATGTTGTAAAATTATATGGAAAAGGGAGTTTATAACACTATGATTGATGTATGTGTATATTCATGTATGTGTATACATGACATTAGGCAAGTTAGCTAACATCTCTAAGCCTCAATTTTCTCTTCTGTAAAATGGAAATAATGATAGTATCTATCTCATAGGATTGTGGTGAATGTGAACTGAGATTACCTATGCAAACTACACAGCACAGTGCCTGGGAAGAAAGTGTACAATTGTAAATAGTTCAGGTAGCCTATATATTAATCCTAGTGTTTTGTAATAAGTCTGGATGGATATATACCTAAATCCTAACAGTGGTTATTTTGGTGGTGGTGGGATTATGGGTGATTGCTATTTTCTTTCCTTTGCTTTGGCAAGATTTCTAAATTTTCTCCCATGAGTCTGTATTATTTTTTTTAATTAAAAAAAAAACACGGAAGTTAGTCTCCGTTGACTAAAAATATTCAGGTGGTTCTCACTCCCTAGAATAATGGGGGGGTGTATAAATGGGATGAGCAACATTAATGAAGTGTATAGATCTGCCTGTTGGAGGTCATTATAATGGCCCCTCAAGGAATCTCACCTCCTGACATCCATGCCCCTTTGCCATGTGACTTGGCTGCTCTTACCATCAATAAATGGAGTCTAATTTTCTACCACTTGAAACTGGGCTGGCTTTGTGACTTGCTTTGACTAACAGAATGTGACAGAAGCGATGCTGTGTGAATTTCACCACCTAGACCTTAAGAGACCTTGCAGCTTCTGCCTTTACCATCTTGAAATCCTGAGACGCTCTGCGCTGTGCAGAAGCCTGGTTTGGCCTACATGAAGGATGGCCATTGGGCCCCAACAGACAGCTAGCTCCAACTGCCAAACACGTGAGACCATCTTGCTCCAGACAAGGGGTCAGATGACTGCAGCCACATAAGTGACCCCAGCTGAGTCTGAAAAAGAGGACTCCCGATTGTCAACCCATAGGATTGTGAGACATAATATAACATCAATATTTTAAGTTACCATTTTTGGGAATGGTTTGTTACTAGGAATAGATATCTGAAACGCTGTTCTTTATAGATGTTCTTCATAGAAGGCAGTTTCTTATGCTGCCCAGCTTTTACTTCGTAGAAGATGCAGAAAGAAGGGATTTGTCTCCAAACATGTTATCATCCTGTTAGTAGAGAGTAAAAAAATACTTTCTTTTATTTTTGCTTTGTGACCTACACTTAACCTCACGCTATTGTAAAACTATACGATTGTCACTTGATAGGTATGGAATTGAGGATTTCCTCATCTGCCTGCCCCAGGAGCACAAATGTTCATTGCTAGGAGTCCCGTATTTGAAACTTTTGAGAATCAACGTCTCACTCTCACTTCCTGTTGTATAACCCCCATTTTCTGGAGGTATGCTGGCTGGGATATCAAAGGATCAAATATTGATTTATTCATTTGTTTGTTAATCCATTCCTTAAATGTTTATTGAGCACATGCTATGTATGAGACTGGGCTAAGCAATGAAGGGGAAATAAAGACTTTAAGACAGTCACTGCTCTCCACAATAGGAAAATAAGATACGCAGATAATGTCAGTAGAAAGTAATCCATGCTCAAGTACTAAGTGAATTTACAGGCAACTCATAAACCATGGAGTTGAGAGGAAGGAGGTTTCCTAACTAGAAGGGTCATTATAGGAAACCTCGGGTTTTAGGAAACCTGTCATTTTATTTTAGTCTTAAAGACTGAATTAAGGGGGCACCTGGGTGGCTCAGTCGGTTGAGCATCCCACTTTGGCTCAGATCATGATGTCACAGTTTGTGGGTTCGAGCCCCGCATCAGGTTCTGTGCTGACTGCTTGCTTGGAGCCTGCTTCAGATTCTGTGTCTCCTTCTCTCTCTGCCCATCCCCCGCTCACACTTTGTCTCACTGTTTCTCAAAAATAAATAAATGTTAAAAATTTTTTTTTTGAAAAAGATTGAATTAAGAATTTAGTGGAGGTGAGAAGGTGAGAGGCATTCTGGACAAGGGCACCTCCATGAGCAAAGGCCCCGAAAGAAACAAAACACACTTGAGAGGTGTCTAGGAGACAAATTTAACTGAAAAGGAGGTTTCATTTACTGATTTATTGATCTAACAAATACTTACTGTCTGCTAGGTGTCAGGCACTCTTCTAGTCTCTGAAAATACCAAGATAAATGACAATTGGCCCATCTCTAAGGAATAATAGGGTGCAGGCAGCAAACAAACCATTGTATGAATAGGATGTTTGTAGCTATCAGGGAAGATAAATCTGGAAAAGTAGGTTAAAGCCAAACTATGGAAGACCTTGAAGGCCAGGATTTTCCCCCAACCCCATGGCTCAGGATAAGTTTCACTTAAAAAAAAAAAAAAAAAAAAAAAAGGACACTTGTTTCATATTAAGTTTTATTTGGAATCCCAGTATAAAAGACCTATTAAAGTGGAACTATTCTGGGGTGCCTGGGTGGCTCAGCTGGTTGAACATCTGACACTTGATTTCAGCTCAGGTCATGATCTCATGGTCTGGGGGGATGGAGCCCTGCGTTGGGTGTGGCTCCTTGTTTATAGTGTGGAGCCTACTTAAGATTCTCTCTCTGTCCCTCCCCTGCTCTCTTGCTCTGTCTCTCTCTCAAGATAAATAAATAAACTTAAAAAAAAAAAAAAAGTGGAACTATTCTGATTGAAGGTTCTAGAAGCCTTCCTGGCCTTAGCTCTCTCACATTCCTTTTCCCTCTGGCAGCCCCTGGGTGCCTCTACACTTCTAAGGAACACTTCCAAAATAACATTATTGTGCTGGCCAAAGGGAATCACCGAAGTTCGTTAGGTTAAATCAGGAGAGTCATATAATGTACGTATGACACTCAGTCAACATAGCTCACAATTGTTGAACACTGATTAATCACCAGGTGCCATATTGAGTGCTTTTCATATACTGTATCATTTAATCTTTACCACAACCCCATCAGGGAGGTACTATTATTGTTAGCCCCATTGTAGAGGTGAGGAGACTTAAGTTTCAGACAGGTAAAGCAAATTGTCCAAGCTGCACAGTTTGTAAGAGGCAGAGCAGAGGCCAGAATATAGTCAATGAGACCTCAGAATGTGTGCCACAGTTTAAGCACAGCTAGTGGGGGGGGGGGATCTCTAGGCTATACTGTCTTCTGAAATGCTCCCCATATACTAGGCACTGGTATCTATTACCATTATCATTACTTCTAGTACTTTTAAAAGAGGACAAATATCTAGGAATTGCTTCGTACATTTGGGTATACAACTGTAGTTGGGGCAGATGAGCTAATGGCCTGGAATGACTAAATGTAAACACAACTTGTTTCAATGAAGTATGTAAAATACCAAATGATATTATCATGGACTATTCATCTGTGTTATTGGGGTATTACACAGATTCATGAGAATACCGCCTTACTGGATTTCCAGCTACTCGGAACAGCTCTTCATAAAGGAAAAATGAAAAACAAATGACCAATAAAAACACTGAGGGTTGTATGGGCTTGCCTCATAGTTAAAGAAATGCAATTTGAAACAATAAGTTTTCAGGGCTGCATGCACATTTGTTTGGTCTGGGCACTGTGCAAAGATGACTGGACAAGGAGGAGAGTGGGGTGAAAATGAAATTCTGAATGCCAAATTCCATCTTTTGGCATGGCCTCTGTCTACCTAGAAGGTTGTGGGGAGGGGGATAGGTATTTTTAAAATTCATTCAACCGGTGGACACCTTTTTAAAGTTCACACAAAGGCATCTTATATGTTTATATTACTATGAAGTAATATTTCCTATCTATTGTTATTGGCAAAGATTAAAACATCTTGTTATGCCCACGGCTGATGAGGATGTGAGGAAAGAGGCATTCTTTTGCACTGATTTGAGGAATATTTGAAATTTAAATTGGGGTTGCTTTTTAGGGAAATGATTTGGCATATCTTAAAATTTTTTGTAGTTCTCACAGCATTGGATCTAGGAATTAATTCTACTTCTACACATTTACACTATAGATATACCACATAAATGGGGAGAGATAACATTCAAGGATGTTCCTTGCAAATATTATCTGTGAAAGGGGAAAAACAAAAACTACCTACCTACTCATGCAGGAAAGTTTGTTTAAAAAATAATGGTTTATCTGTATAATATAATACGGAACCACTCTGAAGAAATGTATACTGATACGGTAAGATAAACAGAATATATTTAAATGAAACCAATCAGGTTGCATAAACCTTACATATTATACTCTCATTCACAAAAAGGTGACATATATATAACATAGATATGGTTGTAGACTTAGAGGACATTTCTGGAAGGACATACAAGCAACAGTTAACAGTGGTCCTTGTAGGAAACTAAGGGAGTAGGGGGGGGTGTGGGATTTTAATCTTCCACTTTATATCCCGTTTTGTTGTTTATAATTTTAAAATAAGATGAAAATAAATAAAAGGGGTTTTGGCTCCCCTGTTCATTGCAGCATTATTCACAAGAGCCAAGATATGGAAACTACCTAAGTGTCTGTCAATGAATAAATGGATAAAGATGTGGCATTATATATATATATATATATATATATATATATATATATACACACACACACAGACATATATATATATATATACACACACAGACATATATATATATATATATATATATATATATATACATACATATACATATAGTATATGTATACACATATAGTGTGTGTGGTATATATATGTGTGTATATATATGCAATGGGATATTATTCAGCTGTGAGAAAGAAAAAGATTCTGTGTTTGCAAGAACATGGATGGAACTTGAAGGCTAAGTGAAATAAATCAGAGAGAGACAACTACTGTATGATATCACTTATATGTGGAATCTAAAAGAGCTAAACCCATAGAAACAGACTAGAATGATGGCTACCAGGGGCTGCAGGGTAGGGGAAAAAGGGAGATGTTGGTCAAAGAATACAAGCTCTCGGGGGCACCTGGGTGGCTCAGTCAGTTGAGTGCCCAATTCTTGGTTTTGGCTCAGGTCGTGATCTCCCAGTTTCGTGGGTTCGAGCCCCGTGTTGGGCTCTGTGCTGGTGGTGCTTTGGAGCCTGCTTGGGATTCTCTCTCTCTCCCTCTCTCATCCCCTCTCCCACTTGCACTGTCTCTGTCTCTCTCAAAATAAATAAATAAACTTAAAAACAAAACAAAACAATGATTTAAAAAAAAAGAATACAGGCTCCCAGGTGAATAAGTCCTGGGGATCTAATGTGCAGCATTGTGATTATAGTTAATAGTACTGCATTATGCACTTGAAAGTTACTAAGAGAGTAGATCTAAAATGTTCTTGCCACAAAGAAGAAATGGTAATTATGTGATATGATGGAGGTGTTAGCTAAAGGCTATAATAGCAGTCATTTTGCAGTATATAAGTCAACACGTTGTACCCCTCAAAATCACACAGTGTTATATGTCAGTTATGTCTCACTAAAAGCTGGGGGAGAAAGAGGGTTCTGGGGAAGTCAGCTCAGAGACAGAGATAAGTGTGCTATAAGTTTATTGCTTGGCAAACACTCTTGGGTTCATCTGTGGAAGGGAAGGAAGCAGGATCAGGTGGGAAGAAGGTAGACTGTGAAACAGTCTCAACAAAAGCCTCAGCTAAACCCATTGTGATTTCCAGGGTTGGGATGGCCCTTCAGAGCTGTCCTGCTGCGAGGTGGGAGGGCCAGGACTTGTGGCATCTGGCATTAACCAGTCAATGGCTGAGACTATCTCAGGAAGACCTTGTGGGCTGGGGAAAGGAAACTTTTTGGAGGAGTCAATTCTGTAGAGAACTGACCCCCATTGCCTGAGGAAATAAACCCTTAGACCTGAAAGAGGAAACTGGGTAACACATTCAGTACCACATCTGTAGCAAAGCCTGTTTTTTGCAGGTCCAATGACGCTTCAAATTTGTCAGTAAAACCCCACACTGTTAGCCCTTTCAAAGATAGCTGATACAGCTAAGGATAGCACCTGTCTCTGGCTTTTGGTCCTCAACTCTGGCTTCTCATATTAAAATATCGACCAGCATCATTTAACTGTGTGTCCTCTTGCACTCTTAACTCATGTTAAGCAAATTGTAAATGATGAAATGTCTTTTATATCAGAAACATTACTGTCCTTTCTTCTTTCCTTCCTTCCTTCTTTCCTTTCTTTCCTTCCTTCATTCCTTCCTTCCTTCCTTCCTTCCTTCCTTCCTTCCTTCCTACCTTCTTTCCTTTCTTCCAAACCCTAATTCCATCCTCTCATTGCTTGACACTGTTACTGAAACAGTGTTAAATCCTCTGGTTAATTTACTACCTGCTCTGGTTGAGAGAATAGTGAATTTTTACTTCTGGGTAGCACATAAAGAGTTATGCGTTGACTACGCAGAAGCGCTCATTATTTTATAAAATTGATGTTTCATTGAAGCTGAAGAAGCATATCACCTTACAGTGCTTTTATATTAATAATCCAGCTAGCTTGTTTTGCCAGCTCAATAAAGGGGTGAGTAATTTGAAAATAATTCAGTTGGCCTGGTTTACGGGAGTATACCACGTTGTAAATGAGTTTATCTGGAGAATCTGGATGCTATCAAAACATAATGGAACATAACCTCCCTTTGGGAAAGTAAATCATGAGACTTGAGAGGAAGACAAGGAAAGCACTCTGAAAGAGCTAGTGCTTCTCAGTTTGTGGGTTTAGCTAGATCGGTGGGGCTGGAATTGGATGGCAGTAATACTTAGCTTCAAAGCAGTCTTTATCCTTTAATAATTCCCTAATCCTTGTTGTTATGTGAACCAGCAAACATTTGAAAGGCAAAGCTGTAGAACGGAATTAGGATGGTCTCCTGAGTGAGGCAGAAAGTTTCAATGAGAGCAAAGAACTTGCAGGTTTCCACTTGAAGCCTACATTTTGAGAAATTCAGTGAATACTGATTAGAAGCAAAATGTTCTACAAATCTCAGCATAATTATTGGTGCTAATCACAGGTATAAAAACCACCCAAGTGGCTTCTGTATTATAGGAAGGGTCACAAAAAGGGGGAAGTCTCTCCCAGTGGTGACCCAGAATTGTATGTGGTGATAGGGGGCTTATGGATAGTTTATTTGGAACTGGAGGCTCGAGGACTTACTTCCAAGCTTTATTTACATAGCACTTTATATACCATTCAGAAAAACTGTGTCTATAAAATATGTCCATTTCAAAGAATGGAAGGAATGGTTGTCAATGGGGATATTGGGGGTACCAAAGCCCACTCAGGTCATCCCTCCATTTGTCTTTTCTATGAAAATGGATTTTCAATTTTCAATTAGAGTGAAGGACCATTTCTTAATGTTTCACCTGGGGACTCTGAGTGTAAACTTTCATTATGTGCATAGCCATAATGTAAACCTGGGTTTTTTATTATTATTAAGACAATATGAGTTGATTTTGAATAAGATACAAAGTCACAATAATTATTAATTGATTATAATTGTAATGATGCCTTGATTAGGTTATTATTTGATTAGATAGCATCATTAAAGTAAGTTTTTCAGTTTCATCAAGGTATAATTGGCACAATACATTGTATGTTTAAACTGTACAATTTGGTAGGTTTTGACATATATCTTCACCTGTGAATCTATCACCATAATCAAAATAAGGCGCATATTTACTGCTCCCCTCCAAGTTTCCATATGACTCTGTGTAATTTCTCTCTCACCTGCCTCCAGACAACCATCGATATCTATCTTTCATCACTATAGTTTAATTTGTATTTTAGTTTCCATTCACAGTACAAATGGAATGTACCCTTTTGTCACAGCTTCTTTCACTAGTTCAATTTTTTCAGATTCATCCATTTCGTTGTATGCATCTAACAGTTCCAAGTAGTGTTATGTGGCATGGCGCCGTGTTAACTTTACGTATAAAGTCAACTGGTCTAAGTGACGCTGAGGTAGCTGGTAAAACCTTATTCCTGGGTGTGTCTGTGAGGGTGTTGTGGAAAGGCCAGCATCTAAATTGGCACAGTGAGCAAAGGAAGTCTGCCCTCGCCAAGGCAGGTGGACATCATTCACCTGCTGAGGGCCTGTATAGAGCAAAAAGGCAGAGGAAGAATGAATTAGCTCTCTGAGCTGGGACATCCATCTTCTCCTGTCCTCGGTGAGGTATTTACAACCTGTTACTATTATTTTAGATTTTTTCTCTGAAAAGAAAATGACCTGATTAAAAAGTGATCATAGTTTTCAACTATTTAAAAAAGTTATAATAGATGTCAGTGGATATAATAGATGTCAATTTTAAAGGATTTGCCTTTAAAATTTTAATTGGGTGTTTGGGCATCTTTAAAATAAGGTTGTTGTAAAAGGGGATGATGTCTGGGTGGGTCAGAAAGAGCTGAAAATTATACTGTAGCAGGGCATTAGATTAGATGACAGCCTGCCAGCCAGAGGGACAGAGCACTGGGTCCATAAGAAGAGGCAAGATAGCAAGCACAGAATACAGAATCATAGAACGTGAGGGCACAGAATTAGAAAGAACAGAATACAGAATCATAGAATGTGAGGGCACAGAATTAGCAAGAACAGAATACAGAATCATAGAATGTGAGGGCACAGAATGTTTTACAAATCACTCAGTCAAATCTCTAATATTTAGTGGACATGTCTGATATAGTATAGAATGGGACAGAGCCTAAGGTAACAGAAAAGATAGGAAAAGAGAACATCCTGGCTGTTCAAATGACTACACGGAGACCTATGGTAGAAGCCAGCACAAACACTACTTTATAAATTATCTTTGTTAAATCCAGAAAAAGATGTCCTTTTGGGCTGACAGACTCCCAGACACTCAGCCTAGTTAATGAAAGGTAGGCTGGATTTCAGCCTTCTCCTGCCCTTTTGGTAGTGTGCTTCTGTGTGATGCACAAAAGCCAAACAAATGGTCTTTCTACAAGCCAAGGAGAAATCTAGAAACCAGAATTCCTAACTCAGTTGGTTTGGAAGTGAGGTGATTAGTGTCAGCACAATTTGAACGTGAAGGTTCATACAGAAAATAACTTTTCCAGCAATCAGGCATAGATCAGGGTGGTTAAGACTTGGTAGTAAGGCTCTGGGATGGAAAGCAGGGCACTGTAGATCCAGGGTAAGCATGGAATAAAAGACTGAGTGGAGAACTCTACCTCCAGAGGTCAGGCTCCAGCAGAGCATTTGAAAGGTTAAAGGGGAATGATGGCAAGGGGCTCCTGAAAAACTGGTCAGCATCCTAGCCTTCATAATGCTATACTTTAACACTGTTTTGTTTTTTTTTAAGTTGCTTATTTATTTATTTTGAGAGAGAGAGAAAGTATGAGCAAGGGAGGGCAAGAGAGAGAGGGGAGAGCAAGAATCCCAAGCAAGCTCCACACTGCCAGCACGGGTCTTGAACTCATGAACCGTGAGGTCATGATCTAAGCTGAAGTTGGACAATGAACTGAGCCACCCAGGTGCCCCTAACATTGTGTTTTTATTCCAAAGTTCCCTCATGCTGAAATGAAATGCCCGAGCTGAGATATGGAGGACATGGGGATTGGTCTTTGAGAAGAAAACAAAAAACACAACCTCCATTTAATTTTGGATGATGACAATGAAGAATAAACTTGAGCTCCACTAGCCATGAGCCAGGATATATTTCCTCAATTTATCCATTTCCATCCAGTGTTACTTTTTAAGGACAAGACAAACAGCCAAATTTCCAAAGGTATATTAGAAGTATGTTGTAGAGTTCAACTTAAGATCAAGTGAGAATTTAAAAAAACATGGAAAGCATTTTATAACATTCAGCATCAAGGTATACATTGCTACTATTATTTTCTAAGTAAAACATAATTCAGTGGCTTTTCTTTTTTAAATTTATGTAGCCATTGATTATGATCTCAGGGACTTTGAAATAACTATTGGTATGTCATCTAATCTTTTAAACTACCATTACAACTTTTCAAATAATTAGATAATTTTTCATTAGGCAAATTTAAGATTATTTCACCTTATTATCAGAATTAACTGCATTACAGATGAATTTTCCAGTTAAACCTATGCTGATATTAACTCTGAATTATGTAGCGTAATTTTCTTAAAATTACGTTAGCGTAGTTTTCTTAAAGTCTGATCCATTGAGCACCAATCCTGCAAGATGATGCCTGAAAATATAGATTCTGGGGTTAAAAATGTTTGAGAAACACTGGCTACTCTTGTACAGAAACACAAAACACATCAGCCCATTAAAAGTTCTACAGTAAGACAGACTTTATTTATTTCAGAGAGACAGTTTAGGCATACACACATGCAAGGGTGAGGCAGAGGGAGAGAGAATCCCAAGCATGGGGCTTGATCCCACGACTCTGGGATCATAACCTGAAGGAAATCAAGAGTCAGATGCTCAACCGACTGAGCCACCTAGGTGCCCCTACAGTAAGAAAGACTTTAAAACTGTATTTAACCAAGAATTTCCCAAAGCTATATGGCTATAGTTCTCCTTTCTAAAGTAAAATTTTGATTTACTTAACATTGTTCCAGTTACAGATTGTTGCTTAACAAACTTCCCTAAAACTTAATGGCTTAAATTAACAGCCATTACTTATTTAGTTCATGAATCTGCAATTTGGGCAAGGCTCAGTGGGGGAGGCTTAGGTTTCTCCACTTGATGTCAGCTGAGGTAGTTTGAGTAGAGGCTGGAAGACCAAGTTCAGGATGGTTTACTCACATTGCTGGCAAGTTGATGCTGGCTGTCAGGTTGAAGGTCAATCAGTTTTGAGGGCCTGGGGGTATCTCCACAAGGGCCTCTCCATGGATTGTTTGGGCTTCTGAGGAGCATGGTGGTTGGTACCCAAGAGTAAGCATCCCAAGTGACAGGAAGTAGAAACTGTCAATTTCCTAAGGTCTGGATCTGGAAGCTGGCACAGACCCTGCTATATTACATTGGTTAAGCAGTCACAGATATAAGGTTACAGGGCAGGGGACATAGACCCCTCACTCTTGTTGGAAAGAGTTTCAAAGAATGTAGTGGCTATACATGTTAAATTATACCTATAGAAAAACACACAAATCATAAGAACAGAGTTTAGTGGATTTTTGCATAATAAGTCCACTCATGTAATCAGCATCCAGAAGCCTCCCCCACCTTAGGCCCTCTTCCAGCTACTACTCTCTTAAGGGTATCCAACATTCTGACTTCTAACATTAAAGATTAGTCCCAGGTTTCTCAATCTCA
The DNA here is from genome assembly GCF_018350215.1 of Panthera leo. Taxonomy (NCBI): domain Eukaryota; kingdom Metazoa; phylum Chordata; class Mammalia; order Carnivora; family Felidae; genus Panthera; species Panthera leo. The sequence continues at coordinate 61,605,667 of NC_056689.1, forward strand.
GCTGGATAGTTTTTTATTGGGGGTGGGGTGGAGGGCTGTCCCATACTGCCTATGTAGGATGTTTAGCAGCATTGCTGGCCTCTACTCACCAGATGTCAGCAGCACCCCTTCTCCCCAGTTGTGACAAGCAAAACTGCCCTCAGAAATTGCCAAATTTCTGGGGGGACAGATAAAATCACCCCTAGTTGAGCGCTGGACTAGAAGATAATATCTCTTATTATTACCCATCTACAATATAAATTCCAAGAGGTACAGATTTTTGTTAGTTTTTTTTTGTTTTGTTTTGTTTTGTTTTGTTTTTTTTAATCTGTTTTGATTCTGATTCCCCAGTCGCTAGGATACTGCCTGGCATATAGCAGAAAATTGACACTGTTTGTTGAGGGAGGGAATGGATAAAAGGTGAAATTCTAAATAGTTATTTGAAGAGTCAACTTTGGAATACATATTTTGTATTCAGCTGAACACTTAATCACAAATAATTGGTCTGTTTTTGTTAGAAATGGCTGTTTTATGAAGTTCACATGGATAAAAACTTGAGAATAAATATACTTCTAATAGGAGTCTATATTGGTTAATTTCCTCCTGTAGCAACATGCAAAACGAGCCACAGAAATAGAAAAGATTTTGTTTTCCAGACAAATGGCAGTGTCTCATGATTGTGTTAATAATATACTGCAATAAGCCACAAATTGCGGTTTGTAATTGCTGTGACAGCTTTGTGAAACAGGAATGCGTAGTAACAAAGTTTTCATTAAAGACCTGGGTGAGGTGCCAGGTTCTGGAAGATTAGAAGAGGAAATGAGGAAGAGTAGGAGACAGTGGTAAGGAGTTGGGACGTTATTTCTTAAGAGCAAAAACCTGAACATTTCTTCTGGAAGACAGGCGTTGACTTTACTCTGAAAATATCCCTCCCTCCCCTCACAATGCATATAGTGGGCTTTCCTTTCTCACTTGGTAAATTTCTTAAGGGTTATTTCAAGAATAATTTGCAGTGCAAACAGGATTCTCAGTGATTTTTTGATAGACATGCCCTTCTTTTTAAAATTCCAGCTGCATTTATTTACTCTTCAGTCACAATTATATCCTAAAAATGGGCACAATTACTAATATATAACACAACTAAAGTTAGGGGCACAATGAAAACAGAATTTTATAGTTACAAGGGCTCTTAGAGATCATAAGATCATTTTAAAGAGGCAAATTACTACAATCTGAGCAGTTATCCTATTTTCTTGGTGATTCTGAATGGTTTCATTTCCCTGAAGCCACCTCTGTTAAAACTGAAACTCGTGCATAAGCCACAAAGTATTGAGGAGTGACTTGCCCATGGAGTCAGTTAATGACAGGACAAATAATTTTGAGCCAGTGCTCAGAAGTGTCACATCCAGCATATGTCTTATGAAACAAAGACAGAAGAAATATAATACATAACAGTATGAAGCAATAGAATAGCACAAAGGCTTTTATCAATCACAGGGGGTTCATTGCCTGGTGCTGTAGCTAGTTAATGTCTAAGTGAAATAAATTCAATATTGACCATCCAAGTCCTTAAAGTTCAAAAGATGTTAGTGTCTATCTGTACAGTTTTCATTTTTTATTTTCTCAAGATTTGAACATATTAAGACTTATCATTACACTGCCAAATGCTTATGATTCATTTCAGCAGAAGTAGCTAGGAATGAAGAGAGGGTGGGAGTGTGAGTGTAACGATTCTGTATGACGCAAAAAGGGAGATGAGGTAGAAAGGAGGATATTTTTAGAGTCCCCTTTTGAGACAAAAACAGCTTAAATCAGGTTATTTGTTTACTTTTAAAATAGGAAAAAAATAACCAAAAATCGGATTTGGAATTTCTGAATGACACACAATCCTATTTTAGGAGAATAATTGCTATAATTGCAGGTTACTTTCTTAAAAATACCTGAAAAAATGCTTCCTGAAAATAGAACTCCACAAGGAGAGAAAAATGTATTTATGCCACAGAGTACTTGTACACCAAAGGAATTTGCTATTTGCATGTAACCTACACAGTAGCATTTAAAGAATGTACTAGTAAATTTGCTGCCTAAATTAGAAATAAGGAAGGGGAAAGAAATTGACATGTGATTTACTTTCAGTAGGTATAAAGTTTTTTCGGTTTCATTCATTATTCAACAAAAATTATGGAATTGGAAGGCATCAGGTTTGATCAGGGGATGTAAGGATGGGCAAGAACCAGTCCCTGTCCTCAAATTGCCCTAGTCTGGAGAAAGAAACATACACATATCCTCATATACATCCCACATATACACATTTTCACATATAAACATACCCACACATACCCATATACACACATATTCACATACATATACACACACATTCACACAATATATACACACATGATCATACACAAATACACACACACACATATATATTCACATATAAACATTAGACATATACACATATACACATATACACACTCACATACATACACGTTTCAGAGCTAACAAAGTGGAGACAATGAGTGGAGTATGATTTCAAGTTAAGAAGGGCAGGAGAAAGAAATCTCAGTGGCAACAATCCCGTGAGATAGCTCAGTAAGGCTAAGGAGACAGGGGAGTTGCTAAATGCTAAGGAGTTTGGTTTACCAAGGTCTGGATTTAAGTTCAAATCTGCCATTTTTATCTCTGAGGCCATGACCATGCTATTTAACTGTCTCAGCTTTCCTTGCTTTTACATCAGGGTTACTACAGTGCCCACCTTGTAGGGTTGATGTGAGGTTTAAATGAGATGATGCATATAAACCACTGTGTTAATATGCCTGGCATGTAGGAAGCACTCAATACATATTCAATTTTTAATGATATCCTTATTGTTTTCAGTGAAGGTTAGTTATCTCATAAATTGTGAGGACAATTATCCCCTCACCAACTTTTTTTTTTTTTTTTTTTTTAGTACAAGAGAGAGAGATATCAAGCTGGGTAGCCAAAGAGGAAGAGGGAGAGAGAATCTTAAACAGGCTCCATGCTCAGTGCAGAGCCTGACTTGGGGCTTGATCTGAAGACCCTGAGATGATGACCCGAGCTGAAATCAAGAGTCAGTTGCTTAACCAACTGAGCCACCCAGGTACCCCTTCTTAAATTATTTTTAAGGTGAGTGGAGTCCAAAATGAATGAATGAATGTACTAAGTGAATACATACATGGCCACTGGTTAAACTTCACTTTTAATGGTTGAAAAACTCAAGGAACCCATATTACAATTTGTGAATAACACAGACATCTAGATATCATGGTCATTACTGGGAAAATGTGAATCTGTCAAAATGACATCTCCTCTGGTATTATTAAATAATTTCTGTGGCTATAACCTCATGTAAAAAATGCATAAGCTATAATTAACCCCATGATCATCTCATCAAAATACGTGAGGCTTCATCACTTCATTGATACGATGCTAATAATATCATTTGATATTATTCATTGATATGATGAGTAAGAAATAAAAGTGGCTAATATACATATGGAAAGGTGTTACACCACTAGTAATCAGATAATTGTAAATTAGAGGTTATGTTGGGCTATCAAATTATTATACTTTTAATATGGGACAATACCTTGGTGCTATTGAAGGTGTGGTGAAATTGGCACTCTCATACATTGTTGGCAGGAGTACACATTGGCACAACCTTTCTAGAGGCCAATTTAGTAAACAAAAATTTTAATATTAATATAGTCTTTGACTCAGCAATTCTACTTGAATTTCGTCATAAGGAAATGTAATCAGAAAAATACAAAGATGCTTGTATATGCATGGTCACTGTAGTTTTGTTTATGATGACAAAAAATTAGAAACTACCTAAATGCCTACCAATAAAGAAATGCTTAATAAACTATGGTAGAGCTGTACACTGGGACTCTATGCACCCACTAAAAAGGATTAGATCTATTTGTGCTGTCATAGAAATATGTCCATGGTCCATATTGGATACCATTTTTATATTTAAAAAGTATATGCATAGAAAAAATATGGTTATATATCTTTATGGGTCTAACTTCTAAAAAGCAGCTTTACTGTGGTTTAATTTATATACCATAAAATTTCCCATTGTAAGTGTACAATCCAGTGATTTTCAGTAAATGTATATTTTCAGTTGTGCAATCATCACCATAATCCAGCTTTAGAATTTTTTTTGTTATCTCCCCCAAATGTTTCCTCATGCTCATAGGCTTAACATTTCACAGTGTATAGGGTGGGGGTAAAGCTGGGAAGGGGGAAAGCAAGAGGAGAGAATGACAGCTTCCTTGTTTATTATTTTTGTATTATTTGAATTAATTTGCAATAAGGATATACTGTCACTTAATTTGAGAAAACAGTAAGGTTTTTCTATTTTGAAAAGAGTCAAAAAAAAAAAAAAAGAAAAGAAAAGAAAAGGAAACAGATTTATATCCTTTGACCCAACTCTACTTCTGGTAATTTATTCCACGGAAATAATCAAACATGTGGAAAAGGATTTGTAAACAAAGGTATTTTTCAGTGTTTTATCTAAAACAGAGAAAAGTTGTAATCTAAATATCTCACGATGGAAGAAAATAATTACTAATCATACTGGAATATGAAAAGTACAGGATGTAAACCTTTATATGCAGTATAATTTTATCCCTGTAAAAAAAGAAGTTAATGCACAGCCAAAAAAATCCTGTTTAGAAATACTGTATGTAAAATCTAACCAATGGTTGTCTCTGGATGGTGGAATTATAGTACTTTTTATTCTTTGTGCATTTCTTCATTTTCCATAATGAGTATGTTACCTTTACATCTAGTGCCACCTACATAAATGAATGGGTTATGGTATTTTCACAGGTGTATACATTTGTCAAAACACATAAAACTGTTGATTTAAAAATATGTACAACTTATTGTATACCAATTATACCTCCATACAACTATTAGAAAAACAAGGGGATCTTGAGAAAAAAAATCATCATAACCTTCTTACTGGAAGAGGGGTTTTGGTATGCCATTTTGGGGCTAGAGGCCCAAACGGTTAGGGAGGGGTATGTGATTATTTTATAGATAGTAACACAACTTTCCTCCAGATAACCTTCCTTCCTTCCTTCAAGGGATCTGCCTTCTCATTATGCGCCAGGAATGTTGCTAGGTTCTTGGATACCAAAACGAGCAACAAATCACTGTCCCGAAACAGCTCTCTTCTGCAGGAGGAGGGGAAGGTAGGTCATCAAGGGCGGATTCCAGCTAACGCCCACATCGCCACACTAGGCAGTCTGTCACTACTGTTGTCCAAGGGGGCCGGAACCAGGTCAGGAAGTGAAGTTCTTAGCTCAGATGGAGTCACGAAGGGTGGCACCAGGGTGGTTACGACTGTGGAAGTGGCCAGAAGGGAGTGTCCGTGGTCATAACTTGAGAAGCGGGTTTAAGCAATTTTTACGTATCTATGCCTCTCTTACCTGTACACTTGTACCAACAGCAAGAACTAAAAGTGAGCCCTTGCCTGTTCATGCAGCATGCCAAGGGCCTACATCTACTGCCTCATTTATTCCTCGCCACAAGTCCTCCAGGTAGAGACTATTAGGGTCTGCATCTCACCATGAAGAAACTAAGGCTCCGAGAGGTTACCTCCCCAAGGTCACAGAGCTGGTAAGCTCTGGCTTCAGAGTTCCCAACCACAACACATAGTGCCCTCTCACAGTACTTTGGGACCCGTTAGAGAGAGAAAAGATCCACTTTCCGGCCCCAAGCGGCAGCTCGGCTTTCACTCTACAAATTTTCCAGATCCAGAATGGGGGCAACATCCGCTAGCACAACCAAAAGGGTCGTGCCCACCGGGGAACTCCACCAGAGCGGTGGGCTGACAAGGATTTGGGGGCTTGCCGGGGCAAACCTAGAGCAACCGTCAAGGAGTGACGAGCACGGGCTCCCGCAACACACCCCACTCCCGGCGCCAGCTAGCCCCTGCCGGCCGCCAGCACACTGAGCTCAACGCGCGTGCGCGGGGCCAGAGGGGACGCCCCCGCGCGAGCGCGCAGTGAGCGGGGCGCGCGGTGGGAGCGCGGGCGCGCTGCGGCGTCGGCGTCTACGCGCGCTCCAGGCCGAGGCTGTGTGGGCTGGGGAGGGAGCCAGGCGGCGGCGGCGCCTCAGAACCGAAGGGACGCGCGGGCCTCGCGCCGCGGGAGCAGACGGCTGTGGAGGAGACCTGGGGCTCGCGTCCGGAGGCGAGAGAGCTCGGCCTGTCGACTGCCCGCTTCAGGGGCCGCCGGCCGCGTCCCTCGCCCGGAGTGGCCGCCGCCCCGGGAGACTCGCCGTGACACGGGCCTAAGCCGCGGCGGCCGCGGACGTCCGGACCTCTCGGACCGGGTCGGGTCGGGGCGAGCGTCCGGGCAGGTGCCGCCCCCTGAGGGCCGGCCGGGCGCGCGGCGCCTACCCGCGCGGCCCGCGGGCCGGGCTCGGCAGAGGGGCCGCCCGCGCAGCACCCCCCGCCCCCACCCCCTCCAGCCCGTGGGCCGGAGCCCGAGTAGCGCGCCCCGCCCTCCCCGGGCACGGCCCGGCCGGAGCGGCGGGAGCCGGGAAAGCCCGCGCCCGGCGCCGCCCGCCGGGCTCGCGCGGCGAGGAGGGAGGAGAAACTTTGCTTTTTATTGTTGCTTTTCGTGCTTAAGTGCGAGGAACTCTGCCGGGAGGAAAAATGTCCTTCTTCAATTTCCGTAAGATCTTCAAGTTGGGGAGCGAGAAGAAGAAGAAGCAGTACGAACATGTGAAGAGGGACCTGAACCCCGAGGAGTTTTGGGAAATTATAGGAGAACTGGGCGACGGAGCCTTTGGGAAAGTGTACAAGGTAAGAGGGAGAAAACGGGAAGTTGCACTTACTTGTAAGACAAAACAGCCACCGGTGCGGAGTGGCACGAGGAGTTCTCGCTCCCCTTGTCCCTTTCCTGCCTCTTGCCCCTTCTTTTTGCCTTCGTCAAGGTGCGTTAGAACTTTATTTGGGTTTATCATCCAAGGAGCAGCTAAGACAGTGGAGCGTAAGGTTGAACAAAATGGGGCCTGCATGTAGCTCAAAGAGAGATTGCTAAAGGGAGGCCGGGTTGCAGAGGCTACTCTGTCAAACTTTAAAGGAAGTGAGGTGTTCTTTAATTTCAAGGAGGGGTCTGCTGATAGCCCTCAAGTATTTTAAAATCAGACGCTCAGTGTGCTTTTCAGTGGATTTATGTTTGCTTACGAGCTGTTTGCGTTCGTTTAGGTATGCTTGTGCCGAAGCAGTTCCCTCTTTAGGATCCAGGGCTTGTATCTGGTTTTATCTGTCGCTAGTACGTAACCCATCTTCTGAGATGAGAGCAAAGTGCTCCTTGCAGGCTAGTCTTCAGTTGGTTGCTTGACAACATGGTATAAAATGGAATGGAATTTCTGAATTTTCCAGAAGGAAACCTGCATCTGGTACTGGTTTCTGAACATAATTACAGCAAGCGTGGAGTAGAAGTCACTACCAGCGCTTAAAAAATTTAAAAAATACGTACACACCCATCTTTTAATATATATATATATATATTTATATATAAATATATATAAATTTTTTATATAATAAATTTATATATAAATTATATATAAATATTTATATATATAAATATATAATAAAAATATATTTATTATATATATTTATTTCAGTAGAAAGAGTTTTGATGTTTCAGCGTGAAGGCATTGATGTTAACTGTTATTTCATAAGCAGTATATGAATGATGTCACTGGAATATTTTCATCCTGAAGGGTGAGGTTTTTCTGAGACACAGTTCAGGAGGAAGGACCCACAGGGTTGCCTAGAAGTGAAGCCATAAATAACTGACGTTTACACAGGACTTTGTAGTTTTCAAGGCACTTTCTCATAATTCCGCCCCCGCCAAAGGCCTGTGAGGTAGGCAGGTCAGTGGTATGTATCTACATTTCACAGATGCGGACACTGAAACTCAGAAATGTTTCTAAGTCACCCCAGTCAGTCTAGATTTGAACTCCAAATTCTGGCCCTGTGTTTACTGCTGTTTCTCACTTTAATGTCCACTGGTAGAAATGATAGTATTTTTCTCCTTTGTGAGCACCATCATACTTTTGCCTTTGCCCTGCCTCAAACGCATCTCACAGCTCCCAATCCTTCCCATTTTCCACCCAGGCTGAAATAGCCACTCCTCTCTCTGTGCTTTCAAAACACATTGTCACATGGCTGCTGTAGCATTTGTTACATATTATAGTTAATGATAAGAACAGGCCCAAGATGGTGATATACAGTTGGGTTCATCTGTTGCCGTAGCTCATAGTGCATCTCTATTAATTTGTTGAATTGAAAGAATGTATGTTACCTGCATGTGAGTTCTGTGGAAGCTATCATACTCTGGGAAACTTGGCGAAATAAACGTCCTGGTTTGTGTGGAGGGTAGAATACGGGCTGCAGCAAGAGCTTACAGCACAGTGTAAGATACTTAGAGTACAGTGTAAGAGCTTTTAGTGCTGTGGGAAGATCACTCTTGGGAGTCAGGAATTGGGTTGCAGTGCTGGCTGCCACAAACCAGCTTTGTGGTCTTGCACCTTCCTTTTCTTAGCTGGAGAATCATGGGTATCCCTAGATGTTTGTTTAGCTTCCTTCACTTCGTTAACATTACTGTGAGTATGCAGTTACCTAAGGCAAAAATAAATCCTCAAGGCACCTGGAATGCAGTAGTTAGAAGGTGGTAGGTGATTATGAACAGTATTCATGGTATAAATGTTTTATCAAATAGAAACAGTGTAGTATTAAGACCCTGGCTGTGGAGTTGGGCTGTATCTGGGCTCTGTCAGTAGCAGCCTGTGACCTTGGACAAGTTACTCAACCGTTCCATGTCTCACTTTTCTCATAAGACTTGCTCCTCAGTCTGTTGAGAATTAAAGGACTAAATGTAAGGCATATGGGAAGGGCTCAGCAAGTGGTAGGAATTACTATTATGTTTAGGACTCAGAAGCAAGATACGGTTTGGGACAGGAAAAGAGGCCTATGAAGATACTAAACCATTTTCTTGTTTTCCCAGGGCACAGACAGATTGTGGGGACATACTCATAATGCTCAGTGATTTAATTCTTTAATGACACTTTCTGCAAAATGCAACACATCTTCCTATAATGAAACATCAATTGAAAATTTTCTGAAAAATAAGCAACTTACTCTATATAGTTGAACACTGTAAAATTGTGTCAAAGGTAATATTTGTGGGCTTGATGACTATTTTAGTGTGACATTGGAAGAACGTGAGTTCTTTGCATTTTACTTTTTCATTTCACAATTCTATGCTTCTGAGGAATGAGCTCTGAGATTTTATTTTAAAAGAAAATTTAAAATTTAAACTTACCTGGCCTGTTGTGCAACTTTTTCCTAAAAACTTTTGTTTTCCAAGATCTCTAGAAATTCTAAATCTATATATTTCCTCTGTGTGGAGGAATAAGCTATCAAAGCTTTATATCATACGTACAGTAGTATGCGGTAGAAAACTTTCAAAAATTGATTCAAACTATCATTTGCTTGTAAAAATTAGTAACTGTCACCAAGATTAAATGGTAAATAGGTAATCATCTTGTGTATATAGTTTATTTGAAACATTTTTTTCTATCATATAGTTGTATTCCTTCCATTCAGTTCAGCACTATATAACTCTGTAGCAGTTACTTTCTTGTCTGAAAAATCGTCACTATTTTAAACTTATTTTTGCTTTTTAATGTGGTATTGACATATAAACAAAGTTATATAATATCACAATTTTTTATGTTTGGATTTTTGTTGCTTTTAACAGAAAAAAAAAATGACATAAAGTTACGTATTAAATGGAAGCTGAATTCCTGACCGTGTGCTGGATGAGTGATTCTTTTTATGGCTCTGATGGGCAAGTGCCTTTTTAAAAAAATAGTGAGATACATATGTGCTGTTCATGTTTATCGCTTAGACCTGTAGTTTATTTCCATTCTCAGAAATAGAAGTAGAATTGGGTTATAGAGTAGCATATCTTTAATTTCACTAGTGATACCAAACTATATCAATTTACGTTCCCACTAGGAACGTATAAGAAGTTTCTTTCTTTGTATTTTTGCCTACAGTTGGTGTTGTCAGAATTTTTAATTTTTGACAATCCAATGTTATGTTTTTCATTATTGTTTTAATTCATCTTTCACTGACTATTAAGTAATTCTTTTCATAGGTTTATTGGTAATTTGGATTTCTTCTTTTGTGTTCAAGTTTTTTCATGTTCCTATCGGATATCCTTTTATTGTTTATTTGTAGTATATTCTGGATTTTAACCATTTGCTGGTTATGGTTATGGCAGATACATTCTTATTCTCTGGCTTGTCTTTTCAGTTTCTTTATGGTATCTTTTTATGAACAGGAAGTTCTTGATTTTAGTGTGGTGTAATTTGTCAATTTTTTTCTTTTCAGTTAATACTTTTTGTATTATGTTTAAGAAATTATTTCCTAACCTGAGATCATGAAGATAACCACTTGTATTATCTTCTAAAAGGTTTGTAGTTTTGCCTTTGACAGTTAGGTATACAACCCACCTAGAATAGGTTTTTGTAAATGGTTTGAGGTAGGGGTCCAATTTCATTTTTTTCCTCATCTGAATACCTAGTTATCCCACAACCCATTATTGGGGGTAAACTATCTTCTTACTGCTCTACAGGGTCCTGTCTATTATATAATGTATCTGTCTCTATGATCTTGATTGTCTCCATTGATGTGTTTCTGTTCCCATACCAATATCTCACCATCTTAAGTAGGAAAGCATTAAAATAGATTTATGCTAGAGTACAGCTTCCTCATGTTCTTCATCAACAGTATCTAGTATATTGGCTCTTGGTGCTTGTATGGATATTGTAGACTTAGCTTAAGTTCCACAAAATTCTGTGGGTTTTTTTTTTTTTTTTTTTTGAGGGATGATTTTGAAATCAATTTTGAAAAAATGAACATCTCTATGATATTGAGGCTTCCTATCTGTGCATATGTTTTCTCTCTAGGTCTTCTTCAGTATCTCTCAATAATAGGTTATAAATTTTCTCCCTAGAAGTCTTGGGAGCTCAAACTACTTCAAGAGTGTCTTAAATGTTTTATTTTTCCTATTGGAGTTTCCTCCTTGATTTGGTTGTATACAATCATCAGTAAGTCGTCTGAGAAAGGATCCACAAAAGGTACATTTTTTAAAATGTTGGATGTTTGAATATATCTTTATTATAATGTCATACTTGATGTATAGTTTGGTTATAGAATTCTAGGTCAAAAATAAGGGTTTTTTAGAATTTTAAGGACTTTTTCCATTCATTCCCGTTTATCTTCAAGCGCTGATGTTAAAAGTCCCATACCATTTTGTTTAGTGATTCTTTGCGATCTTTTTCTTTTCATCGTTTTTAAGATTCTCTTTTTATTCTGTTTATGGTGATGTACTTTGATATAGGTTCTTTTCCCCCTTTCATCTTGCTGGCCTCTTGGTTAGTTCTTTCAATCCAAAAACCTGTATTCTTTGATCCTGTGACTTTTTTTTTAATGTTTATTTTTGAGAGAGAGAGACAGACAGACAGACAGAACACAAATGGGGGAGGGGCAGAGAGAGAGGGAGACACAGAATCCAAAGCAGGCTCCAGGCTCCAAGCTGTCAGCACAGAGCCGAACGCGGAGCTTGAACTCATGGACTGTGAGATCATGACTTGAGCTGAAGTCAGAGGCTTAACTGACTGAGCCACCCAAGCGCCCTGAGTCCTGTGACATTTTTATGTGTAATTTATTTGAACCACCCCTCTAGGTAGTGGTTCTTGCTATGGTCTCAGGATTTCCGTTGTTTCTAAATTCATTAGGTACTTATATCATACTTGTATTCTCAGGGGCATTTGAGACACTTGACCAATTCTTTAAAAACCTCAACTTTTGGTTTTTAGATCACCATATTCTTGATATTTTTCCCACTTGTGTCTCTACTCCTCAGACGCTTTTGCTGGCTCTTCTTTCTCTTTCTGACTTTTAAGTGTTGGGATTTCACAGGACTTGGGTGTAGGTCCCCTTCTCTTTTTCTTTTCCTATGAGAATCCATCTTCTCCTATGGCTTCAATTACCATCTAAATGCAATTTATGTCTCTACCCCAAGGCCTCCCTTTTGAACTCCTGACCCATGCAGCCAAGTATCTGTTAGAGATTTCCACTTAGATATCTCATAGTTTTCTTAAACAACAAGTCCAAAACATGAACTAATTGAACTCGTGATGTCAGCTCTGTATTTGCTTCTTTTATGTTTTCCATTCAGTAATTGGCATCTCTGTCTACCAGTTGCACAGACCAGAGACCTGAGGTCATTCTTAACACCTCCTTCTTCCTTACCTACCAAACCCAATTAATCACCAAGGCTTGTTAATTCTATCTATTAAATATTTCTTGGGGCGCCTGGGTGGCTCAGTCACTTGATGTGACTGACTCTTGTGTCTGACTCTTAATATTTGCTTAGGTCATGATTTCATGGTTATGAGATTGAGCCCCATGTCAGGCTAGTGCCTAGCATGGAACTGCTTGGAGTTCTCCCCCTCTCTCTGTACCCTAGCTGGCACGTGCTCTCTCTCTCAAAATAAATAAACTGAAAAAAATATTTTAAAATATTTCTTGAATCTGTCTCCTTTCTTCACTGTCATAATACTAGTCAAAACTGCCACTACCTAGACTTTTGCAAGTTATTGGTTTGTTTCAGGCTTCATATATATGTAATCATATATGTGTTCTCTTGTGTCTGGCTTCTTTTGCTCCACAGTTTCATTTTTTTTTTTTTTTGTATAGGTACCCATTTGTACCAGCACCATTTACTGAAAAGACCATCCTTTCCTTACTGCTTTGTGGTGCCTGCATCATATATCAAATGTTCATATATACATAGTATGTATTTCCATGATGTTTATTATTTCTTTAGGACAAATTCATAGAAGAATTGCTAGGGCAAAATAAATGATCATTTATCAATGGTTACTGTGAAATTATCCTAGAAAGGTTGTGCAAATTTATTTTTCAATTAATTTTTAATCACACAAAGAATTTCTATTTATTGTAAAAATTAACTTATTAGAAATAAAGTTAGTTTTCTTTGACCATTACTCCAATTATTGTTCCTTCTATTATCTCCCTAGTTGTACCTGTTATTATCTGTTTCATGTACATGTTTCCATATTTTTTTATGTACTTATGTATATGTACATAGGTTCTACCTACTTAGACAACCCAACAGTTGGTCTTTTTCTGTGCCTTTGTTCCTTAACTTGAATTCATTGTTAGCCCTTATCCTTTAAAAAAAAAGTATTTACTTTTTCAGTAGGCAAAAGAGTATCAGTTTATTTCATTTTCCAATTTTTTTTTATTTTACACATTTTTAAAATCTATCCATATTCTAATAGAGTTTGTTGATTTGTAAATATTTTTTATGTATTATGGAAATGAACACTTTATCATAGATGCTGCAGTGTATAGTTACCTTAGTTTATGGTACTTTTAAAAAAATTTTTTTATATTTATTTATTTTTGAGAGTGCACGAGTGGGGAAAGGACACAGACAGACAGACTCAAGCAGGCTCCAAGCTCTGAGCTGTCAGAGCAGCACCCCATGCAGGGCTCAAACTCATGAACCATGAGATTATGACCTGAGCCAAAGTCGGATGCTAAACCAACTGATCCACCCAGGCACCCCTTTTTGACATAAAGATGTATTCTTTTCCTTATTCTACAAAACCTGTCAATATGATACTTTTTTTTCTTTTTGCTTTCATGCTTAGAAAAACCTTCCCTACCCAGAAATTAGATAAATGTTTATATATTCTTCTAGACTTCTTGATAGTTCAGTTATAAGGAATTTTACTTTTTGTTTATCTGAAATTAATTTTCTCTGTGGATTGATATGAGGCTCTCTTTCTACCCAAAAAACTAATAATGTAATCATTTCCAGAAATTTAAATGCTATTATTTTGAAAATATAGCAAAGTATAAAAAATACATAAAAATAATTCTACCATCCAGATAACTTTTGTTAGCGATTTTTTAAAAACTCAAGAGGGCATTAATATGGTTAGATTTTTGAGCACTATAAAAAATGATAAAATTGAACAATAAAAGACTTCCCACCAGTTCTTTTTCCCAAATGCGAAAGAATTGTCAAATGGGTTTGTTACTGGTAGTTATATTCATATCATAATTCTGGAACTACTTTTGTATATATCATAGGAATATTATAGGATAGAGCAAATGAGTTATGTTGATTGTTTTGAAAATATTTATTTATTTTTGAAAGAGAGAGTGCAAGCAGGGGAGGAGCAGAGAGAAACAGAGGGGCAGAGAATCTGAGGCAGGCTTCAGGCCCTGAGCTCTGAAGCAGGCTCTGAGCTGTTAGTGCATGTGGGGCTTGAACTCATGAACCGTGAGATCATGACCTGAGCTGAAGTCAGATGCTTAACTGATCAAATCACCCACGTGCCCCAGTATATTGATGTTTTAGAAATTAGGGTTGAAATTCTGGGAAAAAGGAGTTAGAAACTTGGAAAGGAGAAAAGATAAGAAAGAACCCTGTGATATTGATTTTTGAATTGGAAGTTTCAGTTTGAACTTGAGATAGTACACACACACACACACACACACACACACACACACACACACACACATTCCTGTTTTCCCTGAAATGGCCTAGAAATAATTATATTATAACTAGCATTCCCAGCTCTTGGCTTCTAAATACCATTCCACAGTAAGAAGAACCAGGGCTCATTGAAATGACTAATCCAGGTCTGGGGTAGGGAAGTACAGAAATAATTGAAAAGTGAAAGCTTTCCCACTAGTCCTTTTTTCCCAAAGGAGCCTGGAATATCTTATACCAGAAAGCATGGACATGCTCAAAAATTAACGGAGACATGCCAAATGTTCAGGGTAGTTTGAACAAATCTATCAATGATAAAATAACAACTTAATAGAATAATGGTAGTTAATATATAAAGATTGATAAGATTGGAAAAACCACTATTTTGCAACCATACTATAATAATTTAGGCAAAGATTATTGACAGATGCTAAGATCATTGTGTGAAAAGTTTTGGAGAGCAGGATTTATATATACATGGTTTGAAATTATCACCCTTTAAAGGTACTTTTTACAGTGGAGAGATGTGATGGATACTGTCTTAAGTGATCACATCTAAGGTTAATCACCTATAATAGGACAAAGTGTCATTACGTGTCTTCTAATGTAATTTGATGAGAGATATATAATCACCTAATGCAGTATTCTTGTCAAAAATAGTTAACTTGAATCTAATATGAAGAATAATCAGACAAATCCAGATAGTGGGACACTCTACAAATAAATGGTTTGGGTTTTTTAAATGTAAGCAATGAAAGATTTTTCAAAGACATTTGAGGAAATTTAAATATGGAGTATATATTAGGTATATCTATTAAATTCTTTTGGCATGATAATTGTAGTTATGTTGGAAAACGTCTTTGTTCTTGGTGGACACATGCTGAAGTTTTGGGAAGTGGAATGTAGCTTACTTCCAGATGGTGTAAGTAAAAAAGGAATGCCTGTATGTGTGTGCTTGTGTGTACATATCTATATGTAAAATGTATGTGTATGTATGCTTTGTGTGAGAATGAGAGTACCAAATGTGACAAAATGTTAACAATTGGTGACTCTTGGTGAGGTGTATAGGTATATGAATGTTTACTGTTCAGTTCATTCATTTTCTCTGTAGGTTTGAATTTTTTAAAATAAAGTGAGAGGTCATATTTTATCGTTTAAAAATTTTTAATTGACATACAACATTATATTAGTTTCAGGTGTACAACACAATCACTCTATATGTGTATATGTTGAAAGTAATCACAATAAGTCTAGTTAAGATTTGTCACCTTACAGAGTTACAAAAAAAATTTCTTGTGATGAGAACTTTAAAAATATTTTTGTCATGTTTATTTGTTTTTTTAGAGAGAGAAAGGGAGGGAGGGAGGGCGGGCAAAGAGAGAGAATCCCAACCAGGCTTGTGCTGTCAGTGAGGAGCCAATGCAGGGCTCAAATCCACAAACCATGAGATCATGACCCAAGCTGAAATCAAGAGTCAGACGTTCAACCAGCTGAGCCACCCAGGTGCCCCAATGGTGTATTACATGTTTAAAAGTTGTTCTGTGCTGACAGCTCAGAGCCTGAAACCTGCTTCACATTGTGTGTCTCCCTCTCTCTCTCTCTGCCCCTCCCCCTCCCTCCCTCCCTCCCTCCCTCTCTCTCTCTCTCTCTCTCTCTCTCTCTCTCTCCCCCCCCCCTTCCCTTCAAAAAAATTTAATAAAAATGTTAAAAGTTGCTAAGAGACTAGATCTTAAAAGTTGTCATCACAGGGGTGCCTGGGTGGCTCAGTTTGTTGAGCATCCCGACTCTTGGTTTCGGCTCGTGTCACGATGTCATGGTTTATGAGTTTGATCCCCGTGTCTTCTCTTTGTTGACAGCATGAGCCTGCTTGGGATCTCTCTCTCTCTCTCTCTCTCTCTCTCTCTCTCCCCCCCTCTCTCTCCCCCCCTCCCCCTCTCCCCCTCTCTCTCTCCCCCCCTCTCTCTCCCCCCCCTCTCTCTCCCCCCCCCTCTCTCTCTCCCCCTTCCCCACTGAATGTTCACTCTTTCTGTCTCTCTGAAAATAAATAAGTAAACTTACAATACAGCATTGTTAATTCTAGTCACCATGCTGTACATTATATCCATGTAACTTATTATTTTATAACTGGTAATTTGGTACTTTTGACCTCCTTCCCCCATTTCTCCTACCCTTACCCCCTGCCTCTGGCAACCACCTGTCTGTTGTCTGTATCTGTGAGCTTGGTTTTTTGTTTGTGTTTTTAGATTCCACATATCAGTGAGATCATATGGTATTTGTCTTTATCTGACTTTTTTCACTTAGCATAATGCCTTCAAGTTCCAACCATGTTGTTACAAATGGACCCACATAACCTGGGTCATACTTTTAAATACTCTTCTGCACCATTACTTTATTTCACTTAACAGTTTCCCTTTTCACATTTTTTTCTCCCTCCGTATATTCATTTTTTCTCTCTCTTTTTCTATGAAAGGAGAAAGAAAGTCTCCTTTCAGTCAAGTAATTATTTTATGCTGTTAAAGTTATTTGGCATTTATTAAATATTATGCTTTCTACTCAATACCACATGAAGTCTAAATTCCTAGCACATAGACATTTATGTTTTAAAGAGGTAACTGAGACTTAGGATTGTAAAAATAACTTTAACATGCTGGCTTTTCTTTTTTCTTTCCTTGTAAAATTCATGGTGAGTTCCTTACCTTAACACCATGCATTTTAGTCCTTTATAATTTTAGATTTCAGAATATTTGTGTGGAAATTATCATCCCTAATATATAAAAACCTTTATTTTTCTTGAAATAAGTGAGAAGACTGTGTGATCTGAGAAGTGGTGAAACATTTTGGAAAGTACAGGTTTAGCCAATGTTATCTTATTATTGACATCATTTTGTTGGTGGTTATCTTGACCGATCAATGACTAAGTTTTGAATAAATAACCAGAACATGGGATGCTTGAGTGGCTCAGTCGGTTAAGCATCTGATTCTTGATTTCAGCTCAGGTCATGATCTCAAAGTTTGTGAGTTGGAGCCCCACATGGGGCTCTGTGCTGACACTGTGGAGTATCCTTGGTATCTCTCTCCCTTTCTCTCTGCCCCTCTCCTGCTTGCATGCATTTGCTTGCTCTCTCTCAAAATAAATGAATTAACTTTAAACAAAAATAACCAGAACAATATAAATAAAATGGTGTTTTGGAATATAAAGAGAATATAAGGTATATTCCTTTCACTTTTGCAGAATTGAGAAAATGACATTAAAATGGTTTTTTGAGAAAGGATTTCTGTAATACTTTACAGAAATTATGGAAAGCGCATGTACAGTCAGTACTCATTATTTGCAGATTCTCTATTTGTGAATTTGTCTGTTATTAAAATATATTTGTAGCCCCAAAGTCTGTACTCCGTGCTTTCAGTCATTTGCATGTATGTGCAGAGCTGCAGAGAGTGAGTGTGCACATTCCCAGCTGAGATGTAACAGAGTGACACTCTACCTTCTTGTTTCAGCTCTCACACAGCTTTGACCGGAAGATGAGAGACAGTAGAGGGCAGTGCAGTGTAGTGTAAGAAGTCTGGTTTTGGTCCCATTTGGATGGGATTTGAATTGTAACTGTACACCTATTTTGGGGCTGCCTCAAGCAAGGCACTTCTGAATCTTGTTTTCTCCTTTGTAAAATAAAGAGGATGGAATCTCCCAGGATGAATTATTTTTAGGATATAAGGTTATAATCTATATAGGATATGTTTGTTTGTGTACATATTTCTCCTAGGAGCAATGGGTCAGTATTTGCTAACAGTGTTCATGCCCATAACTACTTTACGTCTATAGCGACTTTAGAGAACATAACTACCACAAATAATGGAAATCAACTGGATGTCTTTACTAAGTGATGTTGAATAATTTTACTTATTTGACCCTTGTTCCTATCAAAATCTTACCAGGACTCTGAAGAGATCACTAGAAGTAGCATATAATCGAAACAGGTAGGAAACAGGTAGCAGTAGTATCAAGAGTCAAACCGTATGTTTTCTTCAGTGCTGTTTCCTCCCTTCTCACTTAACAGTTCTTTGGAACTCTAGATATTTATTACCTAGATACTTCATACTACTCTGTTCCTTCATTCTCTCGTCTGTCACCCTGATCATTTTAGAAGGATTATGCCAACTATTAAATTATTGTTTTTCAGCTCCAAACACACCCTTCTCTGCCCTGCTTTGTAATACTATTGTGAGATTCTGCAGAACTCATTTCTACCTTGCCAGATGCTCACTTTTAGGTTTCACAAGTACGGGGTGCTAGGGGGAGGCTGCAAGGTGGAGGAGGAAGAAGGGACTTGCGCCTTTCTCTCTGTTTCTTGAGGGCTCCCTGTCTGCTTTTCTGTTAGTGTGACCACCATTCTGGTGGACTTCTTCATCCTAGCAACAGCAGTTTCTCTAGATAGCAGCAGTTGAATCCAGTTAATAGTTTTTCCGGTACTCAAGAGCTGGCCTCATCGTAACCCTTCATAACACCAGCTGCAGTTGGCTAGCCCCCCTTCCTCAAAAGGTACCCCAGTCCCATAGGACCCCTCTTCCAAAATCAGAGAGGTTGACACCAGCTGAGCAGCACTCTCCTCAGGGATCTGAGTTTCAGCTGTTTAGAACCTTCCCTGCAAGCCTCTGGATTTTAATAATTCCAGTCTCTTACCTTGACTCTCTAGTCCTGTGGGTGGTAGCTTTTCCCTGTAGTTGTTACATCCCTCATTTTTCTCATTCTTTATCTTTTTAGTTGTCTACATATCAACATAATTAATAATGACATTGTCTCTATTAAAATATATTGATTTCTTCCTGTGGTGGGGCCTTTTCTGATACAAAGATTAAATAAGTTAATAAGTGGAGAGTGCAGAGAGCAATGTTTGGTGCAAGGTAACTACTCAGGGAATAATATCATCTAAAACTTAATGGATATTATTATATAGACTATCATACTTGGAAGAATTTGAGATTTTTATAACCTGTTTCTTTGCAAAACACTAAAATTTCCAGTTTAACTACATAGCTCAAAAAACATAATCATTGAATTTATTAATCTTGATATGCTTGTCATCTTCTCGTGAGGTCTAACTTAACTACCCTATTTAAATTGTAACTTCTTCCCTGTGTGCCTGCCCACTCAGCCATCTCCTCATCTTTCTTATTACCTTATTTTTTCCATAGTATAATTACTAATATATTCTTTATTTACCTATTGACTATCCTCTCCCCACAGTTATAAGTATCATGAGGGCAGAGAGATTTTTGTATATTCTTTATATTGTCCGTATCTGGAACAGTACCTGACACATAGAAGGCATTCAATAAGTATTTATTGAAAGAATGAATTGATTTTAGCAGATCAACTCTTGAGTACACTTTCAGTAGATCTTTATACTGTGTTTCTTTCCTACAACCGATGTTTGTGGAGTGTTTGTGTTTCTACAGCTCTGACTAGTGTCTTGTATGTAGTTGATGTTTATGAACTATAATTTTGATTGTTTGGTTTTTGTATTTTGTTGTGGTTGTGTATCTTTATACACTGGACAGTTAGGGTCTTACCTCTTGGTAGGAGGAGGAATAAATACCTTTGAACTCTTAGCCTTTAGATAAATCATCTAAATCAGTAAATCACTCTCAGTGATTATTGAAGTGATTGAATTAATTTCTCTCTCTTTTTATTTTTTGTCTTTTAGATTCTTTTTAATTAATTTGTTCATTTTTATTTTTTGGTCTTCCCCTTTTGATTGACTAACACTTTTGTGTTACTAAAAAAGTCATCTATATTTTCTGTGCTGGTGTTTCAGTTGCCAGCTGAGAATTGTATTGAAATATATTTCTCATTACATAAGTATGAAAGAGCTTTAGAAAATGTAGGAATATAGAAAGAAAATAAATGAAGGTTTAAAAATCACTTATATTCTTACCACCCAGGAAATAACCACTGTTAAAACAAGTATAATATAAGAGGATATAGTTTTTACCCTGCTTCTTTTAGAACATGCAACCAGTTCAGGAAACTCATTGTTTTCCCTGTAGTCACTTACTTGTTTATATAATGTAGCCAGGCTTTATTCATGATCCATGAAAATAAAAACATACTGATTTTTAAGTGATCATGACTGATCTTTGAAAACTTTTTATCAGAAGTTATATCTTATTTATCTGTTTATGAGAGAGGGGAGAGGGAGAGGGAGAGGGAGAGAGAGAGAGAGAGAGAGAGAGCACCAGGGAGGGGCACAGAGAGAAGGAGAAAGAATCTCAAGGAGGATGTGGGGCTCGAACCCACGAACTGGAGATCATGACCTGAGCTGAAATCAAGAGTTGGACACTTAACTGACCAAGCCACCCAGGCACCCCAGTTATATCTTCTTTAAATTAATATCTGGGTATTCGTTATTCCATTATTAACATTTGTTTAGTTATTACATTAAATCTTTATATGAAGAATTTTTGTGCTTTTAGTTAGGTGAAGCTGTTTCTTTTTTTAACATTTTATTTGTTCAAAGTATAGTTTCACACATTTACCAGTATTTATTTCAATTTTGATTTTCCGAGTTCTCTAGAATCAGATCCTGATGAGTAATCAAGTTATTTCCAAGCAATAATGTAAGAGACACTATATTTTCTTAAGTTTATTTATTTTGAGGGTGGGGGAGGGGCAGGGAGAGAGGGAGAGAGAACCCCAAGCAGGCTCGGCACTGACAATGCCCCACTGTGGGGCTCAAACTCAGGAACCACGAGATCATGACCCGAGCTGAAGTCAAACTCTTAACTGACTGAGCCACCGCAGGCACCCTGACACGCTTTATTTTCTAATGTTACTTTTATTTATTATTTATAGTAAACCAAGTGGTACCATTGTTGGCTTAATTTTATCCACAGGAATGGAATAATGAAATTTGTTACTATAAAGAAGTTTAGAGAGGCTCCTGGCTGGCTCAATTGGAAGAACATGTGACCCTTGATCTTAGGATTGTGATTTCAAGCCCCAGGTTAGGTATAGAGGTTACTTAAAACTTTAAAAAATGTTATTTCTTAAAATAACTTTAAAGGTTATCTAGTGTTAATTATTTTTTCCATTCCACTTACAAGGCACATCTTTAAAATCTTAAAGGACATCAGTAGAAGCGTGCAGAAGCAGGATGACTTTTAACCCCACATGGTCTCCTAAGGGCTCATATATTATAGTGTTGCTGTTCAAGGACAGCTCCTCTGGTCTTTTTCCTCCCAAAGTATTACAGTAAAATAGTGAGAGAACGGCTTACCTCTCACTGGCTTGTTTCCTCTGGCTCAGAAGATGATGAATTCTAATTATCATTGGCTCCAGTGTAGTCTCTTTCTTTGAGAGACAGACTTGATACCATGTTTCGCTAGTTATGACAGACTTTTTTACTTTTTGACATCTTTGGAAGGGATATGTCTTTTATCCAAAGATGCCTTCGTATTTTTGTTGGCCAAGGTGGAAGTCGTGCTCTCTTTGTCATTGCCTGTGCATTGTGAACTTAGTTGTATCCCTAGTGTCATGTAGTTGCAGCCCCTTGATGTTTCAATCAGTAAACTATTTAAGGGCCTTTGGAAGAAAGAATGTGAGGACTGATTGTTATCTAAAAATCTTGTAGCACCTGTGTTAAGATCAAGACAGTATCAGTATTATAATTGGAAAACGGGAGTCTATGGTTTCAAAGAAAATTTTGGTGACAGTAGTAGGGGAGCACTCTTTTAAGAAATGCTGCATCACCAAAGCTTTTAATGGCCAGAGAATGATGTCCTGTGGAAAAACACAGACATTAGATAACTGAGTGACAAAGTGTTTCAGAAGTGTTCAACTTAAATACCAAAAGGCGTTTAATTTCTTACGTATGCACAAGGAGAATGGATACATATTAACCATCTTTGAATGTGTCCAAAAGAGCTCTTTAAAAAGGTATAAGAATTCAAAATGATAAAATCTTGTCATAGTTTAATTGGCAGATTTTCTTCCTTAGTGGAACATAAGATAGTGGTGCATCTTAAAAGGCATCCTAGATTTGACAAAATGTGGTAGATCAGACTGTTCTTCTAGAGTGGTAGTGATGACCAGTATAAAGTTCTTTTTTTATCCAAAACATATTTTCTGAACCCTGAGCCTTAGGGTTATTTAATTACTTAAGTAGTAATTAGTATTACTTTTTACTTTTGTTTTTTCTTAAGTAAAACATAGCAACAATCTACTTAGGAAAATTACCATATACAGGCTGATACCTGCTTTATCTTTTCATCATCATTTCCAAGGTTAGATAATAGATCCCTAAGAAATCTCCCATATACTGATACAATTTTTGGTACTTTATGCATCTGTAAAAATAATCCATTCATTTAAAAAATTCAAACAGTATGAAAAATACAAAAAAAGTAAAAAATACTTGAAACTCCACCATTCTCACTGATGATGTCTCTCCAGATACTTCTTGTGCAGCTATTTGTATGTGAAAGTGGATGTATACTTTCTGTAAAATTGCTTACCTCTCATGTTTAGCAAGTTGCCTTTGTTCCATTCAGTGTTATATTACAGCTATTGTTACATCTGAAATATTGATTGATTAGTTATTGATTTTAATGGCTGCATAATTTTCCATTGTAGAACTGTGCTGAATTATTTAAGCAGGTTCCTGTTAATGGACATTTATGGTCATTCAGTTTTCTTTAAATAGTGTGTTGATGAATATTTTTGTGTATGCATATTTTTTATTTTATAAAATTATCTCCTTATGATAAATTCTTAAAAGTAGGATTTGGACATTATATATTGAAATTTTTATTAGTAGCTTTTAAAAGTTTGGTATTTTTTTAAAGGGTAATAGATGCAGTTTTGCTGAAGCAGTGATAATATATAATATTGAAATGTCTTTTAAAAACCTACTTAGTATTTTAAGATCTGATTCCTAATTTTTAAACAAATGATCTTGGCTCCTGTAGCATACTTGGAAACCTTTCGTTTATAATAAATGGAAGTGAAAAGTTACTCAACCAAAGAAAGAAAATGGAAGAGTTAAAGTACTAAGTACAAAGAAAAATATAGAAAATGGAAAGAAAGAAAGAAAGAAAGAAAGAAAGAAAAAATGGAAAAGTTAACGTACTAAGTATAAAGAAAAATAAACTGATGGAAAGATAGGAAAACTGGAAAGGGTAATAGAATGATTCAGATAAAGAAAGGGCTTTGGAAACAGACCTAGATTTGAATCCTGATTTTGCCTCTTACTGCATGACCTTGGGGAAGCTTTTTGATTTCTCCAAGTTTGTATGTCCCCCTCTAAGGATAATAACATACCACATAGTTGGTGTGAGGATTAAATAATAGGAATAATTATAGCTAACATTATTGAATTCTTACTATCTGTGGCAGGCATTTTATTAAATGTTTATATGTATTTTTTCACTTGGCTAATACTTATCTTAATTTTCACAAACTTGTGCGATGTTAATATGTTTTACTGATAAGGAAACTAAAACAGAGAGATTTTTTAAGTTGCCTCAGGCAACATAGTAAGTGGCAGAATCAGAATTTGAACTTTGTCTGACCAGTAGAGCCTGCAGTGTAAAGCACTATTCTATGTGTATACAAAACACTTAGCACAGTGCATAGCATATGTGAGTTAATATACATGTTGAGGCTATCTTTTAAAAATAAGCATGTCAAGAGAATGAGAAGACAAGCCACTGACTGGGAGAAAATATTTGCAAAAACATATCTGATAAAGGATTGTTACTCAAAATATATAAATAACTCTTAAAACTGAGCAGTTAGAAAACCAACAGTTTCATTAAAAACTGAGCCAAATATGGGGTCCCTGGGTGGCTCAGTTGGTTAAGTGTCCGACTTTGGCTCAGGTCATGATCTCATAGTTCATGAGTTTGAGCCCCGCATCATGCTACGTGCTGACAGCTAACACCTGGAGCCTGCTTCGGATTCTGTGTCTTCCTGTCTCTCTGTCCCTCCTTGCTCGCTCTCTCTCTCTCTCTCTCTCTATCTCTCTCTCAAAAATAAATATTAAAAAATATTTTTTAAAAATGAGCCAAGTATCTGGACAGACACCTCACTAGAGAAGGTGGCCAGTAAGCATATGAAAGGATGCTTATATTATTATATGTTAGGAAATTGCAAATTAAAAAAGGAGAAACCACTGCATACCTTTAGAATGACAAAAAATGCATACTGACAACACCAAGTGCAGGCGAGCATGTGTGGAGCAACAGGAACTCTTGTTCATTGCTGGTGGGAATGCAAAATGGTACAGTTTGGCAATTTCTTATAAAACTAAACAGAGTCTTACCATATGATCTAGAAATTGTGTTCCTTGGTGTTTACCCAAAGAAGTTGAAAACTTAGGTCCACACAAAAACCTGCACATGGATGTTTATAGCAACTTTATTCATAATTGCTAACACTTGGAAATATCCAAGATGCTTTCAGTGGATGAATGGATAAACAAACTGGCACATCTATATGTAATGGACTATTTAGTCCTAAAAAGAAATGAACTATTAAACCATGATAAGACATGAAGGAAATTTAAATGCATGTTACTAAGTGAAGGAAGCCAATCTGAAAAGGCTACATACTGTATGATTCCAGTTATGTGATAATTCTAGAAAAGCTAAACTGTGGATGCAGTGAAATGATCACTGGTTGATAGTGGTTAGGAAAAAGGGAGGGATGAATAACCTGAGCATAGAGGTTATTTAGAGCAGTGAAACCATTCTGTATGATATAATGGTAGATACATATCATACATTTGTCAAAACCCATAGAGTACACACTAAGAGTGAATCCTAATGTAAACGTGGTCTTTGGGGATGATGTGTCAATGAAGGTTCATCAGTTGTAACAAATGTACTACTGTGGGGCAGGATGTTGATAATGGGAGAGGCTGTGCATTTGTAGGGGCTGGGACTACATGAGAACACTCCAACTTTGCTGTGAACCCGAAACTACTCTAAAAAGATAAAGTTTATTTTAAAAAGAAAATAAAATTTAAAAAGTCAAGTGTACATTGTAAGTGTGACACTTGTGATGCTTTCATTTTTAGGCTCAGAATAAAGAGACCAATGTTTTAGCTGCTGCAAAGGTGATTGACACGAAATCTGAAGAAGAACTTGAAGATTACATGGTTGAGATTGATATATTAGCATCTTGTGATCATCCAAATATAGTCAAACTTCTAGATGCCTTCTATTATGAGAACAATCTTTGGGTAACTATTTTCTATTGATATTATTATAAGAGCCAAAATGAGTTAATTGTCTGAAAGAGATTTCTAAGTTGTGGTAGTCTATTTTATGTATTATCTCTTCTGTTTTATTACTTATGTTACTTGAATGGGAGTTGATCTGATGAGAGGGTCATTAACAACATAATTATCCTAGCTTCAGCAGATGTTCAGATGAATATTTCAAATGTTTATTTATTTCTGAGAGAGACAGACAGAGCACGATCAGGGGAGGGGCAGGAGAAAGGGAGACACAGAATCCTAAGCAGGCTCCAGGCTCTGAGCTATCAGCACAGAGCCTGACGTGGGGCTGGAACCCACGAACTGTGAGATCATGACCTGAGCCGAAGTTGGACGCTTAACCAGCTGAACCACCCAGGCGCCCCTCAAATGAATATTTCAGATTGTACAGTATTTCATGATTGTTTGACATTGGACCCAAACAGAGAAACTTGGTTAAGAATATTAAATTTTCTAAATTATGAAATTAAATGAGTTCTCTTGTTTGTAATTTAAATTTAGGCATTTAGGGGCACCTGGGTGGCTCAGTCGGTTAAGCATCCGACTTCCGCTCAGGTCGCGATCTCGCAGTCCATGAGTTCGAGCCCCGCGTCGGGCTCTGGGCTGATGGCTCAGAGCCTGGAGCCTGCTTCCGATTCTGTGTCTCCCTTTCTCTCTGCTCCTGCCCCGTTCATGCTCTGTCTCTCTCTGTCTCAAAAATAAATAAGATGTTAAAAAATAAATAAATAAATTTAGGCATTTAAATTTTTTGGAAATTTGTTTTCTTAGAAATTGTTTTAAATTTTTTATCCTAAACTTTTTGTAAATCATGTAATAAATTACAGAATACTTATTAGAAATATTAAATATTTATTTTCTATTCACCAGACTCACCTTTGAATAGTAGTAGCTAAGGCTGAATATATAAATTTTGTTCATTTTTAGAAAACATTAGGCACAAGTGCATATAGAAATAAAATATTTATTATAATAGCTGGTCAACCATTTGCTCCAAACTGACACTCATTTAATCAAGATGGCTTTCTGAAATGGAGTTTCTTTTCTCCTTGAAGGAAAGTGTTATGAGAGAAATGCTAGGAGTATGTAGTAGAAGTAATATCTGATTGGAAATCAAAAGCCCTATATTTTTTGATCCTGGTGTTGCTATGTTGAATAAGTCAGTTAACCTTTGAGTGTATTTACTCATTTATAAGATGAGTAATGCCCTATTTTTCAAATGATATAATGAATTTGAAAACCATCTGTAACTGGCAAACACCTGTAAAAAAATAAGAGTATTATTATACAAAGGGGAAAAAGCAGGAAGCTACACAGTTTGACAAGCTAAGTAATTAAAAAAACTATCTTATAATTATCATCAGTGTGGTGTCCTCTAATATAGTTGTTCAGGGCTCTAGCAGAATGTTCCCGGAGATTCTAATGAAAATGAATTCCTAGATAATAACCAGATAAGATCTTTACTTGAGATTGTTGCAAAATAAAAAGTTGGACAACTGTGAGATATAGTCTAGTGGGAGAGATTGATATTAATTATCTATAATTAATAATTCAATGAATTATGATATATATAAAATGACAACTGTGATGGGATAAGAGAGAAATGTACATGGTGGTATATACCAGGGAGATCTGGGAAGGCCTCCCTCAGGATGTAATCATTGAACTATGATCTGAAGCTTTGTGTATGTCTGTGTGTGTGTGTGTGTGTGTATGTACGTGTGTCTGTGTGTATTTTAACTAAAAGAAGTCTCTTAAGTATTTTTAGGATTTATTCCTATTAGTAAAGTTAAAAAATAGATTTGATCACTTAAATCACAGTTACATTAAAAATGAGTATAATGAAATCTGTCGGTGGTAATGAGATGGATATATAATACTGTCCTGAATAAAAATTGTGTACCTAGTAATTTTAGAGAAGCAGGGACACTAAAAATGGTGATTTAAAAATGCACATGTGCCTACAATGTGTTCTCTTTGTGCTTTCTCAAAATGTATATCATTAAGACTCTTAACTCTTTAAACAAAAAAAAAACCCTTTATGGTCAGTGTAATATTGTTTCCATAACCTAGTTATTTATCTTTTTGCTAAATTGAAGAAAAAATACTCACTGTCATGTTAGACACGTGCTTTTTTTGTTTGCCTGCAGATCCTCATTGAATTTTGTGCAGGTGGAGCAGTGGACGCTGTGATGCTTGGTAAACATCTTTTTATTCTTTATTTTGTTTATATTTTAAGTTATTCTTAAAGGATTTAAAACATTTAATACATATATATCTTATTGAGTGAAGTTCAATAAATTAAGAAATCAGCTTAATTACATTTTATACTTTTAAATAATCGTTACAAAATTTCTAAAATGAAATGTTAAATATATGAGGAAAAGTAATCTTTGCAGGTATTTAGTTCTTCTAAAATGAATTCATTGTAAAAAAAATAAATTCACTATGTGCAATCTTTGACAGTGATGGTAAAGATATATATATTGCCGATGTGTTTTCACTAGATAACAATGCAGATTTGTTTACCCTTTCCTTGCAGAACTTGAGAGACCATTAACTGAGTCCCAAATACAAGTAGTTTGTAAACAGACTCTAGAGGCTTTGAACTACTTACATGATAATAAAATCATCCACAGAGATCTGAAGGCTGGCAACATTCTTTTTACCTTAGATGGAGATATTAAGTTGGGTAAGTTTCTTCCCTTAAATAAAACATTTGAATTTGTGCTGAGACTTTGCTCTATATGTATGTGACTTAATACTGTTCAGTTATGGCTTAAATATGTAAAACATGGAGAATTACTCCATGTTAATTTTTTAAATATTTAAATATAAATAAATAGTGGATAAATAATTATTCATTAACTCCCATAGTATAGACAACTAATGTAAAGATGCTTCAAAAAGAAAGGATGGATTTCATTTTCAAAAAGACAAGCTTTAAAAAGACTGGTTGGGGTGCCTGGGTGGCTCAGTTGGTTAAGCATCCAGCTCTTGATTTTGGCTCAGGTCTTGACCTTACCTTTCGTAGGATCTAGCCCTGCGTCAGGCTCCAGGCTGACAGTGTGGAGCCTGCTTGGGATTCTCTCTCTCTCTCTTTCTCTGCCTCTTCCCCACTCAATCTCGCTCTTTGTCTCTCTCTCAAAAAATAAATTAATTAAAAAAAATAAAAAGACTGGTTAATTATTTTTTACTGTAAATTTTTGTATGTAGACTTAATACTTATAAATGTAATACATTTAGAATATGAGCAGATATGTCAGACTGCTAACTTAGTTTTATCTTCATTTCCAAAACTCTAGTGGGTTTCTTTTCCCATGTTTAGTTTTATACTCTATTTTATAAATATGGAATCTTAGCTAAGCTAACAAAGTAGATCTGAAATGGATCCCTAAAATAAGTATTGAGGACTAGAATTTTTAATTTTGTTTTTTACACTGAGGAAATAACTTCATAAGAAGAAATAGATGTAGATTTTAGATGGAAAACGGATTAATTTCGTATGTACACACATACAAATGGAAGATACAGCCCTCTTTAAGTGCCCCCAAGATATGACTTTTTAAAATTTTTTTAATGTTTATTATTTTGAGAGGGAGAGAGACAGAGCACAGCAGGCGAGGGGCAGTGAGAGAGGGAGATACAGAGCACAAAGCAGTCTCCAGGCTCTGAGCTGTCAGTACAGAGCCCAACACAGGGCTCGAACTCACAAACCATGAGATCATGACCTGAGCCGAAGTCGGGTACTTAACCAACTGAGCCACCCAGGCACCTTGTAGATACAAATTAAAAAATATATATATCTAGTGCTGAAGGGGCGTCTGGGTGGCTCAGTTGGTTGAGCATCTGACTCTGGATCTCAGCTCAGGTTATGATTTCATAGTTTGTGAGTTCAAGCCCCATGTCTGGCTGTGTGCTGACACTGCAGAGCCTGCTTGGAATTCTTTCTCTCCGTTCTGTCCTCCCTCTCTTTTTGCCCCTCCCTTGCTCATGCTCACTTGTTTGCTTTCTTTAAAAATAAATTAAAAAACTTAAAAAAGATAAGTAAAAATCTAGTGATGAAGTCTAAATTTGTGTAATTTGGAAGGACATGGAAAGGACAGAATATATTTAAAAGCCATCTTGATACCAGTGATCATAGTCATTTCACTTCACTTTTTTCATGACATCAAACAGGTATAATTTGATATACTAAATTTTAATCTTTTTATTATGAAATAAAGATACAGAAAACCACAAGAAATTGTGTAGCTTAGTGATTCTGTAGCATTGTAGATGATAGCTTTGTAACCGCCACCTAGGTCAAGAAATAAAACTTTGTCAGGCACCCCAGCAGCTCTTCCATGTGTCCCATCTGAGTCACTGTCCCTGTCTTCTCCACAGGTAACCTTTATCCTGACTTCTATAGTAATTACTTCCTTGCCTTTCTCTATGGCTCTATCACCTAGTGCTCATCTCTCAAGTTTAGACGTGCTCATATTTGAAATCTGATTTTCTTTTTAAGTCTCTTAATTTATAGGTCTCCCCTACCGGCCATCTCTTTCTTTCCTGTACATTTTATTTATGGTGTGCATTCCCATGAGTGCCAAAATTGGTTCTTTGGGGGCAAAAAAGATCTTAGATATTACAATGCTTAGTAACTCTGCAAAGGCCCACGCTACACAAACAGTATATCTGTGGTGTTAAAATTCCATGGGGGATAAGAGGATTAGGAAAAAAATGTCTAAAAAGGCTCCTTAGGAGCATGATGATGAAAAAAAGGTTGAGAAACACTGATCTATGAGACCTAAGTGTTGGACCTGTAGAGTTTCCCTCAACCTGCATTTTGCTAATTGCATATTCATGATCATTTGTAGTAAGTTCCTCTGTGTATTTCCTTCAGATTTGCAGATAAATAAGGCCTCATCAGTCTCAAGTTTGTTTGGCAAGACTATATATAGGTGGTTTTGTGTCCTTTCATTGGGCGGCACATATGTTTTGCTTTTATTTTATTTTATTTTATTTTATTTTATTATTTTATTTTATTTATTTTATTTGCGGCTCTTGATGCATAATGCCTAGATCTGTTCTTTGAGTTGAAAAATGAATTGTCACTTTGTTTTCGTTTATTTTATTTTATTAAAAAAAAATTTTTTTTTTAACGTTTATTTATTTTTGAGACAGAGAGAGACACAGCATGAACAGGGGAGGGGCAGAGAGAGAGGGAGACACAGAATCGGAAGCAAGCTCCAGGCTCTGAGCCATTAGCCCAGAGCCCGACGCAGGGCTCGAACTCGCAGACTGGGAGATCGTGACCTGAGCTGAAGTCGGACGCTTAACCGACTGAGCCACCCAGGCGCCCCTGTTTTCGTTTATTTTTTGATAATAATTTTGATAGAGTTATTCACCAATTATTTCATTATTTTTATTTATCCTTATTATAAAATTAGGAATAATTATATGAAATGACACTTCCCTTCAACTGTTTGGTTATTCAGGAGTGTAGTTCATATGGACAAGACAGGAAAAATGCTTGATTCCTTCTTTTTATTTATGTAACTTGGAAGACCATGAATTGGTTCTCTCTCATCCTCAATTAGTGACCAGTATTTTAAAAAATATTAATTCATGAATTTATAGATTTCAAATCTATAATTTTTTTTAATGTTTATTTATTAGAGAGAGAGCATACATGTGTGCGTGTAAATTGGGAAGGAAGGGAGGGAGGGAGGGAGGGAGGGAGGGAGGGAGGGAGGGAGGGAGGGAGAGAGGGAGAAAATTCCAAGCAGGCTTCATGCTTAGCACATAGCCTGACTTGGGGCTCGGTCTTGCCATCATGAGATCATTACCTGAGCTGATAACAAGAGTTGGGTGCCCCCAGATCTATAATTTTTATCCTTATTGAAGCTTAACATTGTACCATCTTTGGTCAATGGGAGCCTCTTCATGTTGGTATATTAATCTTTTTGATATGACTTTAGTAGCCTTTGATAGCTTCGTTATCAATATCGTGTAACAGTCTAACCTGTTAGGTTGAGATGTTTCAGGCTTGTCTTCTATATTTCTTGCCTCCAACCTGTAATTAGCCATTTCTTTAAGAAGTCCTGGGTTTTTTTTAGTAGGATATGGTATTTCAAGATTATATCTGGGGTACTTGGGTGGCTCAGTCAGTTAAGCATCCGACTTTGGCTCAGGTCATGATCTCACAGCCTCTGAGTTCAAGCCCTGCATCAGGCTCTTTGCTGATAGCTCGGAGCCTGGACCCTGCTTCCAGTTCTGTGTCTCCCTCCCTCTCTCTCTCTCTCTCTCTCTCTCTCTCTCTCTCTCTCTCTCTATCTCTCTCCCTCTCTCTCCCCCTTCCTCCCTCCCTCCCTCCCTCTTCTGCTCACACTCTGTTTCTCTCTCAAAAATAAACATTAAAAGAAAAAAAAGACTGCCTCTGAATGTTAGAGGTACTTAACAGTTTATGGATTGGTCATCATTCTGGGCCTTTCTAGAAGACAAAGCTAGGCTGTCATATGCGTTTCTACATATTTTCTGATCAAATTTAGGATAAGATGTGTTTTATTTTCTTTTTAACCTAACCACTTCTGTATTACATGTATATCTCCTTCTATCCTCAGAGTCCTGGTTCTTAAGGACATTGATGATAGATTTATAATATCCCATAATTACTCATTTTAGTCCTGTTTTCATACATTTAATGCTCATCACTGGTCCTTAATGTTAGTATTCTCTGTGATCATGTTGGTTGTTTGAAGTTCATTCTCTGGTAGATAACTCTGGAAGGGCTCTCCAAGTTCTTATATAATAACGGTTCCACCCATATTTATACTTTGAAGGTCGGTTTTGCTGGATAGAAAATCCTTGGCTTACATTTTGTTCCTTGAATCTGAAATATCTTACTCTTATTTTTCTGTTCTAAGTGTTGTTGGAAAGTCTGATGATAATCTGATTTTATGTCTTTTTCAAGTTATGTGCTCTTTTTGCCTAGATGCCAAAGAATTTTTTTCTTCAAGGACTAATAATTTGACTATACTTTTCTCTAAATATGCTCTTATAATATTTATGCTTTTCACACTGTAGGAAAAATGTTTATGTCTGTTAATTGTAGTATGTAGTACTAGTTGTTTTGAAGTGGGTAGACTGGTTTATTTTAAAGTTACCTTTTTTTTTGATCAGTTCTGAAGTATTCATGATCTGAAGATGTATAAAGGAGGTAGTAGTATATTAATGATGGGATATTTTATTTGACAGTTATTTTGGAGGGGGTTTGTCAAAATTAGGATGGTAGAGAAGTCACTACTCTTTCTGTTTTGTTTACCCTTTAATAAGAGTGGCCTTGTTAAAGACTTGAAATGCTTTTCCCTGTGTGAAATACAGTGAGCTTTGCTAAAAAACTATCATTAATACTTTTGTATCATTGCTTATTTCAAGCGGATTTTGGAGTATCAGCTAAAAACACAAGGACAATTCAAAGAAGAGATTCCTTTATCGGCACACCATATTGGTATGTATTCATCTTTATGGATGTACTACTGTATTAGTTATGTTAGAAGCTATTATCACTCATTAACTTATCTACATAATTGATTATACTGTCTTTTATGTGGCTTGCAATCAATATTCTTAAGCTAAACATCTTAACTTTCAATTCTCTTGTCTGTACAGGATGGCTCCTGAAGTAGTCATGTGTGAAACATCTAAGGACAGACCCTATGACTACAAAGCTGATGTTTGGTCCCTGGGTATCACTCTAATAGAAATGGCTGAGATAGAACCACCTCATCATGAATTAAATCCAATGCGAGTGCTGCTAAAAATAGCAAAATCTGAGCCCCCTACATTAGCACAGCCATCAAAATGGTAAAATATTCTAAACAAAACCTTATACAAAGCAAAACTTGATGTTTTATTCTTCGACCTTTTCAAGGGTAGATTTAGTTACATGGTACAAAGACTGTATGAGTAGAAAACTTGATTTTTGGTATTTTTTTTAAGAGTTAAGGACCATAGTTGTGCCTGGGTGGCTCAGTTGGTTGAGCATCCAACTCTTGATTTCAGCTCAGGTCATGGTCTCACGATCATGGGATTGAGCCTTGCTAAGCATGGAGCCTGCTTGGAATTCTCTCTCCCTCTCCCTCTGCCCCTACCCTACTCATGTGCATGTACTCTCTCTCTCAAAATAAATAAATAATCATTTAAAAAAAAAAGAGTTAAGAACCATACAAACTCTTATAACTAACTCTTCTTATAAATTTGAAATCAGTGATTTGAGTTCTACACGAAACAACTGTATGTAGTATAGTATTTACTGTGAGAAAGTGAGGCATATATGTGGTTGATTTATATTTGTGGAATTTAATATAATAGAAGAGTTTGTGATTTTTGGCATATATGACTATATCACAGTGGCTAAAACTATGACTCTACTTATATTTAATTTTGTATTTACAGATGATACTCTAGTATTTATCTTAATATTATTTTGAAATCTTGGTATTCTCATTAACTACTTATGTTGAATTAATACAATTACATACATAAAATACAAGCATAACTTATCAGAATTTTGTTTGATTTTAATAACAAAGTAAAATAGAATGTCATTGTTAAAATTTCATTTTGAAGGTCTTCAAATTTTAAGGACTTTCTAAAGAAATGCTTGGAAAAGAATGTGGATTCCAGGTGGAATACATCTCAGCTACTGCAGGTAAGATCAGAGTAATATGACAACAGCAAACTGTGTAATTATTTTAATATCTCATTGAGAAGAGTACAATTTCAGATTCAATATATTCTCTTTTCACTGGAGTTTCCCTATGGAAACTCAGAATACATTGTAAAATATGTTGTACGCATACAATGTGTACAACATACTTGAATACAAGTAACCATTTGCTTTATAAACATATATGCTGCCTTTACTAAAAGGCATTTAGCTTATAAGTCATTCCTTTTGTGCTTTTTTGATTCAGTTGTGTTCTTTTTATTTTGTTAGTTATTCCACTTTGTTAGTTACTTGCAGTTTTTCTCTCCAGTTACTAGAAAGCAAGCCCCTTGGACGCAGAGGTCATGAGCTTATTGATTTTTTTAATATTTCTTACAGTGAGGATAATGTTCAGTAAATATTGCTGACTTTTTTAAAAAAAAGTGTTAAAGCGATTAGATAATTTTGTTTTATAGCAGGACCTATTTGTAATATTTGAAATAGGAATTTGTTACATAATATAGGTGCACAAACAAAATGACAAATCTTGAGGCAATTACTGTTAGGTTGAGTTACTGTATAATTCCTGCATTACAGTGTATTAAGTTGATCTGTTTATCTCAGGGGAAAAAAGCAGAAGAAATTGCCTTCTTCTGTGCAACAGTACATCCCTAGAACACACTTTCTCTTATTATTTTATTACCCTCACTTTAGAAGGTCTTAGTCTGTGACAGACACTGTTAAATGCTGCTGAGTATACAAAGGTGAATAAAATTTTTTCTTACTCTTAAGAGTGTTAGAACCATGTCCAAGAAAGCAGTTATTTGCAAGACTCTAAACAAAACTCTAAGGCTTTTTGTAAACATTTTGTTAAGGATTATACAGGATTTAAACATACTGTTGTTACTTTTAAAGAACTAAAAATGTACCAGTTTGAAACTTTTAAAATTTAATTTAAATTTAATTTAATTTAAAATTTCAAACATACAGAAACGTACATGTACCTGTTATCCAGATATGTGGTACCATTTTTGACCTATTTCCTTCAGATTCTTTAAAAAAGATGTATAGTTGTAGGCAGTCCCTATTCCTGCTCAATCCCCTTCTTCTTCCTTGCCCAGATGTAACATCATCTGAAGTTTTTTATATTTTTCTTACTCATGTGTTCATATTTTTACCGCATAATAATGTGTATTTTTTGTGTTTGAAATTTTATAAGCCAGCATTTCAGCTGTTAGTAAGTGTGTTCTTCTTAATGATCAAACAGCATCCTTTTGTTACGGTTGATTCCAACAAACCAATTCGAGAGCTGATTGCAGAGGCAAAGGCTGAAGTAACAGAAGAAGTTGAAGATGGCAAAGAGGAAGATGATGATGAGGAAACAGAAAATTCTTTGGTCAGTATTTAGAAGGGAAATGTCATTTACGTAATATTGAGAGTTGGGTTTTGAGGTGTGATTGCACCTGTATGTAAGGATTAATTGTAATCGATAGCAGTACAAAAGTGTTAATTTTAGGGGCGAAGATTAACAAGTTTGCTCCTTGCTCAACATTTTTGTCCTATTTATTATGTGAAGATTTGTCAGTTCTTTATTTTTATAACTTCATCAAATTTTAATTGAGATACTAAATCATGTATGTATGTTTTCAATATTTATTTATATACAAAATATAGTTTTGGTCACTATCTTGAACTTAGTTTTAACATTAAAAATGTACAAAATCTTTTTCAGCCAATACCTGCAAGTAAGCGTGCCTCTTCTGACCTTAGTATTGCCAGCTCTGAAGAAGATAAACTTTCACAGAATGCTTGTATTTTGGAATCTGTCTCTGAAAAAACAGAACGTAATACTTCTGAAGATAAATTTAACAGCAAAGTTCTTAATGAAAAACTTAC